>NC_135497.1:311291798-311644298 GCF_052857255.1 Amblyomma americanum | reverse complement strand
CGATGGAGGCGAAACGCCGGGGGCCGGTGTGCTGCGCGATGTCAGTGCACGTTAAAGATCCGCAGCTGGTCGAAATTATCACGGAGCCCTCCACTACGGCACCTCTTTCTGCCTTCTGTTAGTCTCTCCCTTATCCCTTCATTTACGGCGTAGTTCAGGCCTCCATTGAGATATGTGAGACAGTTTGTGCTCCATTTCCTTTCCTCAAGAATTAATTTTCAATTTTTATTCTGAAACCCTCTGCTACGGAGTTTTTTCTTCCTTTCTTTTTTAACTCCCTTTTTTATCCCATTCCCGTACGGCGCGGTTCGTGCGTCCACAGGGATATGTGAGACAGCTACTGCGCTGGTGGGTTAGCTCAGGTTAACACTGTTCGAAAGCGAAAAGCTGCATTTCCCTGGCTCCGTTCGTGGTCGAGTGACTGGCGGTCTTCACGGCAGGCACCGCATCGAACCCACCTATCCTGACGCTGAAAGCTTGACAGTGCACCGGCGTTTTATGCAGGACCCATTTTGATGCCCTGCGCATGCGTTATCGCAGAGGCTCTCCCGCTCCGTACTTCTACAAGTCAAAGACGTACTTCTACAAATCAAAGAAGGAGTTCTAAGTAACGTCCCTAGGGACGAAGAGAACGTAATAATGGCACTGGATACGAAAGGAGCTTTTGACAACGTAAGCCACGGAGCCATTCTGACAGACCTGGACGACCTGAACTGCGGCAGGAGGGTCTTCGGTTACGTCAAAGCTTTCCTCTGAGATAGAACAGCGACGATAGGGCTGGGAGAACTCCGCTCGGAGAAGTTCCACATCCCTAACAAGGGAACTCCCCATGGGTCGGTCATCTCACCTACGCTTTTTAACGTTGCAATGATCAGCCTTGCAAAACAACTTAAGGAAGTCGAAGGAATACACCATGCCAAGTATGCCGACGACATCACCATCTGGACAAATACGGGCTCACTAAAAGAAAAGGAAGAAAGACTACAGGAGGCCGCGACCTGCATAGAGAACTACGTAAAAGCGAGAGGGCTAGCATGCTTCGCCGAAAAATCAGAACTGCTCAGAGTCTGGAGAGGGAAACAAAACCGCACAGACCCGAACAGCGACGAGCTTAGGCTCAACGTCTACTTAGAGGGAAAACCCATACCAGATAAAACACTAATAAGAATCTTGGGCAAGTGGATACAATCAAACCAACGGGTTACACATGCACTTGCTCTACTCAAAGCTTCCACACTACAAGTTGCCCGCATGATCACGCGCGTCTCCCATAAACGCTCGGACATGCGAGAAGACATGCTGAAGCTGGTCAGGAGCTTGGTGATCAGCCGAGTCACCTACAGTCTTCCATACTACAACCCAATCAAAAGCGAAATCCAACAGATTGATGCGAATATACGCAAAGCATACAAACAGCACTCCATCTACCGCAATGTACATCCACAGAGAAGCTTTTAGCACTAGGACTTCATAACAACTTTGAAGAACTGAGAGAGGCACAACACGTCGCCCAGTTGCAGACACTACAGCAGACTCCGTCTGGCAGGGAGCTTCTGCAGAAGTTGGGATGCAACGAACGAATACAAGAAATCCAGCGAACCGCGACTATCCTGGACGGTATTCGTGGCACAATTAGTGACCCCCATCCCCAAGAACATGGACCCCAACCTACATTAAGAACGTAGAAAGGCGAGAGCCGAGTACATCCAAAAATCACTAGCCTCCCAGGCAACAACGGTGTATGTGGACGCAGCCACATACTCCAGAAGGACGGGACAAAACAACCCCAACGCGGTAGCGACTGTGATAAACTCGGACATGCGGGAAATCATCAACGCGTCGCTAAAGGGAGTGCACGTTAGTCGAGGGTGAAGAAGTGGCCGTCGCTCTAGCGGCAGCGGAGGGCTACCGCACTAAGCGATCCTTAACAATACTAACCGACTCTCAAACGGCATGCCGAAAATTCATGTTAGGCAGAATAGGTCACAGAGCGCTCCGCATACTCCGCTGTGGGGACCGACCCAAACAAGGCACAGAAGAAGAAGAACCAATAAAACATACGATAGTATAGACGCCGGGACACGCGGGAGTGGAAGGCAACCAAGCGGTCGACAGGGTAGCTCGAGGCTACACTTTTTACCGAGCTCTCCCCACAAGCGACCTCGAGGAAGCCGAACCTATCCCTAGAGATTACTCGGCAATCTTAAACCACTACAACGGCTGCAAGAAACGGTAACCCCCACCACATAAATCTCTCTCCAGGGAAAACGCCGTCGCCTGGAGGCTGCTACAGACGGGCTCATACACGAATCTAAATACACTCAACAAAATACAACCCACACAATACACAGACAAATGCCCATGGTGCCATGAAACACCCACGCTCTATCACATAACGTGGGCCTTCCAGAAAATAGAGGTGGCACCAAAAATACCAAACCCGAGTGCGGAGCAATGGAAAGGACTGCTCTCCAGCGACCGTCAGGACGTCCAACTTGGGCTGATTCGGCGAGCACAGCTGGCAGCGGCATCCAGCGGAGCCCTGGACTAGTGGCAGACGACCGTTGCTAAGACGGATGACACATCTGACTCCGCTAAATTGCTCACCTACTCTCTAGAACTCAATAAACGTTTTCCTTCCTTCCTTCCCGCTCCACTCGGTCAAGGTGAGTGACGTCACGGAGGGAATAGGCAGCACACCTAATGGTGGCTGCCGATATGTGGCACCGCGGCCGTCGACCACTGAGGACACCGCCGCATCCGACGTGCCGCCGAAACACGGAAACAGCTGAAGAAGTTGCGATAGCGCATGCTTGCGTTGAAACGGAAGCCTATTAGATAATTAGCGATAGCAATACGGCCATCAGTAATTTTGGAAAGGGTACGATCTCGCCGGAAGCGGCAAGAATTCTGGCAAGTAGACGGCTAAACACGAAATTAGCCTAATTTGGACTCCTGTGCACGCGTCCGTTCCTGGCAACAATGCGGTGCACGAGTTAGCCCGGACTATCTACTTCCTGGGAACTGTGGAGCCGCCCGACTGCCTGAACATTGACGAGCGTCTGCGAAATTATACGGAGACTGTCGAAAATTATATGTTACAGAGAAGACTGGTGCCACCACCTGGATAAAAGTGTGAACAATAGGGAGGTAATTGCATGGCGTCGCCTCCAAGCTGAGAACTTCGTAAACTTGTTCTGGGCATATCATGTTCAGAAGATGTGCGACAAAACGATAAGTGGAAGCACTGTCGGGCGAGAGGGACCATTGACCACATAATCTGGGATTGCGCTAGCTCTCCAGGGGCTAAAGCAAATATAAATTGTACAGAAACCTGGGAAGCCCTGCCGCGGAGCAAGGTCCCTGCTTCAGAGCAAAAAGCCATCCGCCTGGCGGAAGAAGCCGCGAGAAGACGAGACTTCTTTGCCTGCTTCTAATCGCGGAGGTCCCGGCCCCCGTCACCCAGGCCTGCGTACCGAGAACGGGGAGTTGGGGGCCTCCTTATCTAGTGGAAAATGAAGTTGCTATCATCATCATCAGGCAGCACACCTGCGCTGGATCTTTTCCTTCTCTCCGCAACGCGGTGATGGAGCGCACATATCTGCCGCTCTCCACGGCAGTCGTCGCATTGATCACACCTAAGCCTTCCACTACGGCACCTCTTACTTCTTTCACTCGCTGCTTTATCCCATTCCTTACGGCGGGCTTCGGGTGTGCACCGATCCTGCATATGTCCTATCGTCTGCGTCGCAGTGACGAAGATGCACCTAATAGCTTCATTAGAACAGCATACAAGGCGGCCCTTGGCCTGTCGGCATACACTAACCCAGATCGACTGCTGCAGCTGGGAATTTTTAACACGCTCGCGGAGCTAATCGAAGCCCATAAGACGGCACAAGTGACCCGCTTGTCGCGCACCCTTGCGGGGCGCGTAATCCTCGACAAACTCCACATCCACCCCGTTCAGGAGGTATGTGCAACATCACATTTATAGGTCGAAATTACTAGTAGACTAGTTGTCAAACCACGCGGTAGCCAAGAACATATAGGACTCACTGTGTTTCTTCCACTTCCCTTGTTTGGTTCGAGCACCAAGGGATTCTGGTTAAGTAGGGTTTGCGGCTACCTTCATGATTACATATTGAAACTCTTAGGTTACCTTGTTAACTGTACATAAAAATCTGTCACATGTCTAAAAAGTCTATTTTAATATATTCCTCATACTTTGTTTAACTTGGTTGAATTCTTCAACATCTAAAATAATTATTTTTTTCTAGTTTCAGTCATTTCACTATTCTACTTCGCCGCATCACGTATTTTTTTACCTGCGCAAATACTTCCTTGGCATTCACCACCGTACCTTGGCCATACCCCCCGAGTGTGTATGTGCCATATTTACTGAGACGAACGAGAAGAAGAGGTGGCGGCAGGACAAGAAAACTTCTTTTTTGAACAAACTTTGTTCAAAAATTCTTGCTAGGATCTCACCGAATGCGTTGCTAAATGTTAGAATATTTTCTTATCTACGAATTATTACATTTTTACAGGGCAATTTTTTAAAATCTCTTTCTTAATTTTTAATCAATATTCCTATTCCTACCCTTTTCTGTACATGCCTATCTTGAGGCAAAATCCACCGGCGTTGTTTTGCCGCGTGCTTTGTGTCTTCCTTTACTGAGTGCAGATGAATAGCAACCTCTGCGTCCCGGTTCTTGGCCGATCCCCCAGTGTGGGTATGTGATGTCCTTGGAAAGACTAACAACAACAAGAGCAGGAAAACAAGAAATAATCTATCGTTCCGTGTTCCCCGCATAGCGGGCACAATAGGGAGGCCGCCAAACCAGACCTATGTTGGTAGAAATTTAAATGAGGTAAGCGACAATTTAGACGCGTGAAATAAACCTCAAGCTTGCGCTATCGCCACACTTTATTGTGCTACGGGAAGATAATATGCTGCTAGTTCGGAGAGCAAGTAGCGCTGAGGCTGCTAATTCTTTCAGTGGCAGATACCTGCGGAACCTGGCCGCTGTAATATATGCGCAGGGCGGAAGAAGGGTCATGACTGGACCTTGAAGAGGTACCTTCGCCAGGGTATCTGCCACCTCATTTAAATGAATTGCCGTGAGCCCATGCACCCAAACTAACCGTAATGGGCACGCATGAGGTTGTACCGAAAATGAGGGGTAAGCGGAGTGCCTGTGACTCTGTACACACTAAACACGAATGACACGAGATGGGAGGTTTATCTGTGTTCGTCCGCTTTAAAACACCGCATCGCCAGACGAGAACACCGGTCAAACGGTGCACATCATATCATAAACACCGAAGCAACACCAGCTAGAACTGACGGTGTGCTAACGAGGTCCGCAATCGTTCATCAGCCGTCTCTAACGGAGTGGTTGTCGCCATTCGGAACCTTCCAAAGGGTGTAGAAAAAAACACCATACGGCAACTGAGACGGAGCGAGGTCGAATTCCTGCTGCTACTTTTATCTGTTTCGGTTAGTTCCGGCACGAAGCAGCAAGTTTTGGTTTCGGTCGAGATGCAATCGACAGCAGGCGGCGCAAAGGATTAGAAGACGGCGAGAGAGTCGTGACTCGTGAGTGCGGACGCTGTGACCGAAGCGGCGTAGGCGCTAGGCCTAGCAGCGCCAGCGGGGACGTCTCATATTGCGTCGCAGAATTGAGCGCGGCGGGTTGTCTGGAGCCTCTCTTGGAACGGATATCGTGAGCGGCGACCGTGCGTTTGCCGCTGCTGCTTTTCGATGCGCGACGGAGAAAGGAAAGATGGATTCTTAACCGACTTCACCGAAGTGGATATCGTAAACGACGGCTGAGCTTGCCCCTCGCTCTGGTTTGCGCATGGCGGTATGGCGCCGTTGTGAGCAAATTGAGACAACCGCTGGCTTTGCCGCGCCCTTGGCCAGCGGGAGAGAAATTTCTACACTGCTGCCCGGAAGGATATTTTTGAATCCCTGCTGTCTGACATTTGTCTCGCCGTCATGGTAAGTGATTTTGCGTCTTAAATATCGTTGTACGATAAAGACGTGAGCAGTCTTGTGTGGAGCGCTGAAGCACTGTGCTGCGGAATGGAGCAAAACATTAGCGCAGTTTTCTTAACGACGCGCTGCCAGTGTATGGGTTGTTTTATATGACTATGCGCCAGCGCTTGAGCACCTGCATTGTCAGTCAATCCCACTGCCTGCGTTATAAGTTCGCCTTCATTCCGCAAAGCACCGCACGAGCGTTCTGTAGTACAAGTCTGCTTCCGTCTGCACTGAAGTACACCTTGCAAGCGGCTGTATGTTTTCGGCATTGTTATTTTAGTGCCCTCCGAAGCATTTGTGTCATTTTAGTTTGGATATGTGCAGCATTTTTGGCCACTCTTAATTTCATGCATGTTCGCAGAACGAGGTATGCGGCATCGCTATTAACATAAAAAACAGGTCGCTTTTTCTAAAATGCCATGGTTCCCCACAAAAAACATAATTTTGCTTATCGTGCGCGTCGCAGCAAATTTATGAATGTGCTCTAAGCTTCTGAAGTGCATACTTGTATTCTGCCGTCACAGATTCGGCCGCCACATTTAGACTTCCAATCTGATTATTTGTTGCTTTCAGTCAATGGCGCAATCTCTTTGTCACTGGAACACGAGTGAAAGCGAGAAAGCAACGGCTGTCAGTTCTTGCCTTATGTTCTGCGGTTCGTTGCGGCATAACTTCAATGGGTGCAGTATAAACGTGCTGTCACTATTTGTGAAAATATATCAGCTGCTTTAATTTCAAAGCATCACATACTTCATTGCCTTGCTCACCTATCATTATTGGAGTCAGTAATTCGAACGACATACATTTTATTCATAATGATTTGTTTGGTATCAAGCCTGACCGGACATTGTTCTGTACAGATTCTAATCTATGAAGAACTCCAAGGTTGCATCAGTTTAATCTACAAGCAGTACCAAACAGTTCAGAGTTAAGTCGCAAAGATGCCCCCTGCAACACTGGTGGGTATTTTTGTGCAAATTATAGGTGGACATAGGCAGGAACTGAAATTTTTGTACAAAAATAGCAGCTCAGTATTTATCTGACCATCTGATGACTAGCTTTTAGGCACAGAATTTACTCAAATTTCGTCATTGATGTCACGAGCCTTAGCAAAGCTTCAGTTTCATGTTTATTTATTTTATAATAGGGCTGGCACAAACCCCTGGTGTTTCGTTATCTTGCAAAGAGGCGAGATGCAAACAGTGACAGTAAGGAGCTGCTGACCCCCAAGGGATTTTTGTTAAAATTCAGGCATAGTTACTTATGCAATTAAAAAAAAGACAATAGTAGGAATAAGGAGCCAGTGTAACTGCTGCAACTATGCTGAGTTCTGAAAATAGAGTAATTTCATGACTAAACCAGATACAGCGTACTGACACGCTGCTATTTTGGGATTTGCATTGCTACTGTCTGATTTTCACGCGTGTTTACTACCACTCTTTTCAACTAACCAATAATCCAATGTTGAGACGGTTGTGGTTTCTTTAGACTTGCACGAAATTATGGAGAGGCGATCACCATTATTTGCTTTTGCGACTGTGGTTTTTTTGCATTTTATTGACAAATGATAATGAGGTCTGGATACGGTGCAGCTATTTTTTATTTTCAGTTGGAAAAGAGTGTTTTGTGTTGTAGTATTTGATGGCATCCAATCATTGTGGAGTGCTACTTCACAAGCTGTGTATAATGCCGATATACACTTTGCACAACACCATACCAGTTTTTTTATTTTTAGGTCTTCATTATACACACGCAAATATGATTCATGGGGAGTACTGATTGTTGCATCCCGGGCTGGTATAGGTGCTCAAAATATGATTCCCTAGAGAACATTTGCTTCTTCGATGCTCAGCAAAAATTCCTGTAGTCGCTTATGTATCAAATGTCATGGATAAAACAAGAGTGGTAGATTTCGTGTGCAGCTGTACCTTTCGAATGTGCACTTTGTATCACGCTCCCTTTGAGCAGTGGCTCACCATTGTTTCTTCAGCCTCTAGTTCGATTACAGTTAGGCTGTTGCTGCACTGGTTGCAATTAAAAGAGATTGAGCAGCTCAGCTGTCTTAGAGCTAGAATATGGTTTTGAAATGTTTGGCAGAGAGGCCATTGCAGCATTTTGTTTAACTTTTGCATAGTTGTGGTGGCCCACTAAATGTGATCATGGCTCCAATGAACAAATCATATGTACAGTTGCACCTCTGTAATATGGACACTTTGGTTTCCGAGCAAAATTCTCGCAAAGGAATTCATCCGTACTAACGAATCATGAATGAAAAAAGTTTGGTACAAAGCTTTTCACCAAGGTCTCCTGCACATAGTGGTGGGCAATGAAGTTGAAGCTAGACAGTGTTGATAGCTCCAAGTACATTAGCCTGGTTACCATTATCTTTAAAAATCGGTCAGTGACATGTTTAAACCTCGCATTTCTTTGACTTTATTCTTGAAATAATTGGGTTGAGCATGGTTTTTCTATGTAAAACTTCTCACTTTGAGGAGGGGAGACCACCCCCTCTTGAATTCATCCCTAGGATAGTGCAGTCATAATGTGCATTATACTGAAATGAGACAGTATTATTTTGCACTTCTACAAGTGTTAGAAATGTCAGTGAAATTTCGTTTTTAATTTTGCAGGACCAAGCACTCACAGCATGCCTCCTCACCTATCAAGGCGCAGTTTTCCTGTTCATTGGCCATCACCCTGTAGTGAAAACCTCATCGCTTCTGTGGGGATTCTGCTGTTTGCAGCCTTCTGGGTGTTCCGTTTGGAAAATCTAAAAAGGCACTCTGTCTGCTGACTTTTCTTGAGAGTGCTTTTAGATATTTGGCTTAAAATAAACCAGGCTTCGATGGTTTTGAGCTCATCAGTTTTTAAAAACCACTTCTTTCCTTCACAGCAGCCTCTTCTATCTGCCTGTACATGTTTTACATGTCCAATTTTTTAGTACTGTTTGGAATGCTTTTAGTGGAACACAAACTGGGCTGCTATAGCTTATCAATGTTAACATGATACACTTGGCCAGAGCGAAGAAAAAGGAAAGCAATATCAGCATGAATCTCTGAGAAACTGATGTATAGCCTTTGTCAAAAAATACAGAGCCAAAGGGTTTGGCTTCTAAGCCGTGTAATAAGGCCTCTGAGCATCCATGTATGTCCAACATTCACGGTGGTCAGGGCAACATTTTCTGTACCTTCAAGAGATCTGGAATGCTAGCGATGCACAACAAGGCTCAGAAGCGAATTCCTTGGGCTCTAAACTTCGACAAATGCTGTACTAGCATTATGTGACAACATGGAAAGGCATGACAAACAGGATTAGCAACATTTCGTTGACCCTAAGATTCATCACCCCACTGGTTTCTTGTCCCTGCATGGGCTAGTCATGGTTTTTATCTTTTTGCGTCTAGCTCGGACAGCTTCCGGGGAGCACTGTCAGCATTTTGTAATTTTTTGGTTTTTTAATGGACTTCTCGTTCTGCCACATGACACATTTGCTAGCATTTATACATATCCTTTAATTAGAAAAAAATAATGGTGATAATGGATTTGGTGAACAATTAAGATTGCAAGCAAATATGTGCTTAGACACAGGTCTTCAGAAATTCAATTACTTATTTAATCACAAAGTTACTAGTCCTTAGTCTGATCAGTTGCCGTGGGAACTTTTCTGGAATTTTTCTTCACTTCGTCCTAAAGTGAAGGTGATGAATACCTTTCTCGCGGTCAAAGAGAATGCCTGTGTCCTGAGCGCTTTGACCTTAGCCCATGTGTTTTTGCTTTGCTTGTAGTGCGCACAGTCACGTAATACCAGGTTGACTAATTCCTTGTGTTTCAGCATTAGTCATTACTTGTTAGCTAGACTGAAAAGCATGTGTGCATGTGTTTCTGTATTCTAATTTTTTCCATATGTTATGAGTGCTGCATTTTATTTCTAGCAGGCTCCTTCAAATGGGTGGCTAACATATTTTTCGGGGCACATAAACTTTCTCTAGAGCATAGGCCTCCGTATATTGAGTGTAAAGTTTTGTTTTGTGTTCTTTTTATGTGATTGTGTTGAATGTATTGTACACGTTTTCTAAGGTTACGTGCATCCTATGTGTTTCTCAAGAACAAACAAACATTAGAGGTTGGATACCTGTGATATTCTACTGTAGATTTAGTGGGCTGATTTAGGATGTCTGTTTAGTATTTCTTTTACTGTACTTTGTAATCTGCATCTCGAAATTAGCCACTTGGAATTAGCCACTGGGAATTCTCTGGTGCATAACATTTTTTTAGCTAATCTTATCTGACAGCACCAGTTAGCCTGAAGTGTAGCAAAGAAGTTTTCAAGTCAACTCTGCATTGTTTTTAAAGATTTGCTATTGTATCGTTTTGATTACTTTTAGGTGCTGATTTCAAGTTAGTCCTTATCTCTAATACCTGCCCAAGAAATGTGGTTTCAAATGTTGTTTATTCTCCTCCATTTAAAAAAATAAAATTGTAATCTACAAGTCTTTGTGACCTTTACTTTACGCAGGTCTTCAATTTGTTTTCAATTGAATAAGCTTCACATGTTAAGGAGCCTTTTAATGCTGCTGGTGTTAATATTTCAGATATGTGTGTAGGTTAGTAACTGACATTTGTGATAATCCAGTGCTATTTGTAGCGGTGGTCTGCGTAATTCAGTATTTTCGAACATCCATTGGAATGAATGTAAGTCGCATGAGCAAGTTAAATTGCGAATAGTGTTTTGAGGCCGTGCTAGTAACAATGTTCTGTAAAGTGCTTAAAACTGCAGTCTCGAAAAAAAAGTTTGTTAAACTTACACACCTACCTTGCACTATGAAGGTAAAATCCAAGAACTATATTTTTGTTCGAAGATAAAACCACGGAGCACAAGCTATATGCAATGTTTTTGTGTAATCCTTACTGCGAATCCTGCTTTTATCGACTTTGAGGATTTATAGACTGGATGAAAATAGTGCTTGAAAAAAATTTTCAATGCGCGAGTGGAGCACGGAATTCTAAATTTTCTTTAAAAAGGTTTATTATGGGCTGCAAAAATAAGTAACAGTAATGAACGGATTTTAAGGATACAATACACGAATGCATTCTTTTTAAAAACTTCTAAAGGCAGAGAGATGGCAAACATTATTTGTCCAATGTGGTGCTGCCCGCAAGTGGCTTGTGCACCATTCAGGTTCTATAACTTCAGGGATTCGGTTTTTATACCACAGTGAAGAGATGGTATACTTTTACGAGAAGAAAAATCTGTTGCAGGAATATGGCATGTAGATCCGTTACCACGGTCTTGTTTTCAATTTCACTGCCTGTCGTCTCCCCAACTCTTCTTTTCTTGCACATTGCGAACCACCCCGTCAAGATACTTTCGGCTAGCGCCGGAGCCATGGTTTGTGCATTTTTTACAGAAGTGCCGTATACTCAGCGGAGTCAGATTAAAGACGTTTCCTTGCCGCCACCGTTGGTCTCATTTTGTTTCCGCGATGTACGGCAGTACGCTGCGAGGTGACTGGGACGTCGTGTGTATGCATGGCGCCACGATCGTGCAACACAGGCACCCAGGAGGAGGTGAAGACAACGGTCCGATCCACTTTGTATCCAGCGTTCTTGCCCTGTTCCTTACAGTACTACTTCGTAACGGCATGAACGGAACGGGGCTCGTTCTTATATCTCAAAATTGAAGTTCGATTGGGCTTTGTTCATGATTACAAAGCGCATTCGAACCTGATTATTGTGATTAACTAACTAGCACCGTTCCGCCTATATAGCTAGCTCTGTAAGAAAGAGCAAATATGCAATATTAAAAACGGATCGCTGTCATCACCTCCTCCTAGATGCCGGCGTTGCAAAATCGGCGCCTGCATAAACACGACACCGCCGCCACCGCTCAGTGTATCGCCGCGGTTGAAACCTCCGATTGCAAACCGGAAGTGCATCGTTATTTTTGGTGTAAAACTACCCCAAATATACTCCCATTGTCAACCGCAAGTGCTTTGTATTTCTTGGTGTAAAAATTTACACCCAATCTGCTTCCTTCGCCAACCGCAAGTCCTTATTTTTTGGTGCTGAAATCTACCCCAAGTCTAACGGTGTATATCGAACCTCGATTTGGGAAGACGCTAGAGGACAAGCCAAAAACCCATCTGGGTTGATTTGTGTTTGGTGTGTATGTAGGGTTGGGCGCACTGTCGCATCTTTTTGTACATGTGTTGTGAATATTCCGCGAGAGGGCAGTGACCTAGGCTGCGCGTCCGGTTTTGTTTTATTTTGTTTTGCTTTGGTGCACGCCGTTAGAAGGGGACTCATGCCTTTTTGGTTAGTCTCCCCATTCGTCCTTGCGGTTTCCTTCGCCGCTCCGGACGGCGGGGCTATCTGCCGGCCTCGACCTTGGACCCCTGTCCCCTTTGCGAAGGATTGCGAGACCACCTAGGTAGTAACTCGGGGGTAAGGGAAAACGCTGACATCAGTTCTGAGCTTTCCTATTCATCAAAACTGATGAGCCGCAGTTAGCAGTTTATTTTTACGTGTGGAAAGGGGCGCGGGCATCTTCGGGGTGTACCTGCGAAGGGAGCCGCGCCCGTGTTCTTTTGTCGCTAGCTACTCCTAGCTGGCAGGCGCTCGGTCTGGCCGAGTGCGGAGGAAGTGACCGTTGAGAGCTGGTGCAAGGCACGCCAGTTTGACTGTTGGGACGCGGTGTCCCTCGCCTCTGTGCAGGCGGTCGGCTAGGCCGGCCGCGGATAGTTGTGGCCGTATACTGACTTTCGTTTGTACCCATCTGTAAATAGCCTGTATAAAAGTTCGTTTCTCACTAAATCGCTTCGCCTGCAAGTCATATCATCGAGAAGCCTTCAATCGGTGCATCCAGTTTCTGGAAATCACCGGACCAACACCACCGGCAAACATTTTACTCTGTACACGCTGTTAGAGAGAAACGGAGGGATAATGAATCCGTCATAATTATGGCAGAAGAAAAAGAGCTTTTTAACCTGCGAAAATTTAAGCCAGGACAGCTGAAAAAAATTCTAACAAATGAATGGGTGTGAAGTCGGGAAGACGGAGTGAGAACACCCGTTGCGTCAGCTAGGTGTAAGTTTGTCTTCTACGGTTGTTCTGTCTCTTGGTACTTCTACCCTAGGACATAGCAACAGGAATGTGCTCTTCGCCGTTCAATGTTTCCTTTGAGGCACGAAACGGCTGCCATCCAGAAATCTTCCTAAATTCCACCTTCTTGCTACTGATGTCCAAAATCCACCTGTAATTAAAACATCTCAAACAGTGCCCGTATAGCCTAGTTCCTTTCTTTAGTCACCACTCTGCCAGTTTCCTAATTTTTGTTAATTTAAACACTGAATCTGTAGTTTTTTAAACATTAAAACGTTTTTGAGCATCTTTCAGTAGCTGCCTGTGTCTTGGTCAATTTCCCGCAGTGAACACGCGCCGTTAACTTCTTGAGGAAAGCAACAACAAACAATAAAATAGGAAGGTAAAGGGTTTCATTCACGGGGCCCCCTAACAGCAAGGCGCTTACAAAAATCAGCATTGCCATTTCGTGGACGCCACTGTTAACATCTAGTGGAATCAACAACTAGTCAACAAAAACGGAATGCTTGTTGACTACAGTAAACCTCAGGCAATAAAATTTATATTAAACGTAGCCAACACTGTCAGTGCCACTGACTGCAATCAGCGGTTGTCAATAAGTTTTATACATACCTTGTCAACAAAGTTGATGCAGTTGACTGCTTTCAACGGGCCTCAACAAAATTTATGCTTAACCTTGTCAACACTATCGTTGCTGTTGACTGCATTCGGCAGCTGTCAACAAAGTTTGTACTCAGCTTTATCAACACTGTCAATTCTGCTAACAAAAATCAGTGAGTGTCCAGAAGATTTATATTCACCTAGTCAAAAGCTGTGTTTTTAACACGCGTTGAATTACATAAGCATACTATTTGCAAACTAAGCCGAATATATATTTAAATTAGGCATTCAAGGAGCAATGCCTTAATATATAAAAACCTTTTATTAGCACTCAAGTATGCTGAAACAGGCCTGTTCTTTTCTCTTGGGAAAAACTATCAGTATTTTGCTGATTCTTGAAAAGGATGAGGTGTGATCATGCGTCATGTATAAAAAAGCCCCATGGAAGTGTTACATTTAGTCTGGTGATTTCCAAAAATCTGTCCTTGATCATGCAATTCTGTTAGCTTTAAAGCATAATTCAATGTTCTTTTGCTCATAGGTGCAAAGTAAAAAATTCAGTCACATCACGGTGGTGGTGCCGAACGTTCTTTGTTTGAGCTCTTCCACTTTTCTGCAGTTTTTTTGCTTTTGTGCGTGAACTGTGTCCTCGTCATCCTTCGGGATGGCGGGAGTACAACCCCTGCGTCCACCCATGGTCGCCGTTGACAAGACTGCGGCTCTACCAGGTGGCAACTCTAGTGCTGATGTGGAGCTTCCAGATTCGTCTGATGAATCCACGGTGACAGCGATGGATTCTGACAGCAGCAGCTTCACGCTTGTTGAGTCGCGCCGCCTGAAAAGGAAGTTGCGCCGGACATCGACCGCGGGTGAGTTGCCTACGAGGAATGTTGACCAGCCAGGTGTCTTCTCAGTGGCCTTCGTTCCTTCAACGCAGACGGCTAATCTGAACACCATTAACAGACAGCGGCTAACCCAGTTTTTCGACCGGGTTGTTCTGGGACAAGTCTGTGAAGTCAGAATTAATGCATGGAAGAATGTCCTGACAGCAGATGTTACATCTCAGGCATCAGTAGACAAGCTGAAAGAAATTAGTGTCCTCGGTGGCATGACGGTCCGCTCCGCCGTTGCTTACGGGAAGCGGACAACCACTGAAGTTATCACTGATGTTGACCCGGAGATAGCTGACAAGGACCTCTGGTCGCTGATTAAATCTACGGCCCGGATTGTTGACATTCATCTTTTCGGGCGCTCAAAGTGTGTCAAACTAGTTTTTGAAACTGACGCTCTGCCATCCCACGTCAAGGTGGGCTATGTGAGGCATCCTGTCCGGTTGTATGTTCCCAAACCTGTTCAGTGCCACAAGTGCAACAACATAGGTCATGTGAGTGCTGTTTGCACGAATGAGGTATCCTGCCGTCGATGCGGCGGGATGCACCAGCATGACACCTGCACGACGGAGACTATAAAGTGCGCCAACTGCTCGGGTGCCCATGAAGCCACAGCTAAGGACTGCCCTAAGTTGCAAAACGAAAGACTCATCCTGAAAAAGATGGTGAAGGACAATTCGACCCACCAAGAAGCGGCGGCGTGTATTCGTCGCCGCAAACATCGTTCCCGGCGGCGTCGTCCGGTTCCACACAATTCTAGTCCACCTGCACCACAGTCGCAGGAAGTATCAGCTCAGCCGGCACAGCAGCATGAGCCTAACAACGATAACAAGACGTCTGCGGCCGTGTCCCACGTTACCGCAGTAGCTCAGTCTGATGCGTTTGTGTTACCTTCTTCCTCTGATGCTGAATGGCCTGCTCTGCGATCCAAGGAGATCGCCATGGCAAGACCAAGACCGGTTGCCACTCCAGCTGACACTGTTGGCAAGCCTGAAGGTCAGGATGTGAGCATAATGTTAAAACAGCTTGTGTGTTCAATGCGCGTGCTGCTTTCAGGCATTAACACGCCAACAGCAAAGATTGTTGTGCAGTTTTTGGATGCACTTGAGCCGCTCTTGGCGGCGTTGCAGTAATTCATTATGGCACAACCAAGACCCACCTCATCTGTGCCAATGCACGTGCGCCGTAGTGTAGTGGTGCAATGGAAAGCCCGAGTCCTACGAGGTCGTCTGAGTGACTTCCGGCAACGCGTCCACAAGTACCGCTTCCCTGTGCCTACATTCCACCTAGAGATGCCATTGATACTTCGTACCTATACTCAGCCATCCAGAGTTGTCCAGCTCCTCATATTATAGTGGGCGATTTTAATGCTCATCACCCTCAGTGGGGCAGTGCTGTTATAAATAACCGAGGCAGGAACCTATTTGACTTTATGCACTCCCAGAACTTCATCAATATCAACGATGGTTCACCTACGTTTCTGCGTGGCACGTCGTACAGCAGCTGCTTGGATCTGACGTTTGTTTTGAGCAAGTCTCCAGTTTTACGTCAGCTGGTGCAGTGACGTGGAAACACATGGGAGTGACCACATTCCAACGTATGTTTGCGTCAAGTGGTACGCACCTACTACTCCGTCTCGCGTGCGATATGCAGACTGGCCTGCCTTTAGGTCGTCCGTGGAGGTTTCCTGTGTGGACCTCTCAACACCATCTAAAATAGAAGGCCTGATTATGTCCTCTCTCAGTGAGACCACGCGGTATATATGTGCACCTACGCCAGGGTCTACTATTGACGTGGAATTCGAAAGACTACGCGCAGTCCGTCAGCGCCGAAAGGAAATACAGAAGAACCAAATCCACGTATGAACTTGCCCTTTGTCGCCGTGCTCAACGACAAATAAAGCGCCACCTAGCGAGACTAAGGAGACAACGTTGGAGGCAGTTCTGTTCATCGCTGGACCCTCGCAAACCACTGTCGCGTATTTGGCATGTAGTCAGGAGCTTGCGTTCACCCCCGCAGGAACGCTATCCTTTCCATGCCCTGTCTATTTACCAACGCCGTAATAATGTAGAGGTAGCAGAAGAATTCTGCAAAATGGTCGTGGGCACAACTATGGTACCATCAACAAGTTTGGAGGCTTTTGTACCACCTTCACCGGATGACCACTACGACATGCTATTCACGATGCCTGAACTAGAACCTGCTCTTTCCTCGTGTAGGCGTTTGCACTTGGCAGCTGAAAAATGTGCTGCGGTCGCATTCACGCGCAAGTCTGTCTGCCACTACCCGGTAACTCTTCAAGGGGTTGCAATACCATCCGTCTACCACCACAGATTTTTGGGCATTATCATTGACCGCGATCTCTCATGGTCGAGGCATATAAACATGCTAAAGAAAAGACTCACTCTTTTTGACATGTGCTTCGCTTTATGGCAGGCATTAAATGGGGCCCAACGGAGCGCTCCTTGCTTCTACTTTACTATACCCTCTTTATTGGCTACATTCGTTACAGCCTTCCTGTACTCTCTCACATGAGTATTTCCTGCTTGCGGACATTAGAGAGTGTCCAAGCACAGGCGCTCAAGATATGCCTCGGATTACCACGTTGTGCCTAGAACAAAGGCACGATTGAGGAATCTCGTGCGTGCCCAATATCGGTCTACCTATCACACGAACCACTTCGTGTATATTTACGTGCGCTTACACGGCACCGCTGTCACCCGCTGACGAAGATTTTTGATGAGCGACCGGACAGCAGTTTTGCACGCCCATTGCGCTTCCATCGCTCCGAATTGCCATCAGACTATGCCCTGCCGCATCATTCCTTGCAGCCCCCATGTGTAATGGCTCAGCCTTCAGTCTGCCTGCATGTTCCTGGCATAATCAAGAAGTCTGCGATGCCGGTTAGCGGACTGAAGCAACTCGCACTTGCCTACATCTGGCCAGAATACCACAAATGTGTGCACGTCTACACGGATGGATCTGCGTCTCCAAATGCATCAACAGCAGCTTTCGCAATCCCTGCACAACAGACGACCCGCAGATTCATTTTGGGACACAAGTCTACTTCAACCGCTGCAGAGCTTGTGGGCCTTCGGGAATCGATTCGCCAAATCTGCGGCGAACCGCCTCAGGAGTGGTGCATTTTCACCGACTGTAAACCTGCGCTACACATTTTAGGATGCTTCCTACGCCACACAGCCTACCAAGCTCTGGCTCTTGATATCATTAGTCTCGTATCATTTGCTCAGGGAAACGGCCACCGTATAGTGTTTCAGTGGATCCCCGGACACTGCGGACTCGATGGAAATGACACCGCCGACGCTGAAGCAAGGAGCGCCTTCAGCAGTGGCCTGCGTACAGCTGTACGGTTCTCTATAGTGGACACAACTTGTCTCCTTTCGGAATTGATGAGGAGGGCGACGGCTAGGTACTGGGCCCTGCCAGACACCCGCCACATCCACCTTAAACGGCTAGATCCGACGATGACCTTTTCAGTTCCTAGCGGAATACCTCGCCCTATTGCATGCGTTATCCGTAGACTACGTTTAAATGTGACATTCACGCGCGAATACTTGCACTTAATAGGACAAGCGGACTCCCCGGAATGTACCACATGTGGCGTGCTAGAGACTATAGAACATGTTTTAGTGGCGTGTCCAGCGTATGCACGTGAAAGACTCATACTCGCATCTGCTCTGAAGCCTATGGACACATCGCTCCTCTCTGAGGATTTGATCCTCGGCGCTTGGCCAGATAGTTTTAGAACTGTAAAGGCAACGCGAGCGCTCTCACGCTTTTTGAGCGACACGGACCTTGTCTCGCGTTTGTGATGTCAGAAAGTGTGCCTTGTTTTTTTTAAGTAGTTTTTCATCTGCCTCCTCCCATCATCATCGTCCCCCATCGTGACCTTCTTTTATCTCCTCTTCCCGTCCCCCAGAGCAGAGTAGCAGGCCAGATATTTATTTTTCATGCCAACCTCTCTGCCTTTCTTATCAATAAAGCCTCTCTCTCTCAGTCATATCACAAAAACCAAAAGATCCTTGCACGTTTTAAAATGCCAGATGTAAATTACAGGCGATTTCTTTAAAAGCTATATATCTTTTGTGGCCGCAGCTTTGTGTTAGTCGCTTCAATATGCAGAACTGTCTTCTAGCCAAGTAAGACGTGATGACAGATTGAAATTTTGGGGAAGTCCACCAACAATCTTTATTTTAAATATTGGAAATATAAGAATTGGAAGAAGATTCTGTGGCAGAAGATGACGATACGAGTCACTTCTGGCCTCTGGTCAGTGCTGTTCAAATACAAAGATCTATGCATCACATGGAAGCAAGTGTTGCTGCCACATGATCAAAATGGTACAGAAAGACTTAAAAATTAACAGATAATTGCTCACTGCTAGAGGTGAATATAGATAGCAAAGGTAACAGGGACAGCCATACTATAGCACAAACAGACAGAAAAAATAAGTGCCCAACTCATGGACATTTGCTTGCCCAACTAATTACACATGCCTATATTGCAAAAAATAGACATGTATAATATATAAATTATATACCACACTGGTTTGGTGTGTGCTGGTGTACACGTCTTAGTGTGTTAGTGTGCTGTGATGTGCACGCCAGGGTGGGTTGGTGTGTTCTAGTGTGCACACCAGACTAAAGTGCACATCAGAGCGCTGGTGTGTGGTAATGTGTACATCAGAGAGATGGTTGTTCTTGAGCATGTAACACTGGCCACAGAAGCAAATTTATTCGGTCTCTTTGGATCATGAGCAGCTCAGCATAATTATAAAATAGATATGTAAACAATTACTTCACACCACAAAATATTAATTGCATTATATCAAAATAATTATATGTGTAATACAACGGCGGTTTACACAGTCTCTGTAGAAATCTGACGATTGAAAACACCACGTCAATGCTACTTCGAGTGCCTTTGAGGGTCTGATTAGGGTCACTAGACGACACTGTAGCGCGAAGCGCCTTAGTCAAACTGCAATTTCGAAACAGTTCGCAGTAATTATTTGTCGTGAGACGCGCAACGCTAATAGCCACGCGCCAACGCCTAGCGTGCTTCATAACGCCGTTCAAATCCAGCGCGCTGCCTGCCAGGTCACGTGGTAGGATGCAGAAACTCCCTCCGTGACATCTGGCCATCCCGGCGTGATATTCGGCTAGGCCTTACGCCGCGCCTTGCCGTGGTCCGTGCTGCTGTTGGGCGAATGTTGTTTGTGTCTGATTTCAAACTTGTTGCTTCAAACTTGCGTTTGGACTTCCTGCTTATCGTAGCTTGCGCCGCGTGTCAGCAATGCATGCAGCCGTTCGCGTACTTTGTCAAAAAGTGACCACGCCGTAAAGCATGGAGCTGTTTCATCTTGACAATACGTTCGACTTCAACCGTGGAAGCCGCTGCAGCTTTTTTCTTGTCGCGAAGCTCTAAGAGAAAAAAGCGGTTACTGCAAGCCTCGAGTCTTCGTTTCCAGATGAGACCCATAGTGTAGCGCAGGAATACGCGCAATTTGCGACCGCAAAAATAAACGGGCGAGCACAAAGGCGAGTCCGGTAAGGTTTCGTGAGATGGGTACTCTACCGCTCTGTCCTGTTCGTTTCCCTTCGGCATTGCGCGTCGTTCCCTGGTTGTTTCCGCGACAGCAAAGCGCCTTGCACATCGAATCATCAACATGCTGATCTGTCAGTGTTGGCAGTGTATGCTTTGTGAAGCGAACGCCGTGATGAGTGCATAGATGCGCTTGCTAAATGCCAGGTGCACGCGTATGAGTCCGTAATTAATCTAAATGTGGCAACTGGATATCGCCCTTCAAGGCGCTGGCCCAGCAAACCGTGTTACTGTGTTTTGGCTTTCGTTAAGGTGGTTGCCCGACTTCCTCTTCATTATTCGACGAGATTGTGCGCTGCTTGCACGCGTGTTTTTTGACGCCACTATCGGCCCGTTGCGGACTTCCGCTCGGTCTGTTTATCGTTGTGTTATTCGCTACGCGTATGTGCGTCTTTATTGTGATTTGATGTGGTGTCTTAAGGTTATAACACACCTCTAAGAGCCGATTACACCAGATGTCAAGCTCAGTGTGCGAGGTTGGTGACGCGTCAAGGCATGCAAGCGAGTGAATTCAGCGACGCGTCGCAGCGATACCCCAACAAGGAAGCTGGCTGCTCGATAACCAGTCTAATATTGGTAACGGTGCCTGCAGCTGTAAAGTTCTTTTTGTTGCAGGCGGCCGAATAAAAATCACTGCTAAATGTTGACGAAGAAGCAGCCCTAGAAAAGTAGTTATTTAAAGCCCTTTCATATTAAGTGGTTATGAATAACCTAAAGAGTGCAGAGCTGATCATAAAAACTAGTCTGAGCAAGTGGCGTTATGTATTTAAAGTTTGGCTGTTTAAACATTTTCTTGTGGTTGTGTGAAATGCAAGCAATACAAATTATTACCAAGAAGTGCCAGGCATTGCAGATGCAAGAATACACAGCTGGAAATTACGATGGTATGCAGGTGAAATGCCTGCTGTTCAGTATGAAGAGGTCGTAAAAGAGCTTCCTCGGAGAGGATGTATCACTGTCCATATTTGGGGCTGTTCTTGACTGTGCCCGTTCAGCGTACATTGCAGAGCACAAGTATGTATTGAGTTTTCTAAAATCTGTTTTTTCACCTCTGTGTTGAGATCAGTGTGTTGCAATGTCTCCTTCGAACCAGAACGCTGACGGCATGTATAGGCATTCCCGTATTCAAAATAACATGCGCGTCTCTTCTCAATAGGTCATTATCAGATAATGCCCCTTTCATGTTCATTATGAAGCAGTGCTTAATTCAGAGGGGTCCCGGCTGGCCTCGGAGCCCCTACTAATACCAACGAGGAATTTGAGCCCCTCGTACTAGAATAATTTGGTTTATTAGGTTTTAACGTCCCAAAGCGACTCAGGCAATGAGGGACGCCGTAGTGAAGGGCTACAGAAATTTCGACCACCTGGGGTTCATTAACATGCACTGAAATCGCACAGCACACGGGCCTCTAGAATTTCGTGTCCATCGAAATTCCGCCGCCACGGCCAGCATCGAACCCACGTCTTTAGGGTTAGCAGTCGAGCGCCGTAACTACTGAGCCACCGCGGCGGGTTCTCATACTAGAGTTTAGAGAGTGTATGAAACCGAGAAAAACAGCCATTTTTTTTGTTAGCAGTGGTCGGAACATTTCTACTGTCATTTCTAAAATTTTGCGGTGATTTTTAGCAAGAACCATTAACACGTTTTCTTAAAGCCAAGATGCAGAAAAAATGCAAAGTTGACAACACAACTCAAAGGGTGGAAGAAAAAGGAAAACCCGCACCCTCACACCCCAAGTGAGTCCAGAGCTGGTCGCTCAGTTCCAAGGCTACACAGCAGCAATGAGCACACCGGCATATCCTCAGCACAGCCACCTTCTCTGTTCCTTTCTATTTCTCTCGCCAGCTGTTCTTGAGTGCCTAGAGACCCCCTTCAATGCCGCCAGGCTTCAAAAAATAGCAGTATGAAGAAATGGGCTACAGGGCAGCATTTAAAGGCAATATTACAGCATGAGGAGAATGCTTTTATCCTTTTTTCTTTAGTACCCATCTCACATGGCGCTCCCCAGACAACTATAGCACAAGGATATCCATGTCATTCTTCTGCTATAATGCCGGTTTCACACGTCAGTCCTCAGAGACTGCTCCAGCAAAGGTGGCTTATTTCACTTGGTCAAAAAATATGAACGGTGTTATGTAGTGCAGCAATGAACGCGCATTAAAAATGAAACATTAACTGAACTTTTATTCTTCCTCGTACTCCCTCCTCTGACAGCTTCTCTTGTAAGCTTCTCTTCTGCTGCCTCTCACTGTAGTTGCAATATTTTTACTGCCTCAAGATCTCAGTGCAAAATAAGCACCGTCTACGGCAAAGTACTTCAGAATCAGTGCAATTATAGCCTGTGCACAAAAAGCTAAAAGTGCTAAATGAAAAAAGGCGAATGTTCACCACAAAACGTTCTTGGTGAGTTTTGGTGTTTGTTTAGCCATTTCACTTGCTTCGTGATGACACTGTGGAAGTTCAGTGAATATACTTGCTAAGATGCATTTATAGGTAATTAGGAGCTTGTAGTGATTTGTTTGACTCAGCCTTTCGGCATCCTGATATCATAGTTAAACAAAGCTTGAAAGAAACATAAGATATTGGCGCATGCTGCACTCCCAGCTGTTTACATTATCAGTTCGCCAAAATATATTGCTTATATTCCACATACTTAGAAATAGAAAAGACCAAAAGAAGGAAAGCAAACCGGAAAAAGACACACCTAACATTACCCCTTTTTTCATGCTCCTAGCAGCAGTGGGCGTAGGGAAAAACGGCGTAGTAGTAAAAAGCATTCAACTTGGCTTGCAAAATGCATGCCATTTTTGAAACATCAGGTCGCAGGGGTACTTGCGCCAAGCTTTACTGCCTAGTCTTGCTTGGCTCTATTATTTTTTGTTATGAAGGCCACTGCATTAATTTACTTCCCCCGTGTATTGAACTGCACCGTAAGGGAAGGGATAAACGAGGGACTGAAAGAAGAAAGGCAGAAAGAGGTGCCGTAGTGGAGGGCTCGGAAATAATTTTGCACCACATAGGGATCTTTAATGTGCACTGACATCGCACAGCACACGGGCGCCTTTGCATCTCGCCTCTATCGAAACGCAGCCGCCAAGGTCGGGTTCGAACCTGAGTACTCCGGGTCAGTAGACGAGCATCTTAACCATTGAGCCACCGCGGCGAGTTTTTTTTTGTTGTTGGTAAATTGGTTTTGAGGTCACGTCATGTCTCGCTTTGAGCGCTCATTTTTTTCTCGCCATACGCCTTTAAGTGGGAGCTCAGTGCTACCACTGTCTCATTTCATTTGTACGTTGTTGTTCTTGGGCTACTTTTACCTCGAAAGGTGAATAATAATTAATAATTGGTTTTTGGGGGAAAGGAAATGGCGCAGTATCTGTCTCATATATCGTTGGACACCTGAACCGCGCCGTAAGGGAAGGGATGAAGGAGGGAGTGAAAGAAGAAAGAGAAATAGGTGCCGTAGTGGAGGGCTCCGGCATAATTTCGACCACCTGGGGATCTTTAACGTGCACTGACATCGCACAGCACACGGGCGCCTTAACGTTTTTCCTCCATAAAAACGCAGCCGCCGCGGTCGGGGTCGAACCCGGGAACTCCGGATCAGTAGTCGAGCGCCCTAACCACTGAGCCACCGCGGCGGGGCACGAAAGGTGCTCCTAAATTCGTTTATATTCCATGTTTATATTCATGTTTATAGTCATGTTTATATTCCGCCGCCTTGTGAAAGCTGTCCTTGCTTAGAAGATGCTTACGTTTAGCCCCTCAAAATACCAAGCTGTTTTGCTTACACTACCCTTGTAAGACTGATTTTACAATACGCAAGCACTCTTCGGTTCCCGAAATCAATCACTAACGTCACTCGGCTTAAGAGAGCACAACGAAAGCTGTAATGTTCATTCATAACAAATACAAACCCTCTGCCTCCCCTACTTATATTACCGCTTCGTTTTGCCTTCCATCACTATCACCTAAGGCAAAAGAATCTCGCCTGAAGTTTTTATACCCAATTATTACACAGCAGCTATAATGTAAATGTGTCTAAATATGCATCCTTCTGATAATTACTGCAATCACGGCACAAGCATGCGCACGCATCCGCTGACTCAATAATCTCGTCAAACCAAAATTTTCAAGCATTCCTTTTTCCTTTAGCCATAAGCGAATGGAATTAGCTCAATTCATTGATTACTAGTGCGTACTCACTATCACTATCTCCCTTCACCTCAAAATTAGAATCCAACAAAAATGAGTGAAGTGGACATGTCCTACATTCTACCAGATGACTGCGCCGCCATTACTTGTTGCCATTCCTTGATATGTTATTTTTACAGATGGTTGTGTTTTGTGTTGACCATTGTAACCTGTTACCTTCTTTTTCTAACATGCTTACTAGCAAGGATGACCACTGCTCTACTTGTTTTCTTTTTTTCTGCTGTTATGAATTGTTAAGGTATTCTTTGATAACCTGCCTACTGGTAGTTATAATCAAGGGTTCGATAGAATCCTGTCTGGCCAGGAGGAAGTATATTGGAAGCACAAGAAACATACACTCGCCAAAGAAAAAAATATTTAACACATGACGTTTCGAGACCCGTACGGGTCCCTTGTTCACAATGAGGATGGGCAGAATGAGCCGCTACTTATAAGCGGACTTGACTGCACAGTGACTGGGCGTAGATATCGGGGAGATTCCCTCTCGTCCGGTTGATAGCATTCTTGGTCGTCTGTATGTAAAATGATTCGAGAAGTAATCGTGAAGATAAAGGTTTCTTCGTGTCCAAGATTGTGGCGTTCTCCCTGTCAATGGAGTGCTGCATCATTTGGGCATGCTCTGCAAGTGCGTTGGAGGAAGTGCGACCTTTCTTGACGTCATTCTTGTGTTCCCTTATTCTTCTTTTAAAATCACCTGACTCGCCAATGTATGATGCATCACAAGCCTTGCAGGGGATCTTGTATACAACGCCGGGTAGGTGGTCTTTCACGTGACACAGCTGCTGTTTCAGCTTTCTGGACGGTACGTGCGCAATTCGAACGCCGTATTTGGCAAATATTCGCGTCATAGCCTCACTTGTACCCCGGGAATACGGGACAGTCGCGCGTTTCTGTTGCCAACAAACTGGGGCTCAGCAGGTTCCTTACAGCGGCGTTCTTGATTGTTTAGCATCTGACGGGGGTAGCCACAATGGAAGAAGAAGCCACTGGAAGTATTGCTTTTCTCGATGTTCTCGTTCTCCGCACTCCCGATGGGCTCGCCACTACCGTATACCGAAAGCCCACTTATACCGGCAAGTACCTCGATTTTAAATATGCCCATCCCATAGGCTACAAACGCTTCGTCGCGTCCGTTCTGTTCAAGCGAGCTGGTCGTCTATTTTCTAGTCCTGGCCTTCTCTCTTCCGAGCAGCAGAAAGTTCGCGTCGACCTTGAAAATAATGGCTACCCCCGTCAGATGCTAAACAATCAAGAACGCCGCTGTAAGGAACCTGCTTAGCCCCTGTTTGTTGGGCAACAGAAACGCGCGACTGTCCCGTATTCTCTGGGTACAAGTGAGGCTCTGGCGCGAATATTTGCCAAATACGGCGTTCGAATTGCGCATGTACCGTCCACCAAGCTGAAACAGCAGCTGTGTCACGTGAAGGACCGCCTAGAGTGCACATGTTACCCCGGCGTTGTATACAAGATCCCCTGCAAGGATTGCGATGCATCATACATTGGTGAGTCAGGCGATTTTAAAAGAAGAATAAGGGAACACAAGAATGACGTCAGGAAAGGTCGCGCTTCCTCCAACGCACTTGCAGAGCATGCCCAAATGATGCAGCACTCCATTGACTGGGAGAACGCCACAATCTTGGACACGAAGAAACCTTTATCTTCAGATTACTTCTAGGATCGTTTTACATACAGACGACGAAGAATGCTATCAACAGGACGAGAGGGAATCTCCCCGATATCTACGCCCAGTCACTGTGCAGTCAAGTCCGCTTATAAGTACCGGCCCATTCCGCCCATCCTCATTGTGAACAAGGGACTCGTACGGGTCTCGAAACGTCATGTGTTAAATATTTTTCTTTGGCGAGTGTATGTTTTTTGTGCTTCCAATACTGGTAGTTATATAACATTTATGTTCAAATGTCCTTGTCTGTTGATCCACAGGAAGTAATTTCTTGTTATTGTTTTGAACTTTGTATTGTACTGATTGCCCACCTCCTACGGTCTCGTATTGAGACTAGCAGTATTTTTAATAAATAAATAAATTATACTCTCTTATGGCACTACCCCAAAGCAGGAGCATGTTTCGTTAGGTAACAGTTTCTGTGTGGTCACTGTAAAACAAGGCCTTCTATAAAACTTTGTTCTCTTCTCTTTGCTGTCTTCTGAATGCTTTTGTTACAAGATGTAACATGCTTTGTCTTTTCAGGTTTATATTGGTGGTGGTGTGCTGGTTGACAAATCGGTGCTCGAGCTGTTCAATCATTCGAACAGCGGGCCAGGGAAATATGCCCGTGCACTGCTCTGCCATCTGTTTTCGCCTGAGGAGCTGCAGGGCAGCTCTCTTTTCGGGCAGCAGAACACATGTACACACTCTAAACGCGGGGCTCTGGACCAAGAGAACGTCTAGGCAGTAATTGGTAAGTGTCCTTTTTTAGACATATCTTTACGTAGCTAGCCATCTAAAATACTTTCTACAAATCCAAACTGCTCATTTAGAATTTAGAGCTCCTATTGCTGAGAGTAAAAAATTCAGTGTCTTAGGTTGAAAGCACTTGAGATTGTTTTGCAAACAAGACGGGAATGCAAACTAGACGTGTACGGATAGCACTTCTTTAATTGAACATGAGTAGTGTAACTGGTGTACTGAGTTGAATGCGAATAGAATATTTGTGCCAATATTTGCTACTATTGCAAATAATCGTACAAAACGGAAGAATAGTGTTAAACGTTGATGTGATAGTGGCGGCGCTGCAGTACGATGCTAACTTACGGAGTTAAAGCTATAGCTGTTAAATTACGCAACACTGATCGCCACTAAGGGGCCGCAACACGAATTCTTTATCTTAACTGTGTGAACATCAAGTTATGCATGTACAGAAATTATTTTCTTATTGATAACGATAGAGAATCAACTACAGCCACAGCTAAGGGCATGAGAGGGGCGAAAACATATATGAGCCATGGCCTCCATGGCTGCTAAAGTTGCCGAAGCCTTGCTACGTTGTCGCGTCTTGGAGGCTATGTATGAATATTACGAATGCTGCCGCACGAAGCGACCATGTAGTGACACTGCACCCTTCATTGTGCAGATATTGATCATCGCAGGATGGCATGCACACCAGTGTGTGCCCTGTTCTTTTAAAGAACAGTCATCGAAGAAATATACCATGCCAAGCCTTATTTGAACATTATGCCAATTGTTCGATAAGTGTTCAAAAGTTCATAACCAATTCGATTCGGTTCGAATAATTTCTAAAACACACTATTTGACTCGTTCGACTTTTTCTCATAGGTCCACCGCAATGGCTCTGTGGTTATGGTGGTCGGCTGCTGATCTGAAAGACGCGGGCTCGATCCTGGCTGTGGGAGTCTAATTTTGATGGTGCTAAAATTCTTGACGCCCGTGTACTGTGCGATGTCAGTGCATTTTAAAGAACCCCAGGTGGTCGAAATTTCCGGATACCTTCACTGCGGCGTCTCTCATAGCCTGTCTCGCATTGGGACATTGAACCCCATAAACCAAATCAAACCGATTTTCTAATATTCACTCACACCTAACAAAAACCTTGTAGCAAGACCTCACCAAATGGTATGGGGCCGCCGCGGTGGCTGAGTGATTACGGCGCTCGGCTGCTGGCCCGAAAGACGCTGGTTCGATCCTGGCCGCAGCGGTCGAATTTCGATGGAGACGAAATTCTAAAAGCCCGTGCACATGAACTGTACGATGTCAGTGTGCACATTAAAGAACTTCAGGTGGTCGAAATTTCCGGATTCCTTCACTGCGGCGTCTCTCATAGCCTGTCTCCCTTTGGGACGTTAAACTCCCGCAAACCAAATGGTATGTAAAAAGAGAAAAGAATACGAAAGAATGAGAAATGTCATGCATGCTGAAACAAAGCAGCTGCTGAATGCCTTGAAATTGCAGATTGCATGTACGCATACAAAAATACTGCTCCCACTATTGTGACACATATCAATTACGACTGCGTAAAGTAACTTATTTATATCTGCACTTATTAGCAATAGCTTCGCATTGCACAGTTGAGAGGGATATGACTGGATTCATTATATCGTTGCTTATAGTTTTATGGAGCAAACTAAAGTTACTGTACTTAAGATAAGGAAAGGACGAGTCGATTTGGCAAAGGCATATATGAATGTTGCAGAAATGTGAGAGTGATACCACACGTCAAGTGCTCTCGCACATTTTTTTACATGTTCAACATTAATTTGCTATATTTGTTTTCAGGCTTTACATGCGGGAAGTTTCCTGATTCCAGTGCAGGCCTCATCAAGATTAGCCTGGCGAGCTACCTGGCTCGCCTCAACAATGGGCCGGCCCCAGCAACGCCAGAGCGGGCCATGTGAAAAATAGCCTCCTACCCTACCTGACACGCCTTATTACATGGAACCCCGTTCATACGTTTTTCACCGGACCGGGAAAGAAAAACGTAACAGCCGGGAAAATGCAGCAGTGAGTAACGCAACAACAGGGTTCTACTGTAATGAGCCGGCAGCAGCATTCACCTGCTGCAACATATAACTGTTAATTAGTTTATTTTTTAATTTTCACTTTTGTCGGCTCTAGTCAGGCACCTGTGATGTTTTGCGAATAAAACAAATTTTAACATTTTTTTCCTGTGGGTCTTGAAGTACATGCAGGTACGTGTGCTACAAACTGCATTTGCATATATGTCCTTCCAGCAGGATTGATTGCCTCTATGTGTGTGTAAACAAAATGACTACAACTTCTCAACTCAACAATGGTTAAACTGGGAATCAACAAGATTATCTTTCTGCTTGCATCAACAAAAGTACAACTTCTCAACTCAACAGATTTCAACAGGTCGTCAACAAAAAAGTGTGCCACTATGTAAGAATTCGGCAACAATAAGGTGTATGGCCATTTTGTTGCCATGTTATTGACTGCGTTGACGGAAGTCCACGAAACGATCACTAAAACAACACACCAATTTTTGTAAGGGCTCGTTGTCTTTTTTCCTATAACACAGGACAACGTAAAGCATGTACAGCAATCCGCCTCTGCTGCATCCATGAACTCGTCTCCCCTGATCCACATTCCAGCTCTCTGCCTTCTTTGAGTCCTTCGTTCATCCCTTCCCTTACAGCAGAGGTGACGCATGCAACGAGACTGAGACATGAACTGCTCCTTTCCTTTCCTTATAGCCAATTACATTCCGCATCATCGCTGGCGGCTCTGTTATAAATGCGGTGGCTGCTACAACTCAGGCGTGCAGGATGTCGCCACTTCTATTAATTGAAACAAATTTGAAATTTGCTTTTAGGAAAGCAAATGGCACAGTAAGTCTCTCACTTAATGGTCGACATCTGAACTTCGCCGTGAGGGAAGTCAGGAAGGTGGGAGTGAAAGAAGAAAGAGGTACCACAGTGGGGGGCTCCGGATTTTTTTCGGGCACTTGGGGCTCTTTGACGCTCACTCTAACGCGCCTCTTTTGCTTTCATCGAAACGCGGCCGCCTTCGCTGCAGCATGTTTTAATGAGAACCTTGTCAAACCTTTTTCGCTTATTTGACGAAGTCCGCGAGGGAAAGGCTATATGCACAGCACAGTCACGTGATCACTTTTCGAGGTTTTTCAGTGCATCTTTTTTTACACCGTGCACCACCCAACCCACAACAAGTGGTGTTTTACCGCATGAGCCGGATTCAGCGTTACTTGACGGTGGAAAGAATCACTAGCCCGTCAACGCGACGGTTTGGTCCAAGATCCTTTTCCAAAAGCCGAGCACCATGCCGGGGGAACGTTGTATCCACCAGAAAGCCAATGGGTAGCCGGCGGCACAGGGGATCGAACCCACACCTGAATGCGAGGCGGATGCTTTACCACGAGAAAGCGCTTCGGTTAGCGCGAGATACGGGACGGGCTGCGGAAGGGCTCCGATCAACAGCTCACGGAGTAGAATTTGTCAAAGCCATGAAGTGCTCCGATCGCTCCTCACTGCATGAGCATCCATGACGGGTTGCGGCCTTTAGTTTACGCTCCGAGCCTTCAACAGGCCCGTAATTCTATCAGCATTCATGCTGTCATTTTTTGTTGAATATCGTCTTTATTTGCGTTGCGTCTCAAAATGAACCTTCTATAGACTCTTTGTTTTCCAAGACTGCGCTGCAGTTGAGCCGTTCTTTCCTTTTCACAGCACCTGAGAGGATGCGGAGGTATGGTCGTACAATGTTCGAACAGTGAGCACATGTCCGCATTGTAACGCAATATCTGGATGTCACCACTACGGCATTGCACCAGCAGCGCCTGCGAGCTTCGCACGCTACCAATGAAGATGCACACTTTGGATTCCATGACATTGTGAATGTTGACACGTTTAATTATTGATTGGCTGCTAAAAACTTCGCGAAATTAGTGACAATTTTTCATCCGCAAAGACTGGCTTTGCATGAAGGAACCAGGGTAGGGCCCACAGGATAAGCGCTGGGACAGCGGCGCCAGTTGGAACAGCGACTGCTGATAGAAACTTACAAAGGGGCAATTCCTAAAGCATGTGTCCGAAATTATTAAGTAGGTGTAGAAAAAAAGAACGTCTTCGTTGCGATCAACTTGGCTGTTGACGTGAATGGGCGGAGAAACTCTTGTTGAAAGTGATCGTAGTTGTTTTTGTTGCCCACATACATGGCACATGCCCACATAGGGGGACTGGCCAAGAATTGTGGGGCACAGAGAGTTTTTGAGGTAAATAATGCCTGGACGAAATTAAAATGAATGGTAAGGACGGAAGAAGTAAACAAAAAGAAACAACGAAACGAAACGGGAAATACATAACGCACGCAGGAGATTGAGACTGATGTTTATAGCCGAGTAGTTAAATGATAATGATAGTTGTAAGAATAAAAATAATCTTGAAGAAATTTAAAAAAAATCAACAAAGCAGCCGTCTTGATTCCATTAAAAAAAATTTGCACGGCAGCAAAACAGACTTGTGGCTGTACCCAGGTATGGTTTCTCCAAACGACAAAAAGACTGGGCTGTTCAAACAAAGGCCAAGCTGTTGTACAGGTTTCTCTAAAACCGTCTTCTCATCATTGTGTACCGGCGACAAAACAACAAAAAATGGTGTATGGTTTCGTTCTCACGACAAAATACGCAGATGGGATTAAGCGCCAACTTAGACCTGTGCAAATAAAAATTTAAGGGTGGGATCCGGCAGCGGAGCCTTGATAGAGATACCTTAACCTGCCGCGAATGGCATGATTGCCTGCTCCACGAATACCTCAGGTGCAGGTAATCATCAGATCTTAAAAGAATCCAATAGTCACTCTTAAATTTTGTCGCCGGAACCTCGCTGCTGTAATGTATGCTGCAGCCGGAACGATAGATAGCACGGGGCCATTGAGGGACGCCTTTGCCAGACAGTCCGCAACTTCATTGGCTGTCACGCCGCTATGACCTGGCACCCATATGTGAACACGGCTCAAATGCGGAGGGAGTAAGGAATGGAAGGTGTTTAGAATTGGCGAATCTACAGCCGAAGCAAGGGACGAACACAAAGAAAGAGAGTCTGTAATAACTGCCACTTAAGAGAAAGCTGGCTCTAGCTTGCGAAGAGCAAGCACCACCGCCAGAAACTCCGCTTGGAAAATTAAGGTGTAGTCGGGAAGCCGCACAGAAAAAGACCAATCTAGAAGCGGGCAATATATTCCCGCCCCTCCCTTTTCATCACATTGGGAGGCGTCAGTAGCTATCGTTAAGCTAATAGGTAGGCTTTGTAAATGGTCTTCTAATAATCCATTTAAAATGCGGGGTTGTAAATGTTTAGCGTTTTTCGGGAAAATGTCATCACAGACAATTTCTACAGAGTACCCACTGTTTTTTTGTCGGAGGAATGTTAGACAAAAGAACATTTAAAGGTTCAAGCAAATATTGTACCATGACTACCTGCGGGGTATGAAATCTAGGCCAGTGGACTCCAAAAAAGGAAGTCGGCTGGCAACAAAAAACAGAGAAGGAGCGGTGTAAATCTGATTCATATATCCTTAAGTAGGTCTGAACAGTTAGTAATTGAAATCTAGATGATAAAAGCAGGAATACGGGCTTCAAGATAAAGCACGTTATTGGCCACACATTTGGGGAGGCCAAGGCACAACCGCAGCGCTTCCCGCTCCAAAAGAATGAGCGGGCGAATTTTGTAAACAGCCGTGCCCGAAAACAGCACAGATCCAAATTCTAAAATTGGTCGGACATACAAAACATATACCAGCAAAAGTGTATCTCTCCACATTCCAGACCGGGGATTACTTATTCTACGCAACATGCCCAGAGCACGAGCCCCTTTCCCTGCGACATGGTAAATGTGGGAGCGCCATGTGAGGCTGTCGTCATAAATGACGCCAAGATATTTTAATGACTTAATTTGAGGAATATTTTGTCGCTGGAAACTAAGAGCCAGATGAACAGGATCTTTCATTTGAAAAACAAGTACAGCGCACTTATTTACATTTAAGGTGAGACTTAAGTGACCCAACCGACTTTCAAGCAAATTCAGGTACAATTGCAGGCGCACACAGAGAGATTGAATGTCAGCTGCAGCAGTGAAAAATGCAATGTCGTCCGCATAGACGAACGTGCGAATGTTTTGGTGGCTGGGAATGGAGCTCATTAGAATATTAAAGAACACAGGCGACAAGACTGCCCCTTGTGGAACACCTCTGGATTCTTTATAACTCTGAGAATTCACACAATTTAGTATTAAAAAAAAAACTCTGTTTTCAAGGAACGCAGATATCCACGCAAGTAAGTAATTCGGAAACAGCAGAGTATATAATCTTTGCAATAATATGTAGTGTTCTACGCTGTCATAAGCTTTGGATACATCTAATGTCATCAACGCAGCATGCATTTTTTGGTGCCGCGCAGGACGAATGCGACTCTCAAGAGCGGTGTGAGCATTCCATATGGAACATTTTTGACGGAAACCAATTTGACAGGAACTAAGGATATTGTTACGGTTCACAAACTCCGAAACACGTAGGAGTATGACCCTTTCAATTAACTTAACCACGTTTGATGTCAATGGAATGGGTCTAATATTATCCAGAGAATAGTCACCACCATTGTTTTTAGGTAAAGGGATCACTTCTGCGATTTTTCACTCAGGAGGAATCCATGCATGTTTGATTGAAAAATTAACCAGCTGCAATAAGGATGTAGGGGACTCCTCAAAGAGGATCCTTAACATTTTTGATGTTACCCTATCAGGGCCAGGAGCAGCAGTTGGTAACCTCAAAATTATCGGGGAAAGCTCGGGAAGGGTAATAGAGGGGAAATGCTGAAACTGGTCCACTGACGCCACAACCGCGGAGCGCAAAGGAAGTACAGAGGCGAAACGCTGCTCTAATCCTTTGGCAATTGTCTCACTGTTTCTATTGCTTCTTGCGGGGTCAAAACACTTGAGGGTGAATTTTCTGAAACCGGAATCTTTTTCCGTGATCTTAAGAAACCGAAAAGTGCGCAACGATTTCCTGATTTTGATAGGAAATCAAAATGCTCGGATACATCATTTTCTTTCCCTTGTGAGACTGTACGTTTTAAACTAGCCGCAATGAACTTATAATCATGCCAATTTTTTGGGCACTGATTGTCTAGGAGCTTCTTCCATGCAGCCTTTCTGCGTCTGTAATCCCGCGAGCAATCTGCATTCCACCATCTAGCTGAAGTCTTCCCTCTTGATGTACATACCAAAAATTCGGACTTCTCTCGGCATTCCTCAAAGGCCAAGCATATGCCTTTGCTGTATGTTCTTCAGCAGAATTAACCGCTGAAGCAAGAGTGGAGCGCAGAGGGGACTGAAACTGGTCATAGTTTATATGTGATCTCAGCTGAGAGCACGCCGGAGTTGACGCGGCAATTAACATCATAAACGATAGGTATGTGATCGCTAGATGTTCCACAATCCACAGTCGACCAATTGACTACAGGAACGCTAGGGCTGGTGAAAGTTAAATCTAACACAGATACACAGATCGAATTTTTGCGCGGAGAAATGTGGCCGAACCTAAATTCATACAGGAAAGGTTGTTATCAGTAACCCAATCCCAAAGGCGCTTACCACAGAAATCTGTCCTAAAGCCCCACGACACATGATGAGAATTAAAGTCACCGGCCAAGAGAATTGACTTCTGACAATTAAGGAGCAGAAGATCTAGCAGCCTGGTATCCTGCACACCGCAAGGAAAATAAGCATTTACTACTGAAAACGGATAACACCCTGGAATTTCGAAGTCTAACGCCAATAACTCACAGTCTATAGTAGAGGAATGAAAAGTAACCTTAGCCCTGTGAGAAAGTTTAGAAGAAACTAGTATGAGTAAGCCTCCTCCTCTTGACTGACGATCTTGTCGAAATGAGGAATAATTTCGCAAATGGAAGTGTTTTTCAGATGTGAGCCAAGTTTCTTGTAAAATAATTGTCTGGATTATGTTGAGATATAAGGTACAGCTAATCTGTTGAAGCTGAAAGAAGCGACCGACAGTTCCACTGGAGAACATTTAACACCCCTATGGTTGAGAAATCCGGGTAGCAGCAACTGCCTGCCCTAAAATAGTTTCTTTCGGCTTAGAGCCAATCTATTGCTTCTTTGATTTCGCCTGAGGATGTGAAGAAGAGTTAGACATGGGGCGTTCGCTGCGTTGGAGGATTCGCGTATCCGAATCCACCATCTCTTCATCATGAATAATTTGAGCATTATCTGAATTAATGGACAGATGAAGTGGACAAACAGCAGTTACTTGTTCTTGGGGCTGAGACTGCTCAGGCAAGGAGTGTTGGGTCATTAACGAAGACATGGCTGACATGGCAGAAGTCATTCCAATTTGCATGGCCTGGGTAATCTGTGTTGCCAGAGCATTAGATATGCACACTGTGACAGTGGACACTATCCTGTCAACCATCTTAGCCATAGAGGCTTCCACAGCAGTCGCTATTGCCTGAGAGATAGACGAATCTAGTGTCACTCCTGAACGGGCTGACACACCTGCATAGCCGTGAGCTCTCTCTTTATTTCTGATATTGCCTCGCGCCGCGAACAGCGTTTGCGGTCCGTGATGTCTAGAATTTGCAATTCATGATCCCGAGAAGGACAATTCATAGAATTTGCAGCGTGAGATCCGCCACAAAGGCAAAACTTCTCGTTTTGATCAGAGCATAAATTTGCTGGATGGTCATTGCCTCATTTGCGACAGCGCAAGGTGGACTTGAAGCCACGAGCACTATGGCAATATCGCCAGCAATTGCTGCAGTGCAGTGGCTTAGTCGGAAGGGGATCTACACGGAAGATTAGAGGCCATGCTTTTATTTCTGAGGGGCAGGCAGTACCTGCAAATGTGGCGATAACCGTTTCCGTTGGAACCCGCTTATTGTTCACCTCCCGGCTACAGCGATACACAGCAACAACACCCACTGCTGAGAGAAGGTCGGGGGTCTCAACTGGAGAGAAGCAAGAGTCCACACCGCGAACAAAACCTTTTGTACAGGCCAGATGAGACGGAATGAAACTGTTTACCGAAAGATACCCAATATATGAGCAGTTGAGAAGATCCTTTACGCATGACAGGTCTGGTGAACGGCACAGAATCCCGCCACGTCCAAACTGCCTTACCTCAGAGATTGCCTCATAAAGGGAAGTGGCCGCCTGGAGAGCAGCTCGAACAGGCCCTGGATTGTTAAGTTTGATAGAACTACCATCCTTTGGCACCAGCGCCACAGGAATGCTGCGCACGCCGGAGCGTTGAAAAGCTTCCAAAGGCATCTCATGAGGTGGTAGGGAAGCCGACCAAGGGGACCTCCCCTGGCCGGGAGACTGCGTAGACATTGCCTGTGATTTAGAAAGTCACAGCGTGCGTTATCCGCACAAGAAAAAGGTGCAAAGGCACAGGGGGAAAAGGAAAACAGGACCAGCCGCCCAATACTTAGCCAATTCCTCGTATTCCTCCTCTGGATTGTAAATAATTGATGCTTCGTCAAGTTGTAACTGTTGCCGCGCTGCAACTATTCCGCTAAATTGTTTGGCAGGGCACTGGAACGAAAAAATAGGAAATAACAGAGGTATCAATTCCTAACTTTCACCCCAAACTTTCCAATTGAACCACCTGAATACCTTCCGTAATTATGCGACGGCTAATAATCAAGAGCCTGTGCCACCGTGCGTGACACCCCTCCTGATTGTAATTTTATAACGTTTCCTCTTCAGGGCAACGATCACTCTGTGGAGTCTCCGCCGACATTTTCTAGATCCTATAAAAATGCCTCTTTCTCGTCCTGATTACGCAATGCATGCCTGACCGATGACGACGCCGCTGTATAAATACACTAAAAAATTTCGCGGCGCTGCGGTATCGTAGCGTTGATTTCGTGAAAACCGGGCCTTGTAATCACAATTTCATAAAGTCATAGGGCGCCAATCTCCAGGGAATCAACAGGAAGCACTGATTTTAGGTATCAGAAGAGTGAGACCAGTTCTGACAACGCCTGATTAGATTAGAAAAAAAAAGTTAACATTACGGCTCCGGAAGACTTATCGTTAAGAAAACCTGCTATTCACGCTAACGAGACACGGCGTCATTCCGCCGAAACTCTGATTGGATCAAGATGTTTCATCGCTGCAACTCAATTCTACGTCGGTGTTCTTTTTGGAAGCGCTTTTTCTGCTCGTGGTCGTCTTCAGCATTCTTCAGAAATTACTTATTAAGCTAGAAACAATGTCTGGTCTGGGGACTAGGACAGAAAAGACAAGTGAAAGTGCCCAAAGCAGCACGGGGCCAGTTCAGTTCACGAGAATGAGGTTAGGAGGAGAGGAAAGGCGTATTAGAGAAGAGAAAGAAGTGCGGGCGCTTTATGTGTGTATTTGTATCAACAATGTACCCTGGCCAATCCCCCACCGTGGGAGCAACTCTCGGTACATATAGCCTAATAAATGCTTAACACCACCACCACCCGCCGTGGGTACGTGCCATTCAACCAGAGGCCATCATCATCATCAACACCCATAAGAGTGAGAGAGAGAGAGGGGGGTTTATTGACGGGAAAGGCAGAGAGGGTGGCCTGAAAAATCAATATCTGGCCTTCTTCACTACGCTGGGGAATGCGAAGAGGAGAAAAAAACAGGGTCACGATGGAGGATGATGATGATGGGAGGTGGCAGATGAAAAAATACATAAAAAACAAGGCACACTTTCTAACAACGCAAACGAGGCATGGTCCGTGTCGTTTAAAAAGCCTGAGAGCGCTCGCGTTTCCTGTACAGTTTCCAAACTATCTGGCCAAGCGCCGGGGATAAGTAGGATAGGATAGGATAACTTTAGCCAGCTCTAGCGCAAGTGCTTTTATGCGGTTCAGATGAGGGGCCTTATGTCCATAGACTTCAAAGCAGATGCGAGCATGAGTCTTTCACATGCATATGCTGGACAAGCCACTAAACCATATTCTATATTCCCTAGCACGCCACATGTTTTGCAGTCAGGGGAGTTCGCTTGTCCTATTAAGTGCAAGTATTTGAGCATGAAGGCAACGTTTAGACGTGTTCTATGGATTACGCATGCAAAAGGCGTGGTATTCAGCGAGGAACAGAAAAGGTCATCGCCTGATTTGACGTTTAAGAAGGATGTATCGAGTGTCTGGCAGGGCCCAGTACCTGGCCGTCGCGCTCCTCAATGATGCCGAAAGGAGGCAAGTGGTGTTCGCTCGAGAGAACGGCACAGCTGTACGCTGGCCCCTGCTGAGGGGGCTCCTCTCTTCAGCGTCGGCGTTCTCATTTCCATCGAGTGCGCAGTGTCCAGCGATCGACTAGAACACTATACGGTGGCCTTTTTCCTGAGCAAATCAGATGAGACATGATATTGCCGCACTTAGTTTAGCCATCACGCTACCGGCTCCCCCGTGCGGTCTGTCTTCGACCTTTGTCGCGCGCCGGACTTCGTCCTCTTCTGCTCGGTGCTAGGCCCTGCCGGCTACGCTCTGCGCAGCGTGCTCACCAGGTACTGTTCTGCCAGGGATTGAACGTCCTACCGGCGTCCGTGACATTTTTGCTGCAGCTGCTGGGTACGATCTATGTACGAAAAGGCCCCAGGAACCTCCAGCGCTTAGCCACACCCCCTGGACACGACACCTGTCCACAAGTCAAGCCGCCGCTTGAAAGGCTTAGCTCCCGAGTACAATCCCCTCGCCGCGCCATCCCGCAAGATGACCTCTACGGTGGCCAGCCAGACCTTCCAGCAAACTGTGAGTTCGCCACCGCTACTTCTTCATTCGCCTCGTACGCCCGCGCTGTTTCATGGTGACAAGTTTGAAGATGTGGAGGACTGGTTGGACGGGTATGACAGGGTCTCTGAATTTAATCTGTGGGACGAGGACCGCAAGCTTCGGAACGTCTACTTTGCCCTCCAGGACGCCGCCAAGACGTGGTTCGAAAACCACGAGTCCGCCATCCACACCTGGCAAGACTTCCGGCGCCAGTTGATGGATACGTTCAGCGGAGGGAGCGTGCTGAATTGGCCCTGCAATCGAGAGCGCAGCAGCCAAACGAGAGCGTGGCGATGTTCGTGAACGACATGACCCGGCTTTTCAACCGCGCTGATCCTTCGATGTCGGAAGCTAAGAAGGTGCGCCATTTGATGCGGGGCGTCAAGGAGCAATTGTTCGCTGGGCTCGTGCGCAATCCTCCGGCTACAGTCGCCGATTTTGTTAAGGAGGCGGCAGGCATGGAGCGCGCCCTGCAGCAGCGGTTTGCGCACTACGGCCGTTCCTCAAACATCACTGCTGTGGAGTGCCACATGCCAAGGCCCGGGGATGAGAACACCTCCCTTCAAGAGCTCATCAGGAGCATCGTTCGCGAAGAGCTGCAGAAGCTTCGCTCTGTGGAGCAGCCTCCTAGTGTCACCGCCATCTCGCACGGTGCAGCCCACTCCACCGCCGCCACCGCCAGCGCCCTATGTGATGACATACAGCGAGACATTGCGAAGTCCTGCGCCACCACCGCCGGCGTTCTACTCTCCTGCCCCTATCGCGCCGTCCCACCGATTCCCGCATACGACAGCGCTGCCAGACGACCGCCCACCCGTCACGAAGGCAAACATCTGGCGAACGCCGAACAACAGGCCCCTGTGCTTCCATTGCGGCGAAGCAGGCCACATCCGTCGTCACTGCCCGTACCGCCGGATTGGCCTGCACGGCTTTTCGCCCGACGCACCCCTGCCGCGCTATGGTGAACGACCCCGCGAGATCGATCAGTACCTAGCGGCCAACGTCCCACCTGTACCCACTGCCCAACGTCAGTCCAGGTCACCGTCGCCTCGACGGTTTTCTTCACCAGTTCGCCAGTCCTACGTACGGCAGTCCTCCAGCCCGCGCCGGGAAAACTGAGGACGGCGACCCCCGGAGGTAGGGCCGCCGTCACCAGACATAATGACGAACATCCTCCGCTCACCGACGTTAGCATGCGACCCGACCTCCGACCCCACGCCGCGACGACCTTTCGACGCCCAGAGACGCCTTCTTCGCTTGACGCCTCAATTGGACAATCTGAACGACCCTTAAGTCCGACGACTTTTCGACGAACGGAGACGCCTCCGCTTGACGCCCCAACCCGACCGCGAGAACGATCCCCTAGTCCGACCTCCCTCACACAGCGTTTTTCTGACGGTGACCAAGTTTCGGCTGAAATCTCGGTCATCGTTGATGGCCACCGCGTGACTGCTCTCGTAGATACCGGCGCCGATTTCTCCGTCATGAGTCGTGGTCTGACGCTTGTCCTGAGGAACGTACTGACACTTTGGCCTGGAAAACACATCCGGACAGCTGGAGGCCATCTGGTGACACCGCTTGGCGTCTGCACCGCTAGAATGGAGATTCGTGGTGTCACCTTCACTGCCTGCTTCGCTGTGTTGGCTCATTGCTCGAAGGACCTCATCCTCGGGTTAGATTTTCTTCGGGAACACGGTGCGATAATCAACCTCCGCGAACTTGTCGTGACGTTCTCACCTCATTGTGCCATAGCCGACAGCAGCGAGCCCGACAGGCCTGTTTTTCGCGTGTTTGATGACAATGTCACGCTACCACCACGCTCCAGTTTGTTTATTACGGTGGAATGCTCCAACCCACGCACTCCTCACGGGGTTGCGGAAGGTAACCTGTCGTTACTGCTGAGTCAACAAGTCTGCGTTGCGCGGGGTGTTACTTCCCTCCGCGGACAGCGAACGCAGCTTTTTGTTACGAACTTTAGCGCCGAATACCGCCACTTGCCGCAAGCAACCGCCATAGCCTATTTCGATGAAATTAGTGACTCAGTCTCCCACTGCGCCTGCTCCCTCAACGATACCCATGCATCGACGTCTGACGCCCCCGTTATGACTGACGTGAACCCCGACCTAACCGCCGATCAGAAACATCGCCTCCACATGATCCTCGACTCTTTTCGTGACTGCTTTGCGACCACTTCTAAAGTTCGACAAACATCGGTCGCTAAACACCGCATTGTAGTGGATGAAGGCGAGAGGCCTATACAACACCACCCCTATCGAGTGTCTGCGAAAGAACGGGAGGTGATTCGGAGGCAGGTTGAGGAAATGCTCCGCGACGAGGTTATCCAGCCGTCAACAAGCCCGTGGGCTTCGCCCGTTGTGCTGGTCGCCAAGAAGGATGGCACTCTCCGATTCTGCGTCGACTATCGTCGCCTCAACAAGATTACTAAAAAGGACGTTTATCCGTTGCCCCGAATTGATGACTCGTTCGATCGCCTGCGTCATGCCCGATACTTTTCCTCTCTTGATCTACGCAGTGGGTACTGGCAGATCGAAGTCGATGAACGTGACCGTGAAGAGACCGCGTTCATAACGCCGGACGGTTTGTACGAGTTCAAGGTGCTCCCCTTTGGCCTGTGTACCGCTCCTGCCACCTTTCAAAGAATGATGGACACTGTCCTGGTTGGCCTCAAATGGCAGTCGTGTCTCGTCTATCTTGATGATGTGGTTATTTTCGCTGCGACCTACGAAGAACATCTCAAACGCTTGAGTGCAGTATTGACGGCCATCCGATCAGCCGGTCTATCTCTAAAACCCGAAAAATGCCACTTCCCGTACCAACGGCTTAAGTTTTTGGGCCATGTTGTGACACCTGAGGGTGTCTGCCCCGACCCCGACAAGACGGCTGCTGTAGCTGCGTTCCCGACTCCCACTGATAAGCGAGCTGTGCGCCGGTTTCTTGGCCTCTGCGCATATTACCGACTCTTCGTGCAAGACTTCTCCAGGCTGGCTGAGCCTCTCACACGGCTGACAAAAGACGATCAGCCTTTCGTCTGGGCACAGGAACAGCAGGACGCCTTCTAAAAGCTCCGCAAACGCCTACAAACAACGCCCATTCTTGTCATTTTGACGAGGGGGCGGATACAGAACTTCACACCGATGCCAGCAACATTGGCCTCGGTGCAGTCCTCGTCCAGTGGCAAGATGGTGTTGAGCGTGTGATTGCTTACGGCAGCCGCACGCTGTCTCGGTCCGAGGCCAATTACTCAACCACTGAAAAGGAGTGCCTAGCTGTTGTGTGGGCGAATACGAAGTTCCGGCCCTACTTGTATGGTCGCCCGTTTCGGGTCGTGAGTGACCACCACTCACTGTGCTGGCTCGCGAATCTTAAAGACCCCTCGGGCCGGCTAGCTCGTTGGAGCCTTCGCTTGCAAGAATTTGATGTAACAGTTGTCTACAAGTCGGGCAACAAACACAGCGATGCAGACTGCTTGTCCCGTGCTCCTATCCCGTCCAGCTCTGATGACCTCGAAGATGACCCCCTTTTTATTGGTGCTCTGACCACGTCCGACCTCGCTCAACACCAGAGGGACGACACGGAATTGCGGCCACTCATCGATTATCTTGAGGGTACCGCCTCGTTACCGCCTCGCCTATTCGCGCGTGGCTTGTCGTCGTTTTGATTGCGAGATGGCGTCCTCTACAAATGAAATTACGCCCCGACGGACTCTGGTTACCCGCTCGTGGTTCCAACGGCGCTCCGCAGTGACGTTTTGCAGGCATGCCACGACGAGCTTCCTTCCGGCCACCTCGGGTTTTCTCGAACGATGGCACGAGTTCGTCACCGTTATTACTGGCCCAGGCTTTCTGCGACTGTCAAGCGTAATGTACGTACTTGCCGCGAGTGTCAACGTCAGAAGAAACCACCTTTCAAGCCGGCTGGCTTGCTCCAACCCATTGCTCCGCCGAGAATTCCTTTCCACCAAGTCGGCATGGACTTACTGGGCCTATTTCCCACGTCATCATTGGGTAACCGGTATATTGTGGTTGCCACCGACTACCTCACCCGGTATTGTGAGACGAAAGCCCTTCCCCGCGCCACTGCTGCTGAAATTGCTGACTTTTTCATCATCAGCATAGTCCTCCGCCATGGCGCCCCTTATGTTGTTTTAACTGACCGAGGCACAGCGTTCACGTCCACGCTTACTCAGGAAGTTATGCGGCTCAGTGGCACAAGTCATCGTAAGACCTCAGCTTACCATCCTCAAACCAACGGCCTAACCGAGCGCCTCAATAAGACTATCGCTGATATGATTTCTATGTACGTCGACGACGACCATAAGAACTGGGACGAAATCCTTCCGTACATCACGTTTGCCTACAATACTGCCCTTCAAGAGACGACGGGGTTCACGCCATTTCGTTTGGTACACGGTCGTGAAGTCGTGACTATGTTGGACACGATGTTGTTGCCCGATATTGCCCGCCCATCCGTTGCCGACGCTGATGCATTCGTTCGCCATGCAGAGGCTGCCCGCCGGCTGGCTCAGCAACGAACCTGCGTGCGGCAAGAAGTCGATGCTCACCGCTATAACCTCCGTCACCGCGAAGTCATTTTCCAGCCTGGCGATCAAGTGTGGGTTTGGAGCCACATCCGTCTGCGCGGTCGCTCCGAGAAGCTTTTGCGCCGTTACTTCGGCCCCTACGAGGTACTCCGCCAACTCAACGACGTTACGTATGAAGTGCGCCCGCAAGGGAGTGTTCGTTCTTCCAGACGCCCGCCGACACCCGAAATTGTGCACGTCGCAAGACTCAAGCCATACCATGCCCGCTAGGGCAACTCCCACCACGTTCGGTGCCTGGGATTCTGTTAACGCCAACACGTGGCTCCCCCTCACTGTCAGGCATTGAGTCGATGCCTCTCCAGAGGGGAGGGGCAATGCCGCACTTAGTTTAGCCATCACGCTACCGGCTCCCCCGTGCGGTCTGTCTTCGACCTTTGTCGCGCGCCGGACTTCGTCCTCTTCTGCTCGGTGCTAGGCCCTGCCGGCTACGCTCTGCGCAGTGTGCTCGCCAGGTACTGTTCTGCCAGGGATTGAACGTCCTACCGGCGTCCGTGACAATATCAAGAGCATGAGATTGGTAGGTGGTGTGGCGTAGGAAGCATCCCAAAATTTGTAGCGCAGGTTTACAGTCAGTGAAAATGCACCACTCCTGAGGCGGTTCTCCGCAGATGTGGCGAATCGCTTCCCGAAGGCCCGTAAGCTCTGCAGCGGCTGAAGTAGACTTGTGTCCTAAAATGAATCTGCGTAACTTGTCGAAGCTTACTATATGAGGCCTATAGCGAGCGTTAGGCAACGATTTACAGGCGCGTGCGGTTGGATCGTGAGCGCGCCTACACTCGTGGAAGCCGGTGGTGGCGAAAAACATTTTATTATTATTTTGCAAGAGAGAGTGACAACTGGCCTTAAAGGCCAGCCACTTACTAATAATAGGAGGGGTCCCTAGTCCGGGACCCTTGTGGCTTCCACGGCATCTCGGGCCATAGCGACGAGGGCTATTTCTCTCTCTAACGTAGAGCAGCCGAACAGGACAGCCTGCCAGCTCTCTCCGGTAGGTAAGAAGAAAGGGGGGTAAACAGGGTTAGAGGGCATGCCCACACCATGCGGTACACGTCCGAAAAGGCGCACCCACAATGAGGGCACTCCCCGTCAAAATTCGGATTAAAATATATTCAACGCTGCCGGACACAGTACCGTGTTGGTGTAAAAGCGAAGGACCCAACGCTGCTCGCTTTTGGTTAGCCCTTTCGCAGCGGGATGAAAGCGGCTATGCTCAATTTGATGCATCTGAATAATTTATCTAATTGATAGCCCGATTAGGTTCCGTACACACCTCGCTCGTGGGCTTCCGCAGCACGGCAAAAAGTTAAGCGCCGGTGGTACACTCCCGTTGTTCCCAGGACCTAGGCGCCGCATCTACAGCCTCCAAAGCGCAGACGCTCCTGTCGGCCAGGGACCTTTTTCAGCGAGATTACGACACTATTTGTTTAACAATAAGGTGAAGGAGGCCTAATGCGCAGTGGCCAACTGCATGAAACAAATTTGAGCGTCAAGTCCGTTCCCACTTTGCACCCCAAATGCACACTGGTGCGCATTTTAGTGTGCTCTTTAAAAGAGCATTGCAAATTATAAAACGCGTTAGCCACTATAAGCGCAATAAAGACCATTTCCCGGGCAAACATGGCGAGATTGTGACTGCACCAACCTTGTGTTTTCTCTATGACAGTGCCTATTTGCGCGCTCCACAACTCCTCACTAGTTTTGTAGAGATCGGGGTATGCAGCAAAGTATGTCAAGGGCACGGCTGTTCATCGCATGTTAGCAAACATTTGACGTGTTTTATTTCAGTTGCCATGACAAAATCTAGCCGCCTTATTCCTGCTTATTTGACAACGTTTTTGGCAACAAAGTTCTCCCACAAGTCGAACCACTTCTGTGTTTGAAAGATTAAACAAAGAACAGAAGCATTTTTTTCTTTCACCTCGGATACTTAAGCGTCAAGCGCCGGATTGTTTCGTTATAAATCGGTTTGTGTTTATGACGCGCTTACAGATTTTATGTAATATTTAAAAGAAAAAAAAACATCCCCTAGACGCAAGAACTTCTCTTCCTAGTAAAATTCGACTTCTCTCAGCCTGAGGGCACTCAGCTATTGAGCCGGAGTATCCGAATTCGAACCCGCTCGCAGTGGCCGTGTTTCGATCGAGGAAAAACACAAAAGGCGCCCGAGTGCTGTCGGATGTCTGTGGACGTTAACGATGCCCAGGTGGTCGCAATTTTTCCGCAGCATTACAATTTTCCAGCTCTCTCTCCCATTCTTCATTCACGCTCTCCTTTATCCCTTCCCTTACGCCGCGGTTATGGTGTCTTCTGCCATGCGATACAGTTACTGCGCCACCTTATTACCTCAAAAACCGAATTTTTCTCAGTGTTTTTTTCCCCGCCGCGGTGGCTCAGTGGTCATAGGGCGCTCGGCTACTGATCCGGAGTTGCCGGGTTCGAACCCGACCGCGGCGGCTACGTTTTTATGGAGGCAAAACGCTAAGGTGCGATGCCAGTGCGCGTTAAAGATCCCCAGGTGGTCTAAATTATTCCGGAGCCCTCCACCACGGCACCTTTTTCTTCCTTTCTTCTTTCACTCCCTCCTTTACATACCTTCCCTTACTTCGCGGTTCAGGTATCCAACTTTATATGAGACAGATACTGCGCCCTTTCCTTTCCCTCAAAACCAATTATTATTATGATTCTCAGCGTTTTACCAGGCGCTCGTGTGCGGTGCGATGTCAGTGCACGTTAAAGATCCCTATATGGTCGAAATTAATCCGCAGACCTCCACTACGGCACCTCTTTCTTCCTTTCTTTTTTCGCTCCCTCCTTTATTCCTTCCCATACGCCACGGCTCAGGTGTCCGCCGATATGTGAGACAGATACTGCGCCATCTCCTTTCCCCTAAAACAAATTTTAATTTTAGAGTGTCTTAGTTTCACGTACGCAGAGGTTTCACGTACGCAAACGTGAGAAGTCGACGTAGCCTGCACGCAGGTGGTTTGAAAACCTTATAGTTACACTTACGCGAAACACGCCGCGCGTTACGCCTAGCGCCATCTACTAAGAAACACAGACACTGGTTGTAGCCCAAATTATCCAAGACAAGTCTTTACGCCAAGCCATTCATAGCGAGACCGTCGCTATGACGACAACCAACGCTACTTCGTCAGGGTTAACAGCTGAAAAATCGCCCTTCTGTTTGAGAAACAAAAGCTATTTGCCGCTTGAAACCTTATGCGAGGGTAAGAATGGTCAAATCGAAGGCGAATACAGCAGTTTAGAACGCGATATCGCGTCGAGGGATTAGCGACGAAGCTGTTATCGCTGTGAAGCGGGCGGGCAGGGTGCCGCCATGTTTGTCAACGCTACGTACGCAAGCAACGCAAAGACCGCAACGTAAGAATCCGAATCTCACGTACGTACGTGAGACTCGCGCATACCCTTTGCGTTCTGCGCATGCGCACTGGTCACCCGTAAGAGCTCTATGTACGTGAAGCCTCTACGTACGTGAAACTAAAACTCTCTATTACGGGTGACCAGTGCGCATGCGCAGAACGCAAAGGGTCTGCGTGAGACTTACGGATGTACGTGAGATTCGGATTCTTACGTTACGGCCTTTGCGTTGCTTGCGTACGTAGCGTTGACAAACATGGCAGCGCCCTACCCGCCCGCTTCACAGCGATAACAGTTTCGTCACTAATCCCTCGACGCGATATCGTGTTCTAAACTGTTGTATTCGCCATCGATTTGCCCATTCTTACCCTCGCATAAGGTTTCAAGTGACAAATGGCTTTTTTTTCAGACAGAAGGGCGATTTTGCAGCTGTTAAGCCTGACGAAGTAGCGTTGGTCGTCGTCATAGCAACCATCTCGCTATTGATGGCTTGGCTTAAAGACTTGTCTTGGATGATTTTGGCTACAACCAGTGTCTGTGTTTCTTAGTAGATGGCGCTAGGCGTAACGCGCGGCGTGTTTCGCGTACGTGTAACTATAAGGGTTTCAAACCTCCTGCGTGCACGCTACGTAGACTTTTCACGTTTGCGTACGTGAACCCTCTACGTACGTGAAACTAAAACTCTCTATTCGGATTTTTACGTTGCGGTCTTTGCGTTGCTTGCGTACGTAGCGTTGACAAACATGGCGGCGCCCTGCCCGCCCGCTTCACAGCGATAACAGCTTCGTCGCTAATCCCTCGACGCGATATCGCGTTCTAAACTGCTGCATTCGCTTTCGATTTGACCATTCTTACCCTCGCATAAGGTTTCAAGCGGCAAATAGCTTTTGTTTCTCAAACAGAAGGGCGATTTTTCAGCTGTTAACCCTGACGAAGTAGCGTTGGTTGTCGTCATAGCGACGGTCTCGCTATGAATGGCTTGGCTTAAAGACTTGTCTTGGATGATTTAGGCTACAACCAGTGCCTGTGTTTCTTAGTAGATGGCGCTAGGCGTAACGTGCGGCGTGTTTCGCGTACGTGTAACTATAAGGGTTTCAAACCACCTGCGTGCAGGCTACGTAGACTTCTCACGTTTGCGTACGTCAACCCTCTACGTACGTGAAACTAAAACTCCCTATTAGAGAGCTTTAGTTTCACGTACGCAGAGGCTTCACATACGTAGAGCTCTTACGGGTGACCAGTGCGCATGCGCAGAACGCAAAGGGTATGAGCGAGTCTCACGTACGTACGTGAGATTCGGATTTTTACGTTGCGGTCTTTGCGTTGCTTGCGTACGTAGCGTTGACAAACATGGCGGCACCCTTCCCGCCGCTTCACGGCGATAACAGCTTCGTCGCTAATCCCTCGAGCGATATGGTGTTCTAAACTGCTGTATTCGCCTTCGATTTGCCCATTCTTACCCTCGCATAAGGTTTCAAGCGACAAATAGCTTTTGTTTTTCAGACAGAAGGGCGATTTTTCAGCTGCTAAGCCTGACGAAGTAGCGTTGGTCGTCGTCATAGCAACGGTCTCGCTATGAATGGCTTCGCTTAATGACTTGTCTTGGATGATTTTGGCTACAACCAGTGTCTGTGTTTCTTAGTAGATGGCGCTAGGCGTAACGCGCGGCGTGTTTTGCGTACGTGTAACTATAAGGGTTTCAAACCACCTGCGTGCAGGCTACGTAGACTTCTCACGTTTGCGTACGTGAACCCTCTACGTACGTGAAACTAAAACTCTCTACTCTCTAATCTCACGTACGTACGTGAGGCTCGCGCATACTCTTTGCGTTCTGCGCATGCGCACTGGTCACCCGTAAGAGCTCTACGTACGTGAAGCCTCTACGTACGTGAAACTAATACTCTCTTTTGGCAGCATTACCGCCGCCCTTCGCATTCCACGAGTTTTTTGTTGATTAGCGTCTACTTTCGGGAAGGAAGCCTCTGGTTGTTCATAAATATGAAGAAACACTGATTTCTATTCATACTGTCGCAATGCATCTTAGTTAACCTTCATACACCGATAGTAGGCAAAACTTGTATTTAATAGTGGTTTACAAAACTGTATATTTTCTTATTACGCGATTCTACTTGAAGTCTCTGCAACGTTTTTAACTCTTCAAAGTAATGGTGCTCGTATGCAGCATGTGAAGTTGTCTTCAGTTTGTTCCCCCATATCCTTTAACATCTTTTCTATTGCCTACTGCGAACACCCTTTGCACATTTTATTATCAGCGATTTTTCAGCAGTTTCATCGTAATACCTCTTCCTAGGTATCTATTTTTACAGAGGTTTTTTTGGTTTCCGAAAGGTATATAAAATCCGCGTTTCAATTTAATAATAATAATATTAATAATAATAATAATAATAATAATAATAACAATAATAATAATAATTGGTTTTTGGCGAAAGGAACTGGCGCAGTATATGTGTCATATATCGTTGGACACCTGAACCGCGCCGTAAGGGAAGGGATAAAGGAGGAAGTGAAGGAAGAAAGGAAGAAAGAGGTGCCGTAGTGGAGGGCTCCGGAATATTTTCGACCACCTGGGAATTTTTAACGCGCACTGACATCGCACAGCACCCGGGCGTCTAAAAGATTTTCCGCCATTAAAACGCAGCCGTCGCGGTCGGGCTCGAGCCCGTCCATTTCAGTTTGTCAAAACGATGAAAGTGTAATACAAAAATATAGCGAGACATAATTGATCTTTGCCTGGAACGGAAAATTTTCTTAATCAAACGGGACTGCGTTCGCTGTCATATTTAGTGGTCCGAATCCATGGACGCAAAAGCTGTTTCTGGGTGCAAAAATATTTCTTCGTTCGGCTTTCTAAGGCTGGCGCTGGCATGAACGGAATTATTTTTTAAACAAAATGGCCGGTCCAGGATTTGAACCCGAAAGACACCAAATGCGAAAATCATACCCCCAGACCAATGGGCCCCACCGTTGGTATATGCGTTGATCCTGCATTTATATAAAGGCGCACTTGCGCAAGATATCTCGGAATCCGGTATTACGGCTTTTTCTTTTTATTATCAAGCCGCAATTCATTTTCTACCTCCGAAGTTCGTCGATGTTGTTTTTTATTGTTCTAAAGGCTGAGCATCAGTTCAAGCGCACAACACCGTAATCGCTTTATACCGGACCTGTGAGCGAAAACTACCACTAACTTTTAAAAGTAGTCTTTCTGAGGCATAAAAACGGTGTTTGTGTGATAAGAAAAAAGTTGATCATGTTAATTAGTAAAGTGCTTAACTTAGCTCCAATAGTTAGCTGTTTAGCTGCTACAATCACGGGCATGGTTGGCAACATAGATTTGCTCCAGCACAGGCGGGATGGAGGACATCACCCGGCACATGCGCCACGGAGCGACGTGCACAAGTGATCTTTGCTGCGCGCTACACAGACGCGCGCTTTTCGAATGGTGCAAGAGATGGTCTGAATTTCTTTGAGCCGGAGAACCTGAGGCAATCGAGTCTTCGAAACTATAAAAACTGATATAGGTCTGCCTAATTCCACGCACAAATATCTAATGGCAGCTAGCTCTAAGAGTTTAAAAGTAAGGGTGCCTCGAGTTTTCTGCTTCGTTATTACAGGTAAGCAAGGTTTTTCGTATTCATTGCATAAATATGAGAACTTAAACGGTTTTCTATGGTTTAGCTTTCGGCCGTCATGTGCTTCGGTTTCTATTAAAGGAACTGAAGTACAGTGGCATTTAAGTGAGGCCATCGCTTCAGTCGAGAAGCAACGTTCTTGTATTCAACATGTGTTCGTGAGAAGATTTTTTAAAGCGCTGAAGCAATGTGCTGCGAAAGATTTTGTAATTAAATCAGATCTCTGAATGTGTTCGTCCTTCCTGTTTTTATAAAATATAATTATTTTCAGTGCATCGCAAACAGTTGCCATATATCATAGGAAAATTACTGAAGTCTAATTAGTTAAATTATTTAACGTGCTGTTAAATCTTCCTTCGTTTGCACTGCAGAGGACCGCTGCAGCGCCCCGATACAAAACCTGCTCACATCTGTACGTTGAGTCGTGGTCTCGACACCATCGGGTCGGAGCGCGCCCTTGGAGGCGCGACGGAGGAGGCAGTAGCACAGGTTACTGTCCTTATTTTCACATGCCGGTAATGCTGTTCCTAGACGCGAATCGAATGAAGTGCAATTTACTGATTTGGCCTAAAGCACAAAGCTACCCCTTGCCGGCGAGTTAACTTGTCCTGCCTCGCAGCTTTATTTCTGTCTCACCCGCTGGCTCATGCTTTCTCAAATGCGCTCATCTCTCGCCACTCGGTGTGTTCGGTGTAAGGTTTTATTTTGCGGAATGTGAAACACGAGCGTTTAGAATGAACAGGCAAAAATGCGAACATATAGAACGCAGAGAAGAAAAAATATAATACCGGCGCATTAATTGGGGTACCCGCCGCGGTGGATCAGTGGTTAGGGTGCTCGACTACTGATCCGGAGTTCCCGGGTTAGAACCCGACCGCGGCGGCTGCGTTTTTATGGAGGAAAAACGCTAAGGCGCCCGTGTGCTGAGCGATGTCAGTGCACGTTAAATATCCCCAGGTGGTCGAAATTATTCCGGAGCCCTCCACTACGGCACCTCTTTCTTCCTTTCTTCTTTCACTCCCTCCTTTATCCCTTCCCTTACGGCGCGGTTCCGGTGTCCAACCATATATGAGACAGATACTGCGCCATTTCCTTTCCCCCCAAAACCAATTATTATTATTATTATTATTATTATTATTATTATTATTATTATTATTATTATTATTATTATTATTATTATTATTATTATTATTATTATATTTATTGCAGCTTGAGAGCTTGGGTAAGAGGTGCTATTTTTCGTTGGTTATGGTTGCGTCGCGGCAACATTTAGAAAGACCTGCCACGATCATCATCGTAGTCGCTCAATTAAAGCAAAGAAAGCTATACTAGCACGGAGTCCTTACCTGTAAGAAGAAAGTCGTCACTGACAATGCCGCCAACCAACCACCGTCGACGCTGTTACTGGCTTAGCAATCCGTAGTTTCTGCACCCAAAGTTGCCTCCTTTTCGGGCGCCGAGCAGTGTTTAAGGAATAGAATGATAGCCCCTATAGCTTTGCCATCTCGTTGACATACGAAAAGGCACGCAGCAGTGCGGCCGAGCTTTCTTTTTGCCACGGCGCTCCGTGTACGACATCCGAAAGTGCCTACCAGCAGAAGACATCGTGCATCTGTAGGACGAGTTCTCCAAATACGGAATCGACGCGTAGCTGCTATGTCATGAAAATCGATAGTTTTTATAGGAAACATGACAGCGAATGCGCCGACGAAGCACTGCCAAAGGAGCAAACGTATGTCTCCACGTATTGCCGATCCCTCTATACACTATCGTTCGCGGCGCTCCCGAATCGTAGCGTGACTTCGTGAAAAGCGCACCTTGTAATCAGAATTTCAAAACATTATGGAGTGCAAATCTCCAGGGAAACAAGCGGAAGCACTGATTTTTTGGTATCATAAGAATGAGACCACTTTTGGCAACGCCTGATTAGATTACAAAATAAGTTACTGACATTACGGCTCCAGAAGAATTATCCTTAAGAAAACCCGCTTTTCACGTAAGCGGGTAACGGCGTTATTCCGCCGAAACTGATCCGTTGCAGGTGCGGGAGGAGCTGAGAGATAAGAAAACCAGCTATTCACGCTAGCGAGAGGCGGCGTCATTCATTCCGACACTCATGAGTGGATCAAGAGTCTTCACCGCTGCACTGGAAATCTACGTCGGTTTTCTTCTTCCGGGAAGCGCTTTTTCGGCTCGTGGTCGTCTTCAGCTTTCTTCGGAAAATTACTTACTAAGCAAGAAACAATGTCCGGTCTGGAGACTAGGATACAAAGGACAAGAGAAAGCGCCGAAAGCAGCACGGTGCCAGTTCAGTTCACGAGAATGAGGTTAGGAGGAAATGAAGTTGTATTAGAGGAGAGAAAGAAGTGCGGGCGCGTAACAGGCGTAAGAAAGAGAGAGGGGAGGTTTATTCACGGGAAGGGCAGAGAGGTTGGCCTGAAAAATAAATATCTGGCCTGGTACTCTGCACTGAGAATGGGAAGATGAGATGTATATAATTGGTTTTTTGGGGAAAGGAAATTGCGCAGTATCTGTCTCATATATCGTTGGACACCTGAGCCGCGCCGTAAGGGAAGGGATAAAAGAGGGAGCGAAAGAAGAAAAGAAGAAATGGGTGCCGTAGTGGAGGACTCTGGAGTCATTTCGACCACCTGGGGATCTTTAAAGTGCACTGACATCGCAAAGCACACAGGCGCCTTAGCGTTTTGCCTCCATAAAAACGCAGCCGCCGCGGTCAAGTTCGAACCCGGAAACTCCGTATCACTAGCCGAGCGCACTCACTACTGAGCCACTGCGGCGGGTAAGGGAAGAAAAGAAAAACAGAGGCTCACGATGGGGGATAATGATGATGGGAGGTGGAAGATGAAAAAATACATAAAAACCAAGGAACACTTTCTAACTTCGCCAACGCGAGGCAAGGTCCGTGTCGCTTAAAAAGCGTGAGAGCGCTCGCGCTGCCCGTACAGTTTCATAACTATATGGCCAAGCGCCGAGGATAGATAGGATAGGATAACATTACTGAGCTCTACGCAAGTGCTTTTATGCGGTTCAGATGAGGGGCCTTGTGTCCATAGACTTCTAAGCAGATTCGAGCATGAGTGTTTCACGTGCATATGCTGGACACGCCACTAAAACATGTTCTATAGTCTCTAGGACGCCTCATGTGGGTACATTCCGGGGAGTCCTTTTGTCCTATGAAGTGCAAGTATTCGCGCGTGAAGGCGATGTTTAGACGTAATCTATGGAATATACATGCAATACGGGGTGGTATTCCGCGAGGAACAGAAAAGGTCATCGCCGGATCTAGCCGTTTATGGCGGATGTGTCGAGTGTCTGGCAGTGCCCAATACCTAGCCGTCGCACTCCTCAATGATTCCGAAAGGAGGCAAGTGGTGTCCGGTCTAGATAACGGCACAGCTATACGCAGGCCCTTGCTGAAGGAGCTCCTTGCTTCAGCGTCGGCGGTCTCATTTCTGGTTTGTTTATGGAGGTTTAACGTCTCAAAGCGACTCAGGCTATGAGAGACGCCGTAGCGAAGGGGTTCGGAAATTTCGACCACCTGGTATTCTTGAAAGTGCACTGACATTGCACAGCACACAGGCCTCTAGAACTTCACCTCCATCAAAATTTGACCGCCGCGGCCGGGATCGAACCCGCGTTTTTCGGGCCAGCAGCCGAGCACCATAACCACTCAGCCACCGCGGCGGCCCTGATCTCATTTCCATTGAGTCCACAGTGTCCAGCGGTCAACTGGAACACTATACGGTCGCCTTTTATCTGAGAAAATGACAGGAGACTAATTTTATCAAGAGCATGTGCTTGGTAGGCAGTGTGGCGTAGGAAGCAGCCCAAAATTTGTAGCGCAGGTATACAGTCAGTGAAAATGCACCACTCCTGAGGCGGTTCTCCGCGGATGTGGCGAATCGCTTCCCGAAGGCGAGTAAGCTCTGCAGCGGTTGAAGTAGACTTGAGTCCTAAAATGAATCTGCGTTACTTGTCGAAAGTTACTATATGAGACCTATGGCGAGCGCGAGGTCATGGTTTCCAGGCGCGTGCGGTTGGCTCGTGAGCGCGCCTGCGCTCGTGGAAGCCGGTGGTGGTGGAAAACGTTTATTTACTATTTTTTGCAATAGAGATCCCAGGAAACTGGCCTTAAGGGCCAGCCCCTTGCCAATAATAGGAGGGCTTCCTAGTCTGGGACCTTTGTGGCTTCCGCTTTATCTCGGGCCCTAGCGACGAGGGATCTTTGGCTCTCTAACGTAGACCAGCCGAGCAGGGTAGCCTCCCAGCTCTCTCCGGTAGGTAAGGAGAAAGGGGGGTAAGCAGGGTTAGAGGGGAATCTCCACGCCGTGTGATACACGTCCGAGAACGCGAAGCAACAATGCGGGCACTCCCCGTCTAAAGACGGATTAAAATATATTCAACGCTACCGGGCACAGTACTGTGTTGGTATAACCTTCTCAGACGTGAGAGGAAACGTCCGAGCGAAAATTGTTATTTCACATATGATTTCTATTTTGAACCTCAGAACAATATAAACTTCAGTTTCAGTTATCGCAATTTTGACTTGGCTGAAAATGCATGTCCCCCTACAGGGACACTTGGGTTCCTATGTCTGTATTTGTTAGGTTTTTCAGGATATTCCCATACTCCTACAGACATCCTTAAACGCTGCCAAAAGGTCCCCCTACTCAGAACTTGGAAGAACCTAATGCTTATCATTCATAATTAATAATTGAGCTGTATGTCCAGGTTCCTAGATCCGGGTCATCATTCTCTGGAGCTGACATCGCTGCTCTCCACAAAAAACGTCGCGGTAAAGTTTAACGGGTTGATTGTTCACTCTCACTGCCAGATGAGGCATCAGTGTACTTCTCAGTATTACAGTTGTGTGCATCATTATCCTCTTCTTTATTTTCATAGTCAGATATATCGGAGTTTTCACGGTGACAAATTGAACTCAAAATCTCTTCGGCCTTAATAAATAGGCAGGGTGTAAACAAACAACAAAAATGTTGTAATTTCTAAGCTGCGTACGTTGAACAAAAAAGTTTCATCACCCGGAACCAATGAAGAACTTTCACGACTGAGACCCAATGTCCCCGTGCACGGACATTTCCTTTAGAACAATGCGGGTGGCAGACAACTAACATTTTTCGCAATGAACTACACTAAAATGTTCTTTAATCAATAGCGATTCTAGACATATCGAATAGAGTTCCCATAAAAAGATTTTTGAAAGGTAAAATGCGCCTTATCGCTCCTTTGCCTGTAAAACGTTATCGTGCTTATTCCCGCCATATTGTCTTCTTTACGGAGGGATATCTATCTCTGCGCTCTTCACAGATAGCGCCACAACGTTTGTCCTCCTAGGGGGACACTAGGTCTATATTCTACATAAATTGAATTTATCGTCAGGATCTGCGAACCAATGTCGCTGTAGAGGGAACAGGCGTCTGAAGAGGATAAAAGCGAAGGACCCAACGCTCCTCGCTTTTGGTTAGCCCTTTCGCAGGGGGGTGAAAGCGGCTATGCTGTATTTGATGCATCTGAATAATTTCTCTGTAATTGATAGCCGGATTAGGTTCCGTACAGTCCTCGCTCGTAGGCTTCTGCAGCAAGGCAAAAAGATATGCGCCGGTGGTACACTCCCTTTGATCTCAGGACCTAGGGGCCGCATCTACAGCCTCCACAGCGCAGACGCTCCTGTCGGTCAAGGACCTTGTTCAACGAGCTCACGGCACTTTTTGTTTATCAATGAGGTGATGGAGGCCTAATGCGCAGTTTCCAACTGCATGAAACAAATTTGAGCGTCAAGTCCGTTCACAATTTGCACCCCAAATAAACACTGGTGCGCATGTTAGTGTGGTCTTTAAATGAGCATTGCAAATTATACAACGCTTTAGGCACTATAAACACAATAAAGGCCGTTTTTCGGCCAAACATGGAGAGTAGTAGTAGTAGTAGAAAACATTTATTCCAAGTCTATTTGCGCGCGCCACTACTCCTCTCTAGTTGTTTAGAGATCGAGGTGCCCACAAAGTACGTAAGGGCACGACGGCTGTTCATCGCATGTTCGCAAAAATTTAAGGTGTTTCATTCCAGTTGCCATGACAAAATCTAGCCGGCTTATCCCTGTTTATTTGACAACGTTTTTGGCAACAAAGCTCTCCCACAAGTCGAACCACTTCTGTGTTGGCTGGGTTAAAAAAAATCTGCAGCATTATTAGTTTCACTTCGAATACTTAAGCGTCAAGCGCGGGATTCTTTCGTTATCAATCGGTTTGAGTTCACGACGCGCTTACAGATTTTATGGAATAATTAAAACGAAAAAAAAACATGTCCTAGACACAAGCAGTTCTCTTCCTTGTAAATTTCGACTCCTCTCAGCGTGAGGGCACTCCGCTATTGAGCCAGAGAATCCGGATTCGATCCTGTTCGCAGTGGCCGTGTTTCGAGGGAGGCAAAAGGCAAAGGGCGCCCGAGTGGTGTGGGATTCTGTGGACGTTAACGATGCCCAGGTGGTCGCAATTTTTCCGGAGCATTACAATTTCCCAGCTCTTTCTCCCATTCTTCATTCACTCTCTCCTTTATTCCTTCCCTTACGGCGCGGTTATGGTGTCTACCGCCATGCAATACAGATACTGCGCCACCTCCTTGCTTCAAAAACCCAATTTGTTTCTCAGACCCGCCGCTGTGGCTCAGTGGTTAGGGCGCTCGACTACTGATCCGGAGTTCCCGGGTTCGAACCCGACCGCAGCGGCTGCGTTTTTATGGAAGAAAAAATTGGAGGCTTATCAAGGTTAAGCCCAGTGGATGCGAAGCCGCTTGACTAGGCGTTCTTCGCGTTCTTCATCGGTTTCCGTAGCACGCTGCAGCCTTCGTTTTGCATTCATATTATTAACGTCCTTAGCGTTTGGAGGCATCTTGACCGCATACACGCCCGGCGCAAAGACGCTGGCGCGGTTGCGGGCACAGAGACTGACGCGACGGCGGGCGCAAGCCGCTTCATCCCAGGCGTGACGTCACATATCACGTGATGCAGCGATGGTGGCGCCGCCGCCGCGTCGCGCGCGACGGCGCGAACCGAAGTGTGGAGGCCTCCGCCGGGCGACGTCTTACGGCGCGATATGAGGCCCCATCTGCAGCCGGTGTGACGTCATCACGTGACGTCACATTATGTGATCTCACTTCAGGGTCAATGGTGGCCACCGCCGGGAGGCGGCCGACGGCGCGATATGAGGCCCCATCTGCAGCCTGTGTGACGTCATCACGTGAAGTCATGTCACGTGACTCCACTTTAGGGTCAATGGTGGCCACCGCCGGGCGTCGCGCGAAGGCCCGAAACCTACGTTAATATGCTTCGCATAAAAGGCTAAGGCGCCCGTGTGCTGTGCGATGTCAGTGCACGTTAAAGATCCCCAGGTCGTTGAAATCATTCCGGAGCCCTCCACTACAGCACCACTTTCTTATTTTGTTCTTTCACTCCCTCCTTTATCCTTCCCTTACGGCGCGGTTCAGGTGTCCAACGATATACGAGAGAGATACTGCGCCATTTCCTTTCCCCCAAAACCAATTATTATTATTATTATTGCTCAGCGTTTTACCAGGCGCCCGTGTCTGTGCGACGTTAATGCACGTTAAAGATCCCTAGACGGTCGAAATTATTCCAGAGCCTTTCCAATACTACAGCACCTCTTTCTTCCTTTCTTCTTTCACTCCCCCCTTTAACCCTTCCCTGACACTGCGGTTCGGGTGTCCGCCGATATATGAGACAGATACTTCGCCATTTACTTTCCCCAAAAACTAAGTATTATTATTATTTTTACCCGCCGCAGGTCCTAAGTGGTTACAGCGCTTGGCTACTGATCCGGAGTGCCACGTTTCTAACGCGATTGTAGCGTTCGCGTTTCGATGGGGGCTAAACGCTAAGGCGCCCGTCTGCTTTGCGATGTCAGTGCACGATAAAGATCCCAAGTAGGTCGAAATTATTCCGCAGCCCTCCACAGCGGCACCTCTTCTTTCCTTTCTTCTTACACTCCCTCCTTTATCCCTTCCGTTACGGCACGGTTCTCGTGTCCGGCGGTATGTGAGACAGATACTGCGCCGTTTCCTTTCCCCAAAAACCAAATTTAATTTATCAGCGTTACCCCCGCTCTTCGCATTACACCAGCTTTATGTTGATTAGCGTCTACTTTCGGGAAGGAATCCTCTGATTGTTCATAAATATGACGAAACACTGATTTCTATTCAAACTGCCGCAATGCATCTTAGTTGACCTTCAGGCACCGATAGTAGGCAAAGCATGTATTTATTTTAGTGATTTACGAAACTGTGTATATTTTTATTTACGCGAATCTACTTGGAGTCTCTGCAACGTGTTGAAATCTTCAAAGTTATAGTCCTCGTATGCAGCATGTAAAGTTATCTTTAGGTTGTTACCGCGTATCCTTTAACATCTTTTCACTTGCCGGCTGCGGACACCCTTTGCACATTATATTATCAGAGATTTCTCAGCAGTTTCATCGTAATACCTCTTCCTAGGTAGTTGGTTTTTACCGATTTTTTGTTTTGGTTTCGGAATGATATATTAAAATCTGCGTTTCAATTTAATAATAATAATAATAATAATAATAATAATAATAATAATAATAATAATAATAATAATAATAATAATAATAATAATAATAATAATAATAATAATAATAATAATAATAATAATTTGTTTTGGGGTAAAGGAAATGGCGCAGTATCTGTCTCATATATCGTTTTACACCTGAACCACGCCGTAAGGGAAGGGATGAAGGAGGAGGTGAAAGAATAAAGGAAGAAAGAGGTGCCGTAGTGGAGGGCTCCGGAATAATTCCGACCACCTGGGGATCTTTAACGCGCACTGGCATCGCACAGCACACGGGCGCATTAGCCTCTTTCCGCCATCAAAACGCAGCCGTCGCGGTCAGGCTCAAACCCGAGTGTTTCAGTTGGTTAAAACGATGAAAGTGTGATACAAAAATATTGCGAGACGTAATTAATCTTTGCCTGGAACGGAACAATTAAAAAAAACACGACTGCGTTCGTTGTCATATGTTAGTGGTCCGAATCCATGGACGCTAAAGTTGTTTCTGGGTGCGAAAATATTTCTTCGTTCAGTCCTTAAGGCCGACACTGGCATGAACGGAATAATTTTTCTAACTGAATGGCCTGTCTGGGATTTCAACCCGAAAGCTCTCGCACCCAAAGCGAATATCATACCCCAGACCAACGGGCCGCACGGCCGGCATATGTGCTGATCCTACATATAAAGGCGCACTTCCGCACGATATCTCGAGGTCAGTATTACGGCTTTTTTTTTTATCGAGCCGCAATTCATTATCTACCCCGGAATCTCTTCGATGCTGCTGTTTATTATTCAAGAGGCTGAGCTTCAGTTCCAGCGTACAACGCCGTTAACCGCCTTTATACCAGGCCTGTGAGCGAAAACTGCCACTAAATTTTAAAAGTAGTCTTTTTGAGGCATAAAGGCGGTGTTTGTGTGATAAGAAAAAAGTTAATCATGTTAATTAGTAAACTGCTTAACTTAGCTCCAATAGTTAGCTGTTTAGCTGCTACAATCACGGGCATGGTTGGCAACATAGATTTGCTCCAGCACAGGCGGGATGGAGGACATCACCCGGCACATGCGCCACGGAGCGACGTGCACAAGTGATCTTTGCTGCGCGCTACACAGACGCGCGCTTTTCGAATGGTGCAAGAGATGGTCTGGATTTCTTTGAGCCGGAGAACCTGACGCAATCGCGTCTTCGAAACTCTAAAAACTGATATAGGTCTGCCTAATTCCACGCACAAATCTCTAATGGCATCTAGGCAGATAGCTCTAAGAGTTTAAAAGATAAGGGTGCCTCGAGTTTAGTGCTTCGTTTTTACAGGTAAGCAAGGTTTTCCGTATTCATTGCATAAAGATGAAAACTTAAACGGTTTGCTATGGTTTAGCTTTCGGCCGTCATGTGCTTCGGTTTCTATTAAAGGAACTGAAGTACAGTGGCATTTAAGTGAGGCCATCGCTCCAGTCGAAGAGAAACGTTCTTGTATACATCATGTATTCGTGGGAAGATATTTTAGAGCGCTGAAGTAATGTGCTGCGAACAATATCGTAATTAAATCAGATCTTTGAATGTGTTTGTTCTTCCTGTTTTTAAAAATAATTTATTTTCAGTGTATCGCAAACAGTTTCCATATATCATAGGAAAATTACTGAAGTTTAATTGGTTAAATTATTTAACCTGCTGTTAAATTTTGTTTCGTTTGCACTGCAAAGGACCGCTGCAGCGCCCCGATAAAAAACCTGCTCACGTCTGCACGTTGCGTCATAGTCTCGATACCATCGGGTCGGAGCACGCCCTTGGAGGCACGACGGAGGAGGCAGTAGCACATGTTCCTGTCCTTATTTTCGCATGCCGGTAATACTATTCCTAGACGTGAATCGAATGAAGTGCAATTTACCGATCAGGCCTAACGTGCAAAGCTACCCCTTGCCGTCGAGTTAACTTGTTCTGCCTCGCAGCTTTATTTCTGTCTCACCCGCTGGCTCATGCTTTCTCAAATGCGCTCATCTCTCGCCACTCGGTCTGTTCGGTGTAAGGTTTTATTTTCCGGAATGTGAAACACGAGCGTTTAGAATGAACAGGCACAAATGCGAACATATAGAACGCAGAGAATAAAAAAATATAATACTGGCGCATTAATTGCAACTTGAGAGCTTGGGTAAGAGGTGCTATTTTTCGTGGGTTATGGTTGCGTCGCGGCAACATTTAGAAAGACCTGCCACGATTATCATCGTAGTCGCTCAATTAAAGCAAAGAAAGCTATCCTAGCACCGAGTCCTTACCTGTAAGAAAATAGTCGTCTCACTGACAATGCCGCCAACCAACCACCGTCGACGCTGTTACTGGCTTACCAATCCCTAGATTCTGCACCCACAGCTGCCTCTTTTTAAGGCGTCTAGCAGTGGTTAAGCAATGGAATGATCGCCTCTGGGTTTGCAATCTCGTTGACATACGAAAAGGGATGCAGCAGTGCTGCTGAGCTTTCTTTTTGCCACGACGCTCCGTGTACGACATCCGAAAGTGCCTACCAGCAGAAGACATCGTGCATCTGTAGAACGAGTTCTCCACATACGGAATCGACGCGTGGCTTGTATGTCATGAAAATCGCCAATATTTATAGGAAAACATTACAACGACGTCTGAATGCTCCGAGGAAGCAATGCCATAGGAACAAACATAGGCCTCCACGCACTGCCGATTCCACTATACACAATTCACACCTTTAAATGGAGGATAATCACATGCACACCCTTACAACTTACAAATTAGGAGTTTCTACAACACATGGTCCCATCCTGCACCCAACAATTTTAGAAGTTTGCATGAACGGGTGCATGTGTCCCTAATACTCCTAGTAGTGCCTTCGACATGCAAAAACGGAAAGCTGGCTTCTCCTCAGTGCTGCATGTCCAACTAAATGAGGAAAAAAAATGCATGAAATAGAAAATGTAGACCTGACTCGTGTGCTTTACGGAACAAAATATGCTAGCATAGTTCCTGTGGCAACATCACATGCACATGTGAAGCAGTAGCATGCATGTTCGGCATTTTATCCACGTTTTAATAATGCATGGATGCGATTGTTAAGGCAACATTCCACATGGCGATTAAACTTAAGCAATTATTAAAGCAGTACAAACGCGCTAATGGTTCCGATAGTATGCGCTCGTTAGTATTACAGATTTAGGCATGATTTAAATCTTTCGCAGCCGAGAACATACTCGTACATGCAGCGGCAAGAAAAATTTGGTTCACTTGCAGCGTAAAAAAATTTGAGTGATTGATTTTATTACGAATGCCAATAAACTTGTTAGAATAATAACTATGCCGTGAATGAGGGGCTCATTGGTTGTTTTGATAATAACGTGCTCCTGTACTGAATCCATATCAAGGCAAAGCAATTACCACTGCATCGTAGTGAATAGAGAAATCATTACGTTGACGTCTTGCCACAATGTGTTTCAGTCGGAGTAGTGTCTGCGCCAAATCATTCTGCTTTACACACCAATCACGGACAAGAAAAACAGGACCAAAATTAGCTATTTTTTAAAGCGAAATTTATTGCCCCAGGGCATCAATGATGGGTGAAGGTGTGATGAATGATATAGTAGAGATTAAATGAATGGAAAAAGGTTAGCTGATTTGATGAAGTCCAGTAAAGAACGATGGTACGGTCCCTGCGTCCAGGCAATGTATGAAGAAGGCTTGCTTGGTGAAAGACCTGCTACCATCAGGTGCCGGATCCTCGTAGGCTTGAGATATGGGCAGTCCTACAGTAGGTGATGAACGTCGGCCTCAATGTCCTCGTTTTTACATATCGGACACCCTGGTCGAGGAAACAATTTCTTGAAGCAACCACTGTGTCAATTGCAAGAAAGACAGCTGTGGAGACCTGAAGTTAATTAGGTCCCCAGAAGAGCATGAGAAACTCTAAGTGCAAAGTGGGAAAACAAAAATTTTATTTCGCCTCGACGTACGTAGCTCCGTCAGACTGAACATGGAGCAGGAGGTACCTTTGCAATCCATAAAAAGTAAATACTGTGGTACGCGGCGTTTCATGTCCGAAGGCCAAATCTGGGCTATCGGAGACGCTGTAGTGAAAGGCTCCATACTATTTTCGGCAATCCGGGGTCCTTTAGCGTGCTCTTGCATTGCACAACACACGGGCGTATTAGGCATTTAGTGCTTTTAGCTCCCGTTCTGGGCAAACTCGCGAGCATCGTCTATGCACCGCAGCGCACCGAGCAGAGAACATGAGCTAGAACTGCTAAAATCTCAAGCGAACATTTCCGTCCGCCCGCTGAATTCGGTACCGGCGCGCTGCGAGTGGAAGCTAGCACGCTGTCCTGGCGGTGAGGGCGCTAAGGAGAGCCGAAGGTCTACTGGAGCGCAGAAGCATCTGTCGAGCGTTTCAATGGTTTCGATCCGACCCCTGCAGTCCGCATTCTGCCCTCTCTTCGGTATGTCTTGCTCTGAATCACCGCTGCGTTTTGCGGATTCATTTAATTTTATGAAGAGCAATGCTGCAGGCCTAGGGGCAATATGCCTATCCAACATATAACACGGAACCCTCAAGCCCCTCTCCCACCTCTTTGAGCCACCTCACCACGAATGCTCTGCCACCGTCCCTGCGCGGGCCTTGGAAGATTGCTCGGGTTACAAGCGCAGCGCGTAAGCAGAGAGGTCTTCCCGCTCGAAAGCCGCAGCGCCAGGACGACGCACGTGCAGACGGGAGGCTGAGAAGGCGCGTGCGCCCCGGCTTGCAGTAAACAGCTAACAGACATGACGCATCCATGAAAGAGTACCAAACACCGTCATTGAGTCCATGCGACAGATCCATGTTACGCGTGTTCGCACGAACGCTTCCGTACGACCGCACTGCACCTGTCCCGTGTCAACAACACTGCCGCCGAATATGTCGAACTAGTGAAGGAACCCCACCCGAAGGCAACGTCACATCTTCTTCAGAGTATTCCGGGATATCTGTTCGGGAGGGAGCTGTCCTAGAGTGTGCTGTGCTTTGCCTGCCATAAATTTCATGCTCCCCTCCTCTTTCGACGACGAGATAGGCTAGAATTTTTTTATATATTCGGCCATCATCGAAATGCAGCTGCTGGAGTGAAAGTAAAAAAAAAATCTCAAAGGGGGCCAATTCACGGTAACTTTTCAATCCGAAGAAATATAGCATGTTTAATCGCTTCTTATTTCCAGGAAGTGACAACTGTTAGAAATCGCTGTGTATGCTGCTCCGATGCTGCAAATGCATTCCAGCTCCCGTACACATCGTAAGCAAAAACTCAAGCGAAACTGAATTTCTGCCGCTAGGCGTGCACCGGTACTGTCGGGCCTTTGTTGACTTTTTTTTTCCAGCCTGCTCGTCATGGCTGCAGTGTACTAGAATAATTTTGGATAGTGGAAAGAGCGGCAGTCAGCGCTTGAGGCACTTCATGTTAACTCTACCAGGTGGCGCGAGCGGCGCCTAACCGAGAACAATTCAGAGACCGACAGTAGCCAGGCAGCAGCAAGCACAGAAGTTTTATTATTGCCGCATGCATGCGTACTACTCCCGATGCAAATGTTCTTATTTGCTTATGAGCGAATTAATCAAAGTAATATGACTTCAGCAGGGCTAAGTTTTCTTCATATTTCCTCAGCTGAGCAGACGGCGCAAGGCACGAAATGCGTGAAGCATCGCGTTTACTTCAGTAACCGAAAAGCGTGAAGCATCGCATTTACTTCGGTAACCAGTCAGAATTTGCTCTGAACGGTGACGTGTGCATCATTTTACTTGCGGGTTAGTACGAGCAGCTCCTGCGAGAGGAAAACAGCACGTTCTGGGCACTTCGCACTCCAGTCCTCTTATTACAGGCGCTCGACTCTGCGACACTAGCAGACAGCATTGCCAGTAATGCAGCGAAAACATCGGAATTGCGCCAGTGTTCACTGCCGCTATTATATGTTACTGATCTCAGGTCAATGCTAGGTGTTCTGCGCGTTTTTCGTTTTGCAGTATCCAGTCCCTGGAGTCGCCGACCTCTGCAAGCTTTGTTGTTGTGATTTTGTCTTATTCTTCAAACACGCAAAAAAGCTATCATTTTATTTTGTACTGAAGCAAATAAAGTCAGAATTGATGAAAAAACGCTTTTATAGACCAAATGTTTATTTAAAATCATTGGTTCAAGACAAGTGCATTAGGTATAATCACAACACAATTTGTTCAAAGCTGGTGTTTGGAAATTGTTCACACGAAAGCGCAAAATAAAGAAATAAGGTTCCTTGAAAAACAAACACACTCATGTGTAGCGACTTAGCTTTAGGTAGTTAGCGGTTTCCCGTTTCTGGCTCCTGGCGCGATTAAGAGCCCTTACAAAGAGGTGTAGACCTGTGGTCGCATAGAAGGCAACCATTTGCACTGTCAGCGACTCGGAATGATTAACACATCCAAAGCTCTCTTGCTGCTTTTTCTTTATGAGACTACAGGAGACCACCTTTGTGCTTCAACGTCATGTAGTCAGCAGCACCCAGCTACTGAACACTCTCCTTGCTTGTAAGAAGCAATGTGCGGCACTCTTCAGAGTTTGCTTTCAGAACACACTTCCTTGCTACATATCCAAAGACGTAAAAACTAGACTTTCATCACTCTTTGCACCAACGCATGGGCCATGATCTGGAACAACATTACTGAGGTCTTTTATGTGTTGCTCTGCACCAGTTAGGTTGCCATGTTCAAGCAACCTTTCAATGTGGTCCTGCTTGCTCTGCTCAGTAGGGCCTACTCCATCTGGCTTTAGGAAGGACGTCAGTACACCTGGCTCCGCATTCCCTTTTGACAAAGATTTGGCTAGCCCGTAGAAGCTTAGGCAGCTAACAGTTATTAGGAACTGTTGCGGTGTGGGATGACTGTTGCACACCGACGATTGTCTTACGATTACAAAGAGGTTTTCGACTCAGCTTCGATGTCATTATATACTTATAGCCAACACGTTTGGACAAATAATCAATTGTCGATAAAACACTGGACACAGTAGCTTTAAGCCCCACTGCTGTAGATGTGGACAGGAAGCCCCATTGTCCTCCAGCATCAAGTTCCCACTCTGTGAGGTAGGCCAGGAAAGACAGCAATTGGACCTCAGCAACAGATCCAGGCCGCAGGGCTTTGGCAAGGAACCCGGACGTCATGGTTTCTATCCAGTCTCGAATCATTGTGCAGTAAAAATGTATGATAAAACATGTTTAAAATACTGAAGATAATAGTTTCTTGTTACACTAAACACCACTGTATCTTTTTTATTGCACTCGAACAAAAAATGGCTTTCATGGTTAGAAAACAAGTTCATTGAGAAAAGGACGCACCCAAAATACGTGAGCACTGGGTCTCGGCTTCCCCAGCTTGCTTCGAACTCGGTCTTGTAGAAGCGGAGGCCATTGAGAACAGTATCATCAAACAGCTGAAATGCATAATTGACCCTCATTTTTTCAAAATTATTCGGGTTGACATGGCAGCTTCTGATCCCGGGCATAGCTTGAAGAGTAATATTAGTCCCATCGAGGTTCAGGTCATCTCGCACAGGCCGAAGCGACACCTGTAATACACATAAAAGATATGTATTTTTTATGAGAAATAGTTTGTACATGACTACACATATGGCTCAATGCTGCTTGCTCCGAGCCCTTAGGAAAAGAACAAAATGGAAAGCTGCTATTACCGCGCCTTCTGGGGTATTGAAGTTCGAATTCAGGAAATTTATTCCTAAGGCATTTTACCAGATGAGGGAAGCCGGATACAAAATGGAGTGAGCGGCTGGGATCCACTGGATGCTGCACCTTGTTCCTAGTGAAAGTTGGAGTTGCCCGAATATCCATGAGCGCCCACATCCTCCTATTCCATGCAGCGCCATCGCTGGTAATAAAATCAACAAATAGGCCTGCTTGCTCAGCAAGGATTACAGCCTCTGTAATGACTTGTGCTGGCAGGTTTCCTTTCACATTGCTGTGTGTAGCAAGCACAGCAATAATTAGTGCCCAACTACCAACAACAGGCCCAAAGACAATTACCATCCCGTGGTAACACACGCATGTTTGTCAGTGTCTGGGGTAAAAGCGCCTAAATCAACGAACCCATCAATGTGAACACTAGGCATTACAGAAAGGTTCTCTGAAAGTTTCATTTCGTCCACCAAGAGTCCTCCGTGTTTCTTGAAGACATCCACTGAGCTTGTCTTTTCCTTTAGCCCGCAGAAAACCTTTATGCTGAATCCAAATCCTGACCTGTATTCCCTAGTGTAAATGCGTAGGGTGACTTTTGATGGTAGAAGAAGGCTCTGCTGCTTTCGCATATGTTCATACAGCTTTGGTCCTTTCATTTTCATGATGCATTCCAGCAACCACTCCTTTGAGTAAACCATATCTTTCATGCTTTTACGCTTGGCTGCTGCAAAAATGTGATGGGCTGCTTGCGTTTGCTTAGGTGGTAGGCTTTCTATTTTTGTTTTGAAAACTTCTTCAGTAAGGCGACTGTTCTGGTCCTGCATTCTGATGTTATGCTGCCGCAGAGTGCACAGACGTGAGAGAAGGCGCTTTGACTTTTGCCGGGAAAACTTGAGAAAATTTCGATGATTTCTTTTCAGTGGTTTCTGCATTTTTACTCGGAAGCTTCTTGGCTGGAGCCCTTTCCTAAGGTAGGCACATGCCAGACAGGTAGTGCCTGTTATTTAAAATCATAGGATAGGAAAGATGGCTACATACAAAATCTTAGTACTATGTGCTCTTTACTACAATGTAGTTTCTGTAAATAAGTGGTAATACAGGCCTTTGGTGGTGTAATTAACAGGTGCATTAGCTAAAAGAAACCTTAAAACCAAAAATGTGATCATTATTATTCAAACAGCAAAAATGTATAATTTTGGGTTGATAAGCTTCGATTATGTACATTATTTTTACAACGACCTTTCTTGCTGATTAAAAGTACTTTCACAGCAACCTATATTTTCTCGACAACCAAATCTGGCTGCTTACCTTTGTCAGTAATTGTCCCTGTACAGGACTTGCTGAACAAACTCTCTTGTACGAGGAGCACAGAAGCCATCAGCCGGTCTGTAAGGTGTTCTGCGTAGTCGCTGGTGTACTGCTGGCGGTCCATCGCTCCTTTGCAAACGATGACAATTGCTGTTTGGTGAAGAACTTCTCGAGCTTCTACCATATATTTCATTTCAACTTCTTTCGCTTCTTTGCCATGAAAATCAGGGCGAGCGAAGACCCGTTTTCTTTCGTCTGCAGTAAACACCAGCAGCTTCTCGTGCGCGAGAAGAAATGGACCTCTGGTCATGGTAGTTGTAGCGCACACAACTGCATAAAAATCAGACACATTAAGTCTTGTCTACGTGCTCGGAAGGCTGAGTTTGTCAGCAATTTTCTGCAATGAAGCAGGCTCACTAGTCTCGTTCAATTTCGGGATCACGCTCTCGTCTTGCACATTTGTGTCGTGTTGACAGGAATCGTGAAAGTCGCGCCGCGACAACCGTACTTTCTTGGCCGGTGCCCCAGCACAGGCAGCTGGACGCTTTCTGTCTCGTCGTTTTTGTTGAACTGGCTTGGAAAGGTAGGCCGGCATGTCGGGAAGCAAGGTTGCGACCGCAGCAACGGTCAGCGCAGGTTTGCCACGAGGGATCCTCGCCTCTTTACCGTCGATTTTGTGCACATAATCCCGCACGATGAATGGCGCTTCGAAATGCCTTCCGCACACCGCCGACGTTTCCGAGAGTGGCTTGTCGCTGCAGTGCGAATTCCTCTCCCACTGCTTCCGTTGGGTCTCGTCTTTCGGGGCTTTAAACAACGACAACGTCCGTCCGTTCAACTCGCGGAATCCAGGGTACCCGGTATTACAATCTGGCGCGTAGCAGTGCGTGTCCGATCTTTTGGTTTTCTTCTCCATGACTGCATGCGAACCATTGTTTGCGCGTATGACGGAAAGCAAGAAAGTATAAGATGTCAGAAACGATGTAAAAAATGCAGTAACAGCGTACGTGCACAACATAAATGACAGCAACCTACACGTGCTACTGAGGCGCCGATATCCTCGGTTTCTAGACGCCAGCGCCACGCGCGGCGGTTAAGAGAAATACCAACAGCTCTCTCGTAGGCTGCGTCGCGCGCTCTTTCCACTACCCAAAGTATTCTAGTACACTGTAGTCATGGCGTCGTGGTATGCGCGCTTCAGCAGTTCGCGAGAACGCGTTTTAGACCGCGTTTTTCGAGGTACCGTAGTGAACTGGAGTGTTCTCAGTGTGAATATATAACAGGAAAAGTGCGTAGGTTCGCTCACTGCTGTCCAAGTACCGTATATGACGTATCAGGACGGGAGCAGCCGCTCTGCAGAATACGTTGCTTTTGTTCTAGATTGGCAGAAAGGGCGGCGCTCGCTCACATTGTAAAAATTTGAAGTCAAAAAGCACGGACGAACTTATGTGCGCGTGTTCATGCGCCAGAATGTATTTGCAATGCAGCAATCGTTGTCCTGAAGTCGGCGTTAGTGAAAAAGACAAGTGTTGCCTTGATATGGAGACCTAGAGCAGCTCAGCACTACCGCGAACCTGCCCTCAATGGTAAGCAGTCATATTTCTTCATGCATGCTGGTTCCCATTTTACGAAGAATATATTATGGAAGAGTGGTCCCAGGGCCTGCCGTGTCTAAGTACTTGAGTGCCAAGATCTGCAGTGTTTGACAGGCCGCGCTTTCCTTGTACCCTAGGAAGAACAGCAGCGCTGAACAGAGTTCGCCGAGAAGCGTTGTGCACACAACTGTTTTTGTTTTGAAGAAACGAATGTTGCAGAGTACAGCCACATGCTGCTTAAGAGCTCTACTATGTGTGTTCGGTCAAATTTAAAGCCGTTTAAAGCTATTTGGTCAAATTCCTTGTCCTACGGTTTATTCGTGCGCGGCAATTTTTGCAGCTGTGCGTAGGGGCTGTACCGTATCTCTGCGTAAAATGCGTCGCGTAAGCGTCACGTCTGAGATAAACTTTTACTTTTGTCGGCTGCACAGGCGCTGACTGCCGGTCGTTCTGTGCATCAAGCCGCTTTGCAATTTGTGGACGCTGCCATCCATTTCAGTTTTTAGTTGTTTTTAAAACGGCGCCCAGATTAAGGAATCCTGTGCTGTTCAAGCTAGGTACATTTAGCTTGTTTTTCACGCTCTTTAAAGTTCATTGTTTGGCCATAGTGACCTAATTAATAAATTTTCGCGGTCTGTAATCATGATGACATTAAATGGATGTCGGCAGGCGAAACATCCGCATCCCCATGGGAGCCCACAGCTTTAACCTTGTTGCCACTGGGAAATATTCATGAGCAGTATGAAAGCAAAGGTGCATTTAAGTTTTTCAGTAAGCTTCTTTTTATGTTGTATGTTTGGTTCTCTTTTGGGCCACTTTCCCTTCTTTTCTTCATCATGCTGCGTCACGAAACAGGGTACATAACCTAACCATGCTCTCATTTATTTGTACATCCTTGCTAGTTCGTAGTGACCACAGGACTATTGCTAACCAATTTGTATGTTGTTGAACGTAGTTTTCTGAAACCCTGCATTAAATGAATAAGTGCCAAATATGTGGATGATTTTTTTATATTTCTATAAAATTCAACAAAAAACTTTTCCAATACCTTGTGCTTGGCGCATGATGGCCTCAGTCGCCTATGTGCCATAAAACTCAACACAACTACAACAAAGTGCAAAGAAGCTGGTAAAAATGTTTCGGAGATGAAAAAAAAATGTTAGGCATGTCAGCAAAAAAATTCTGTTTTTGAGGCATATTCAGCCATCTGTTTCAAGGTGACGTGGTCCTCATTTGTTTTCTAATGGCAGTGGTATTTATTTCTAAAAGTTTAATTGGAACATTTTTAAGCGAGAAAACAAATTTTAAATTTGTGTCCCTGCGTTCAATCCCAGCATTGCTCGCTGCACGGTGCTCCATGTGGATGATCCTCATATTTTCGCGTTGAAAGGCCCGCTGGCGTGTTCATTCACATTTTTTCACTTTCAACTCGATGTAAGTCCAGCATGCACCATTTAGAGAGAGATAAAGGCTCAATATGCTGAAGCTTGTATATTCATCTTAATGGTAGTGCTCTTGTAAACCGCCTAGTAATTTCACCTTCGTTTTCTTCAATCATTTGTTGGAGCACGCAGAGGGCTACAACACACTTGATAGTTTTGTTCACCCATATAAACAGCTCATAGAGCAGTATTTGACCCTTGTATGGCCTATGAATACTTTCTGTTGCTGCCAAGGACCTACCAGTTCCTTCAGTGCAGTCACAAGCACTCTTCGCATGTGACATGGTGAAAAAGGTCATTCCACTGAAAAATTGAAACCATTTTCATGGTAGTACTGGTTTTTAACACTAATTGGTCAGACCGGAAAATGTGCTTCCTGGCTCAGTACTGTTTGTGTTGAGGAACAATGGCAGTTCTGCCATCCGGCCACTTCATTTTTACTTTTTGTAAACGTACCCTTCAGCAGGTTTCTGTATTGCCGAACCTGGCGGCACTAAAGCCCAGCACACCATTGTATTCGAGCAGTGGAGTGGTGGTTTTGTGTATATTTGTAGCTGGCGGCAAAACGTGTTGCAGTGAGGAGAAGGCACGGAAAAATTTCAGATGTTGAACGCAGGAACTCAACTTGAAAATTTGTTTTCTCACTTAAAACAGAAATGCTCCGATTAAATTTCTAGAAATAAATGCCATTATATGGCATTATCCAACTTCCTGTCTTTCATAATTTAATTAAGGACACCTCATTATGGAATAGACTGCAGAATATCTCAAAAAGCAAATTTTCTCAAATTTAGAATTCTTTACGGTCATCCCTTATGCTTTTTTCTCTATGAAATATTTTCATCGCCTTCTTTGACTTCTGGACAGCTTAGGGAAACAATTCGAATAACTGCTGTGAGAACATAAAATTTGATATACGATTTCAAATTTTCATATTTTGTACCTTCTTTCTTGTTTTGTTTAAAACAAAATAAGCTCCATTTACTGCATATGGAAGCGCAATACTTTTTATTTATATAAAAAAAGTTTCATACTCACGCATAGGAATGTTTTTTTTCACAAATTTTTTGCAAGGCTAGGTTTGGCTACCACTTCTAAATGTGAGATGGCGGCCACGACTCAAAAAAAATATTCTGCTAAAAAGAAGCTGGGCTAATGTTTGTCATAGTAATGCAGTAATGTATTATTTTTTTAAAGAAATCGAAGATGGCTGAGTACTAAGTCTGCATCAGTTAGCGTCGAATGAACCAATCACATTTAAATGCCAAATGTGTGCTGGTTTGAAGGAGCCTTTATGAAATTTTGGAGCTCGGTTAATATACTGGAGTGTAGGTAGAATGCAATTTTTTCTGCTTGCATATTTTTAATCATTCCATATCATGCCGTTTACTTTGCCTCTTGTGTGCAAACGTGTATTGATTTGTAACTAATTTTTGGCGCAGGCATTCGCCCCTAATGAATACTGCTGCTCCTGAGCAGTATACTTAACTGGACCAGTTGAGTGTATGACTGTATGTACCTTTGCTAAATTTTCGAAAAAAATTGTATTAATTCATCTGGCTACTTGGTATTTTCATGTTCCATATGCAACAGCAGATGAAATGCAGCTCTGTCCTACGGATGAATGTGGCCATTTGTTAACATCATTTTACAGTAGCATTGTTTGCAAAATAATTTTTTTTCCATTTATCTAGTTTGTACTTTGTTCACTACATGGTGCATGTATGCCTTAAAAAAGAGAATCAGAACTTAGAGTAGAAAATTTGCCTGACTTGTTTGTTTTGAACATTATGATGCCACAGCTAGCAATTGTGATCTCCAAATGCACACGTTTATGTGTATGTATTTCTTCAAGAGTGGGTACAGAAATGAAACATCTGCTTGGAACCCCTTGTGGTCGTTTTCCAGATTTAGAAAATATGTGTGACAGTATTTTATTCTTGGCAAAACAGCACGCTGCGTAACAGGACACAAGCATGACACAGATACAACGCTAACAACTGAGGAATATATTGCTTTGCTCAAAATAACCCATTCAGGCGCCAACTAAATCTGCTGAAAGAAAAATCTTCTTTTGAATAAATGACGATCAGTTGACTAAGTAGAAGTGATGTGTAAAAAATTGCGCAAAAATATTCGTATTTAAGCATATTTTATTCGCGTCCACATTTGTTAATAAATCGCCTTAAACCTGTTGCATGAACATAAACACTGCTACATTTGCTTGCCATTTTTAACTGATAGTTAGACATGAATAAATATTTAGCTCTGGAAATATACACTTCAGAGAATTATTCTGCAGATCGTGACTTATAAAACAGATAAAAGCAGTCATTCTGTGATGACATGCAGAGAAATATTTGGTATTTCGAGCCCCAAACGTGGGTTTTAGATGTGAAGCCTTCAGGTCGGCACCGTTGTATATTGAACGTGTTCAGAAGCTGCGAAAAATGGTTGCTTCCATCATAATTAATGCTTCAAGTCCGGCTGCAGTGAAAGGTTCTCGAGTGATCTGAGCACAGGTGAAGAGGGAGAGAGAGATAGCATCTTGCGGCCTGCTTTACACGTGGTTTTTGCAAAAATGAGATATTTTAAAGGTCGTTATTTGATCAGTTTATGTCAGAAACCTGGAACAAGCTGTCCCCTGGTTCTACGAATATGCTCAATATAGTTGAAGCGCTGGAGTCGTCCAACGTTCTTTTCTTTTCAAGCATAGTTACCAAAGCCCGTAAGGAGTAAGCCCATTTCGTACCATACGTGCACAAGAAAACGGCGCATTCTGAGGAGAAACGCCACTTGGATATTTTCGGCATTGAGGCGCCATGTCCACATTTGTGGACGTGCCAGTCTGCACGTGTACTGCAGCACTTTTTCTTCGTCTATGACGATGAAAATTGGTGTGCCGTTAATACATTAACCTATCGACACATTCCAAGCCCTAAATTGCATCATTCGCGATCATTTGTAAAGATAGAAAGCCTTAAAAAAAGCTATTTACTTATCTTAGGAAAAAAAAATAACGTGATGATAATATTTTTTTTTTACAAACGCATTTCGCTCCAGCCGCAAAAGGTGGCGCCACAAACTTGACACGGAGGGTCAAAATAATAAGAGCGTGGTATTCGAATGGTGTCTTCGACTGGTCGCTTTAGATCGCTCTAGAGCGCTCTGAGAGGCGACCGCACATTCGGCTGGTCGAAACCGGCCGCTCTGACTACATTCGGCTGGTTCTTTCTGAGCGCTCGCCTCCAGCTCAGAGCGCTCTGAGGCGCTCCGAGAAAAAAGTCGGAGCGGCTCCGAGATGAATCCTCGTGACAGAGCCACTTCTGCCATTTCGCGAAAGCGGTGCGAGGCCTCGTCGTCCCCTGCGCGTAGACAGAAGCAAGTGTAGGCTTTTGACGCAGTAGTAGCGTCCTTACTGTGCTGTGTTTTGCGGGTGCCGCGCTGTGTGAGGCAAAATGTCCAAAAGACGACGCTAGGAACGCGGTCTGTGTTGCTGTCACATGACAACAGCGATTCCAGCAGCAGCTCTGACGAGTACAACGGTGCTTTCCACAAGGCAATGTTCGAAAAATGAGCATCCCGTGGGACGGAAAGCCAGGGTAGCGATCGGTACAGGCTAAGCGGCGACCGCGATTCAAACTGTGTGCGGCCACGTGTGGCTAAAGGTAATCAAGGGACCTTACGTGCGGCTACTGTTTACATCAGCAGCGGTGCCGCGTAGTCGTTCCGGAAGTTAAGTCCCCCTTATGCCCCCTGCGCTTCCGCTCTAAAAACTCGCTGACCATTCGGCTTGACTAGTCTCGCTATGCGCTCAGAGCGAGAGCGGCTCCCACTCTGCCAGATCCTAACCGGATCGCGCGAGCGACCAGTCGAAGACACCAAAAGGTTGACGTTCGCCTTGCGTACGAAATTATGAGGAGGCTTAGGTCGGTCTACATATGTGGACCGAGCGCCTGAAGAGGATAAATACAGGAAGCATCATCCAAAATGCAGACGAGGAAAGTCATGGAATCGTCATTTTGTCACATCTGTTCTGATTATTTATAGAGATAGTCAATTTCTTTTTTCGTTACCATTACTGACGATGTGCTTACGCAGGTTAAACAATTCTTATGTATGATGTAGGTCCGGTATATCTCGCGCATATCGATTATATTTCCTCAGAATTTTACATTCCCGAAATTTTGGAATGCACTCATAGTAAGACAAGTGTCTTGCTATCATGCTGCCATGTCCTGTCTGTGTTGCCGATATGTTCCATTAGATGTATGTTGACACACCGACCTTATTTCCCAACATATGAGGCTCCTCATGACAGAGGGATCTTGTACACTAAGCCACTGTCACATACTGTAAATGTCTTTGTGCTTCGTCTTACATGGGGCTGTTTTTGAAGCAGCTTTGCTGGGCGTGTTGCATACTAATTTCAGCTACTTTCTGCGAAAACGAATGAAGTCAATGCAAAGAAATTCTACCAGCGGCAAAAGGGCAAGTGCCAAACATTGAAGAACGGAGCCCAAAAACTTCTGTGAAGCCAACAACTTGACCAAACTAGGGCTGGCTGTGAAGAAGGATGGGGACCTATGCCTTATGTACGGCAGAAATACACAAGAATAACTGGCATTTTGTTGTAAATATCTCTGCACAAGGATCGTGGCAGCAACCCTTAGGGTGGTATCTGCAAGAATTGCTCTCCTTGCTCACCGTGGAAGACCTGTTCCTGGCAAAGAAGCCAGAAATGTCTGCAGCTGTCCAGAAGAAATGTCTACTCCCTTGTAATCAATGACTTACATTACACGCTGCCACATACCGCCTTGTTTGAGATGGTAAGGAAAGGCATTGCTTGCAAGTGGGCAGTACGATTCCAGAACCAATGCGGATGGATTCCTGGAGTTGTTAACCATCTATTTGTGTTCTACCTATGTAATGTTTAATGATGATCTGTACATTCAGTGGCAAGGAGCATGCACCGCTTCCTGCATTCCACAAATTTTCAGTGACTTTCTGCTGACCTGCCTGTCAAGATCGCCAACTAATAGAAACTTCTCGTAGCACGAATATGATAACGACATTCCGGTTTGTGTACTTCCTAGTAATACACAAGCTAACCAAAGGCAGCCCAAGGACATTGTTGACATTTTTTAGACCTCCGTAGTTCTTGCCAACTTTCAGCTGGCCAAAGAAATGCCAGTGGAGGTAGTTTCAATGTCTCGATCTATGACTGCACATCGCAGACGACCATATTGTTACGAGCAATTCGAAGGAGAACCTCCGGAGACGAGACGTAAAACTGTGGCGGTCCCTAAGACGTCCGAGAGCGAGCGAGGGAGAAACATCTTTCTCCACGGATGCAGGCGCTTTTTTCTTCTTCTTCCACAGTGGCACGTATCACTGCCCCCTCTTCTGCAGCATTGCCACGATGCGACTAGGAGAGAAATATCAGCAAAATACAGCTGCAGTGAACCGCTGTCCAGTCAGGCTTCAGTACGGTGCGACCGGCACGATGAGCAAGCCGCTTGGACAGGAGTAACTGCATACGTCACATCACTGATGCGGCGCACTACTTCGTGAGGGCCGAAGTATCTGCGCAGCAACTTTTCAGAATGGCCGCGGCGACGAACAGGTGTCCACGCCCACACGAAGTCGCCAGACCCGTAACTGACGAAGCGGCGTCTGAGGTTGTACCTAGCGGCGTCAGTGTCCTGTTGGCGGTTAATTCGCAGGCGGGCGAATTGCTGCGCTTCCTCAGCACGCTGAACGAAGGTGCCTGCGTCGCGGTCAGCGTCAGAGTCGCAGTAAGGGCAACGGGCAACATACCATCCAACGGAGTGGTCACTTGCCGACCGAAGACGAGCTGAAAGGGGGTCAGTCGGGTTGTCTCCTGCAGGGCGGTGTTGTAGGCAAACGTTACGTACGGAAGAATGGTATCCTAAATTCGATGCTCGACGTCAACATACATAGAAAGCATGTCGGCTAGAGTGTGGTTGAGTCGCTCTACCAATCCGTTTGTCTGTGGGTGATAGGCCGTAGCACGTCGATGGCTGGTGTGCGTCAGAGTCATCACGGACGGGGTTAAGCGGGCAGTGAAAGCAGTTCCCCGGTCAGTAACAACGGCGGGGGCTCCATGACGAAGGATAATGTTGTGTACGAAGAACTGCACCACTTCAGCAGCAGTGCCTTTGACAAGAGAAGTGGTCTCAGCGTACCGTGTCAGGTAGTCGGTGGCAATGACGATCCAACGCTTTCCACATGAAGACTTCGGAAAAGGGCCAAGGAGGTCCATGCCCACTTAGTGAAAAGGGGTCTTCGGTGGTTCGACGGGGTGAAGAAATCCGGCTGGTTTCAACGAAGGAGACTTATGATTTTGGCAGTCCCGGCATGTTTTTACGTAGGCCCGCACTGATGGGAGTAACCTGGGCCAATAATACTTCTGCTTAATGCGCGCGAGTGCACGACTTACTCCGAGATGGCCGGCGGAGGGTATATCATGACAGGCACTCAAAATCTCTAGCCGCAGCTGTGATGGTACGACAAGCAGGAACGCTTCTCTGTTGCTGGAAAAGTTGCGCTTGTAGAGAACACCAGATTGTAAAGTGAAGGTGTGGAGCCCGCGACGAAAAACGTGCGGGATGCAAGCGTCGACGCCTTCGAGGTAATCGATGAGCGGCGCGAACTCCGAGTCCGCCCGCTGAAGCTGTGCCATTTGGGTGGCACTAATAGCGCCCAGGAAAGGAAAATCATCGGCGGGTTCCTCGGGACCGATTGTGATAGGAGCACGCGAGAAACAATCCGCATCCTGATGCTTACGGCCCGACTTGTAGACGACTGTTAAGTCGTAATCTTCCAAGCGTAAGCTCCATCTAGCCAAGCGTCCTGAGGTGTCTTTGATGCTCGCCAGGGTCGCCCGTAGAGGTACGGCCGGAACTTGCTGATGGCCCATATCACTGCAAGGCACTCTTTCTCCGTCGTAGAATAATTGGTCTCGGCGCGCGTAAGTGTTCGGCTGGCATAACTGATGACCCGTTCTGCACCGTCTTGCCACTGGATCAGTACCGCACCAAGGCCGACATTGCTGGCATCAGTGTGGATGTCCGTGGAAGCGTATTGATCGAAATGGGCGAGTATCGGAGTACGTTGTAGACGGCTGCGAAGCTCGACAAATTCAGCCTCTTGGTCGCTTCCCCACACGAAGGGCGTGTCGTCTCGAGTAAGTGAGTTTAACGGTTCGGCGATTCGCGAGAAATCTTGAACAAGGCGCCGATAATACGAGCACAGACCCAAAAACCGGCGAACGGCTTTCTTGTCACTTGGGCGTGGAAAACCTGAGACGGCAGTGGTCTTGTCAGGGTCCGGGTGAACACCTTGTGAGCTGACAACGTGACCAAGAAAGCGAAGTTCTTCAAAGCTAAAATTGCATTTCTCGGCTTTGATGGTCCGTTGTGCGGATTTGAGTGCTTGTAGCACAATGCGCAACCGCTCCAAGTGTTGGTCAAACGTGGTCGAAAATATAACCACATCGTCCAGGTACACCAGGCAGGACTGCCACTTCAAGCCGGAGAGAAAGGTGTCCATCATGCGTTGGAACGTGGCCGGTGCTGAGCACAGACCAAATGGGAGCACCTTAAACTCATAGAGGCCGTCGGGCGTCACGAAAGCTGTCTTCTCCCGGTCTCTTTCGTCCACTTCGATCTGCCAGTACCCACTTTTAGGATCTATGGACGAGAAGTATCGGGCGTCCCGCAATCGGTCGAGCGCGTCGTCTCTCCTGGGCAGTGGGTAAACGTCCTTTTTGGTCACGTTATTAAGTTTTCGATAATCAACACAGAAACCCAGTGCTGTCTTTTTTTTTACAAGAACCCCAGGCGATGCCCATGGGCTGGTGAACGGCTGAATGACATCGTCCGCAAGCATTTTGGCAACTTGATTTTGAATGGCTTCTCGCTCCATCGGCGTAACACGGTAGGGGCGCTGGCAGACGGGTCGCGTAGTCGCATCAGTGATTATACGGTGCTTGGCGAGTGGAGTGCGGCCGACCTTCGAAAAAGTAGCGAAACGCTCCGCAAGGTCTGTCAAGAGGTCCGACAGAAGATCCTTCTGAAGAGATGGCAAGGCCGGATTTATTTTGACCGACTGAAGAGCGTGGTGTGGGCAGCATGCTCTGGAGTGGGTCCTCCCACGGTGCACAAACCTGGGACCTCAGCAACGTCGTGAAGGAAGGCAATAGCCGTGCCTCTGACGAGGTGCTGATATTCGTTGGAAAAGTTGGTCAGGAGGACGTTGGTACGGCTGTCACGTAGTTGGACGAGACCTCGGGCAACAACAAAGCCCCGCTCAAGCAGCAGTGGAGTATGGCCATCAGCCAGGTCCCCGTAGTCGTGGAATATGTCGTTCCGCACAAGCACCAGGACATTGCACCGCGGCGGCACCGTGACATAATTCTGGACAATGCGCAGAGCGTTACTGCAAGGATTTTGGGAATCAAAGCGGGCCACGGCCTGTTTGGTCGAGAACGTGACACGTGTGTCCGTAAAGTCAATCACAGCACCATTCGCCTGCAGAAAGTCGATCCCCAGAATCAAGTCTCTGGAACACTCAGAGAGCACGACAAATTCACCAACGTACGTGAAACCACAAATTCCAACCCTAGCTGTGCACTTGCCAACAGGGAAAATTAAGTGGCCACCAGCGGTGCGCATTGGGGTCCCCGTCCACGGTGTCAGAACCTTTTTAAGGTCTCCAGCAAAGGCACGGCTCATAACGGAATAATCATCACCGGTATTGAGCAGCGCGGTAACCTCAGTGCCATCAATTGTCACCCGCAAATCGGATGCAGCGTATCGGGTACTGCGGCTCCCTCTCTCTGTCCAGGTATCGTCGGCTCGATGGTTCCGCGATGCAGGATCTTGACACATCTCGACATCAGCAGCCTTGCCTGCAGAGGTCGCTGGTGTTAGTTTTCCCACGACATATGTACACGGGCATATGTACACGGAAAAGCACGAACCGTCTCTCATAGCAAAAGGGCGAAGAGATGCCGATATAATGAAACATAGCGCATTGTGGGGGTACAACAGGTATGAAGTCCTCAGGGGTATTTGGAAAGGAATAATGGTACCGGGGCTTACTTTCGGGAATGTGGTTCTATGCTTAAGGGCTGAAGTTCAGTCGCGATTAGAAGTAAATCAGAGAACTGTCGGAAGATTAGCACTATGTGCCCACGGGAAAACCACAAACGAGGCAGTACAGGGGGATATGGGCTGGGCAACGTTCGAAACACGAGAAGCTCAGAGTAAAGTACTATACGAAGAACGCCTGAGGAAATTGGATGATAACCGGTGGGCAGCTATGGTATTTAAATACCTGTACAGAAAGAGCGTTGACACACAGTGGCGGAAACGAACTAGAAAGCTGGCCAGTAAGTTTGCCAGAGACGAGGAAGGAGAAATAAAGAGCATTAAACGACAGGTTAAAAACGTCGAATGTAAAAATTGGATAGATTCAATGGAAAAGAAGCATAGTGTAGAACTATATCGATGCTGGAAAAGGCTGATCAGGACGGAAACGTTTTATGATAACTCAAGAGGCAGTGCCCTATTCTTTGAAGCTAGGTCAGGGTGTCTTAGAACGCGCAGCTACAGAAAAAAATTTAACGAAGAAGATGACACATGTGCTGTGTGTGGTAAATCTGTAGAAACAATAGAACACCTCATCCTAAAATGCGATGTTACCATCCTGATGTCGAGGCAGGCACAGTCACTCTTCCTGAGGCTTTAGGGTTTAGAGATAAGAATAGTCATGTAAATAAATCTGCGGTGGAAATTAGCAAAAAGCGATTGGAGGATTGGTGGTTCAAAAGCAGAGAGGTGACAAGTTTTATAGTTTAGGAAGACGTTTTTTTAAAGTAAATGGCGAATTGTATTAACATCTTACAGCAGAGTAAACAAAAATAAAGGAAAAAAACTGAGCATAGTGGCAACAACCACTGCCCCGTTTCAAAGGGGATCCTCCTACCTTCCATCCATCCATCCGACGAGGACTGGGCGAGCGCCGGCCAGCGGAACTACTCTGGCGGCCGGGGCTGGACGCACGATAGCGGAGAGGCGAAGGCGAACGGGACTCGCGCCTTCCAGAGTAAACACGGTTCTGGCGCGCCCAGAGATGCTCCGAAATCTCAGGCGGTCGTTCACCGTTCTGAGGACAAGGTGCGTCTGGACGGAAACCGCGAAGACCCACTTGGCGGTACGGACAGGCTCGGTAGAGATGACCGGGCTCCCCGCAGTGGTAGTAGCACAGAGGCCTACTGTCCGGTGTACGCCACGAATATGACATCCGAGGACGTGGCTGAGCTGTAGCAGGGGAAGTTGCATAATATAAGGTGCTGCTGCCAGCAGACGTCGAGGGAACAGCGTAGCCAGGTGCGGTTGCGTGACATGTACCAATGCTGCTCATGGCAGGTGTCGGAGTAGCGGGACCGTAGCCAGCCGAGCGACGTACAACGGATGCATATGTGGGTCGGGCATTGAACTGGGGCGGCGCTTCGGGAACAGGAGGCGCCTGCGCAACCTGTCGCACTTGGTCCCTGACGACTTCTGTTAGCGTTGCCAGGGGCCCAGGCGCAACATGGGGCAGACAGAACCGTTGGAGTTCCTCCCGGACAACTGACCGAATCAATTCGCGCAATGTGTCTCAACTGCCGCCTAGGCACGACGAGAGAGAGAGAGAGAGAAAAACATTTATTGAAATCTCAATGAGATTAGCGGTGGGCCGTCGTCTTCATCGTTGACGTCTGGCCTCTTCGCAAGGTCGGGCCCCTATTCCAGGGCTCCGCTGAGTCTTGCTGCTTCGCATGCGTGCTGCACAAGGGCCTTTTGGGCTGTGGGCTCGACGAAAAGGTTTCGGGCACAATGCTGTTGATGTCCCGGTTGTACTGGCGGGCCCGTTGTTGGAGCGTCGTCTCCATGGTGGTCGCCTCGGTGAGAAATTCCGCTACAGTGCAAGGTGGGCTGCTTACGAGGCCTGCGAAGAGCTCCTGCTTAACCCCTCGCATCAGATGGCGAAGCTTCTTCTCAGTCATGTTGGGATCGGCACGATTGAATAGTAGACGGGCCATGTCCTCGATGTACATGCGCACACTTTCATTCGTGCGCTGGTTTCGTGAGTGCAGAGCAGGTTCAGCCTTCTCCCGGCAGTTGGCGTTGGGGAATGTAGCCAGGAGATTCTGGCAAAACGTCTCCCAGGTGGGAAGGGTAGTCTCGTAGTTTTCAAACCACGTCCGGGCAGATTCTTCCAGAGCAAAATATACGTTGTGGAGCTTGCGCTCGTCGCTCCAGCAGTTGTAGTGTGCGACCCGCTCGAAGGTGTCCAGCCAATCCTCAGCGTCTTCGAAAACGTCACCGTGAAAAGATGGCGGTGTTCGCGGTGGGTGGCATAGGATCGGCGCCAGGAGCCGGGGGTCAGTGGCCATAGCAGTTGGACTCACCGGGCTAGGCTGGGTCGGCGCCGGGGACCCGGTGTCAGTGGCCATGTTAGACTCGGTGGCCGAGGCTGCGTCGTTCTTTTAGGCGGGGGAAGGGGCCCAAATTCAGGCGACTCTCCGCGGATACGGCGGCTGGGTCGCTGGTGGACAGGTGTGAGGTCTGTTGTCATGCTGTGCGGAGTGCGGTAATCGGGAAGCGTTACTCCGCACCTCCACCAAATGTTACGAGCAATTCGAAGGAGAACCTCCGGAGACGAGACGTAACACTGTGGCGGTCCCTAAGAGGTCCGAGCGCGCGAGCGGGAGAGAAACATCTTCTTTCTCCACGCATGCAGGCGCTTTTTCTTCTTCTTCACACAGTGGCACGTATCAATATGTGCTTGGGTTATCTTCTGCAGTCGAAAAAAAATGTTATGGCTACAGACGCACTGAAAAATGGCCTAAAGAGATCGTATATTGACCGTCAGCAGGAAAGTGCCGAGGCCCAACTCATGCGGTTACGTGAAGCTCGTTTCACAAATGACCTCATCTGCAGCCTTGGTTCCAAGGTAATGAGAGAAATTTGCCGATCAACCCCAACGAGGCTTCAGAAAGAAGAATATAAGTTAACTGGCATGACATATGTGCATGGTGTCAGCCACGCGCTAAAGAAAGTGGTCGGGCGGGCTGCTGTGAACTTAGCAATAAACGCACCCAGCCAAGGTACTTCAAAGACTGCCCGGTGTAAGAAGAAACATGAGAGAAATTGCGACAGTGACTTGGTTTACAAAATCCCTTTGTAATGCAGCGCTTCATATGTTGGGAAATAGTCCGGCGTGTCATCATTTGCCTAATGGAGCATTTCGCCAAAACAGAGAGGAAATGGCAGCAAGCAAGCAAGACACGTGTTGTAAAGTAAATTCATTCCGCGCTTTCGGCGTTGTAAAATTCTGAGGAAATATAAGCGATAGCTCATGCGTGAGATATATGATGTGTACATTGTATATACTAATTCCTCAACCTGCGTAAGCACACCATCCATAATCTTAATGACAAAAGAAATTGACTGGATATATAATCCAGTCACGGATATAATGTAGGTAAATAACCACGAGAGATGTCACAAAATTATGATTGCATGACCTTCGTTCTCTGTATTTTGGATGATGCTTCCTGTATTTATTGCAAGCAAAGAAATAAGTTCCTCAATTGTTAGTCAGTGCTCTATATGCGTCACCTTGTCGGTGTCCTGTAACCCTGCGCGGTTTTGCCAAGAATCATGCACCAACTGGCCCGGTAGCTTTCTGTGAAGTAGTTTAGTGACCTCGTGCAAATTTTTCTTAATAGATTTTGAGTTTAGTGGCTGCAGACACAAAAAATATGCTAACTTGGCACTGTTGCCTGCATTTCAAGATGTCACATACTCGGTATAGTAATGAATGCATGCTTTGTGTTGCGTTGAAGCGGACCACTGTCATCAAAGGGGTTGCATCACTGACTATATTTTCTTCTGTAACAGTGAATATTTACACCTCACTTGTCGTTGGTGTGATTTTAAAGCATTATGAAGTGCGTTATACTTTCGTCTGTTGTCGTAGTGATTTGGGCCTTTTATAGTCAGTTCACTCTCCAGCATAGCTAATGGTTTGCACTAGCTTGTAGCAATTCATGCGGAATTAATTGCATCGCCTAACCAGCTTCTCTCCATTTCCTAACAGGTAGCTTTCTAGCTGAAACGCTGTTTTTATAGTGCCATTTAGAGCTATTTTCTCTGAACTCACAATGGCCTCCTTAGAATGAGTTAGGGAATAACCGCTGGCGCTTGCTGGCCATATGGGTAGATTTTGTTCTCTGTTAGCGTCAGCATGCATAATATCACACATGATTAATGAGAAGTATGTTGGCATTTTAAAAGAATCATGGAGCAATGTAAACTGATGTGAAATGTACTGTTTTTGTGTACAATGCAGACTCGCACCATGCATGCCGTTTTGCGAAGGAAATCCTGCGGTGGCGGAGAACCTTTTCGTCGAGGGAGGATGACAACTCAGCAGGCTCACCAGTGCGGTTCACTCTACAACTGCCCTACTGTCAAGATTATGGATGTTCAGCATAAGCTACTTTATGTTTGCGTACAAACTATTCCTGGGAGTCAGTATCACAGTCCAAGCCTTCCTCAAGATGGTCTATAATGATGCACAGGCATGAAATTTTGATTGTTTGCCCTGAAAAAAATTAGGAGGTAGATGTAAGTGCAATTGAATCTTATTTTTGCAGCACCATAACACCAATAAAGCAGGCATGGTGCAGTCGTTCCTTGGATGGCAGTAAGGAATTCATTACCGAAGGTTCCTGTGCTTTGTTTGTGGATGTCTTTGTTCTGACAATAAAAATTTTCCACATTTCTACAGTATTGTGATCTGCCAGGCAATGAATTTTTTTTCGGCGCACAGCCTGTCTACTGCTATAAACAGCTCCAGTATTACAGGTATATTACATTATGTAAATATTTTATAGGTAAAGAACATTCAAGAAAAGCGAATAAAGTGGCAACAAATTATGAACCCATTGTATGCATTTTTCCTGAATGGTGTAGGGGTGTAAGAAGCGCTATATCGCCAAAGGCTCGGCGGTAATAGCGTGCGAGTCGCGCCAACAGCTTTTGGTCACTTTTTCAATTTTGGGCTGGTTCTTTTGGAAAACATCCGGCGTGAAAGGTGTACGGAAACACCAAGACTCCTTTCTGGGCCGGGTGCGAGTATAACCACCTGAAAACTCCTTTAAAGGTGTTTTATTTTTACAGTGTACTTTTAGCACGTTGCAGTGTTGGCGGAAACTTGGGCAGCATCACTCAAAGGCTGCTTTTTGCTGCCACATTGTAGATTTTTATGCATTCTTTGTGCAATTGTAAATCATCTTAGCGCGTGAAAAGGGTTTAGTCGTTGTGGCTGTCAAGTCTGTCTTATGCTTTTCCTTTTTTCGCCGCTAGCTTTATGCTGGATTGTATAGCGACCTCGTACTTGTACGTATGTACATATTTGTTTAGTGTATACGTTCATTGGTTAAGAAGATTTAAACTTTCTATTTGAATGCAAGAGCCTTCATCATGTGAAATGTAAACAGTTTGTTTTGATGCCTGCATTTAGTTTCACTTGATATGTTTTGCATGTATCCCAACTAGCTTTTAGATAGGAATCCAGATGTTGTTTCAAATATGCTTTGTATAAATGTTCCGAAATACACTTAAACTCAATTCAGCCATGCCCAGCGAACCTGAAAAGTTGCATGAACAACTGTGAAAATAATTCAGGAAAGAGATTGCGGGCAGGGCGAAGAAGTACCTTTGAATGCGATCTGAGGAAGCTGCTCCGAGAAGTGTCGCAAAGTAAAGACTGCTGTTGCAAACACTATGGTGACATGGTCATCGAATGTGCTGCCCTAAATGAGGAAAACAAATCATTAAAGGCGGATTATTTCGCGTTGCCTTTTCACCCAGATGCACCGAGATTCGGGCCTTTGATTATGAACTAAGGCAGAATGGCTTCAAGCAGTATTCTAGAAACCAAAACCTAGAAATAACTCGTCTGCTAGAATTCTGGATGGAAAATCTCGCGGGTATTATTGAGAAGATTGCGGAGGCTCTTAGTTTGCCCGTAATACCTCACGGCATTGAAGTGTGGCCCCTGTTCTCACTAAAAATTCCGCCTGCAAAAACATAGTCGTACAGTTTCAGAAATGATCAAAACAAGGCGCTTTGCTTGAAAAAGCCAGAAAATAAATAATCACCACAAGGGACCTGGGTCACTTTGTAACACATCCTGTGTAAATAAATGAACACTGGTGTCCTTCACTGAAGAAGCTGATGGACATGACAATGGCTCGAAAAGAACACAAGCAGTACATGGTTTATGTTTTATGGTGGTGTAAGGTACCAAGGCGACTCAGGCTGTCAGGGATGCCATAGTGAAGGGCTCCGGAAATTTCAACCACCTGGGGTCCTTTACCGTGCACAGCCATCGCACAGTACACGGACCTCTAGAATTAAGCCTCCATCGAAGTTCGACCGCTGCAGCAGCCGACCGCCGTAGCGATCTGAGCCACCGCGGCGACAGAAGCAGTCCAAGTTTGCCTCGACAAGGAATGGCCACCCAGTACCAGGACGCGTGGCGTTTTGCGTTGCTGCATTCTTGGGAAGGCCCAGCAGTACGCGCAGCCTTTTCCTAATAGGCAGTTTTGTTTTACTTCCCAAAGCACGCGTACGTAAAAAGATTAAAATACAGCATTCGAACAATAACTGAAATAGCGAACTATTTGGGAAGCATGGACAGCATTCTAAACGAAAATTGGCGTCCGCGTCGAGAGCTCACCACCTGTGGTTGGATGGCCTACGGCTGGGTATTGTAGATGATCTGAGTCAGTAATGACTACGTCATAATTAACAAAACCTCCATTCACTGAATACTTTTTCGACCATGTGTGGTACGTATGCACACAGCCTTTCTTGCAGGATCTAGAAGCCCTTTTAATGCAGTTGTACCTGGAGCTTTAACCGCTTCTTAGGAGTGAACAATCCCCCATAGAAAAACGGTCAATTAGTGCTCGCCGAGCGCTTCTGTGTTGTTGAACAAACAATGAGACGGCTAATGCATTCTTTTTATTTAATAAACTCGAATAATATTGAGAACTGTATCCAGGTCGTTAATATCTAAAAAAATATTTAAACATGAAAAACAACGGCTTCTGCTCGCTCGTCACTGCCCTGAGCCGGCCGAATGCGCTCCGGATGCTCGCAAGCTCCATGCTCAGCAGCCTGCGTAGGCGAGAAGAGAGTGAATGAGGGTGGCGAATCAAAAGGGAAACATGGAAGCAATCAATAAAGAAATCATGTTCAATGCCGCAAATTGTTCGCTAGCGACCTCTGAGGCCAGTGCGGTGTTACACAAAACAACACACTGAGGTATAGTTCAGGTAATAGAGAGACACCTTCGAAAATGGCGGCTGCTCTTTCAATGGCTCTCCACCGTAATGGGACAGCCGACGAGCTTTCGCCAGTCTTGGATATTCTACTTTATGCCAACATGAAACGAACGTATTCGCCGGTATGCGAGCACATTTGCTCCTCGGATAGTCCTTATTTACGCTGTTATGCTACCATACCGTTAAATAAAGGCCATAAGATGCAGGCGGTGCTTGAGGCAACGTTGGACTCTTTTTTTGTTAACCAGTCAGCTCATCTGAAGGAGGAGGTGACGCAGATGAATGTGCTGCACGTTTTATAAATTGGAGTTTGGGGGGCCCCGTCGGTGCAGACTCTCAGCACATGCAGAGATGTTTGCATGAGTTCCATTGATAATGGGAACTCCAACTCTTGTTATTAGTAAACCACCGATTTTGTGGCTCTTTATGGCCGTTTTTACCTTCAAAATCATGCCTAAAATTCACCACAACACTCGGCAGAAGTCCCTGATATCATGACCGAAAACAACTGCATCATTACTGTTAGCCTAGCCTTAAAAATGAGCGCGTAATCACGCATCGCCCTTTGCTTTCGAAGACGGCCGCCGAAGGGGGTCACACGTGTTTCATTGCTACAGGTTTGATAGGTAGTAAAATTTTCTTTTCCAGAGAATGCAGCCGATTTTGATAACAGCAGATATCGATGCAGATAAACATCCCTGCTGACGTTTTCAGCGGGCGTTGATTTCTAAAGATAAATCTAGCCTTCAGGCGGTGCACTTGATCGCCGACGCTCATTGACTGCGTCAGGGAGCCAGAGGTGGCAGTTTCAAAAGACTGGTGTGTCGCTGTTTACTCGATCGTTCAACGCATTAGATTCAGTACCTCAGCTGTCATAAGGGGACCTGCAACAAAGGACTGACAAGATTATTCTCAGTTTAAGGAGGTAGCCACGCATACTACACCACGGCGTGGACAATGCGCGGCTGGAAAGAGCGAGAAACTGGTTCGGGTAACTGCATGAGTCGTACAGCGTGGCGTGAAAAACTCTTGAGTTTTCCACAAGCGTAAGAAACACAAAATCGCTTTTAACTTCTGGTGTGTTGTTCACCGAGGTGTCAGCTTTCGTTTCCTCCCCATGGCTGGCAATGCCAAAATTTTGAAGAAGTCACGGCACGGCGTCTCTCCCCTTTGCTCGCCTACCGTCGCTATCGCCTCTCAGTGTTCCCTACTCTTCCTTAACTTGTCCTGTGTTTGCGCGCTCAGCCTCTCAATGAAAAATGCGAGGATCTTAAAATGATATGTAAAGTTTTTACTAATGTACTCATTTTCCTATCCTATTGAGTATATATTTAGACCGGTGTTCGCCTTAATTATTGCCCAACTTTCTCCCTCAGTGGTCTTCGACAAATAAAGATGAAGTCAGCTGAGAAACTTGCTTTGCCAAAATAAGGCAGCGCGAATTCAGCATGTCAGCCGTGCCCGTACCCCAGCAAATTGTGCGCATTGCCCTTTCGATAACTGAGCGCACGGAGATCCCCCAGAAGGTGTTGAGATATGGGAGGGCAGTGTTCATGACGTGCAGCCGCTCGGTATGAATTACTGGAAAATTCTGCCCATTGTGTGCGCTCATTAGCGGACGTCAGGCACAAAGTGACACTTGTAGAAACTCTGTTTCTGAAGCAGAATAATGAGCTAAGTGATCTAGTTTGGATTTTTATAACTTCGGCTTCATGCTCCCAACGCCTCGCGTATGAGAAGGGCTGGATGATGCTTCTACGAATAGCTGAAACATCTGCTGCCGCTGTACGGAACAGAAGACACGCTTATGACGGCCTTATAACTGGGTCCTTTGTTTCTACCTGCTCGGCATTTTCTCTTTTTTTAATGCGGATAGCAACTAATGGTTTATTTCAATAACACTTCTTTTGGGCCTAGTTGGTGCATGGTCATAAAGAAGAACGATGTGCGCAAAACATTCCACGAACCACATACACGGAGGAAACACAAGGACTGGCGCAACACTAACAACTACATTACTCTTCTCACACCAAAGCATAGATACACATTTTTCCACGCTTGCGCAAGCTAACAAAAATTCCAGTCATGCGAGATTACTGGCAATGATGCGAGCAGAAAAACTTCAATTCAGCGGAGTAAAGTGGTAAGGAAGTAGCGCTCACACATCATCCTTCAGCCTTTTTCTTAATATGGAATGCTTCGAGAGCCAGCCGCGCATGTTCGTTTCTGCTCCTGCCGAGAATCGCCGTCTCTTCGAATCGCGGTGCACAACTGCTGCAGTTCATAGTGTGTGACACAAGATGTGCTCCTTTTTCACTTTTGTTCCTCACATTTAGCGCATGCTCCCTGAGTCGCTCATTTATGCCGCGCCCTGTTTGCCCGATGTAAATCTTTCCACACGAGAGTGGGAAAGCATACACGGCTTAGGTGGAGCAAGGGACAAAGGTTGTCCCATGCCTGATTTGGCAACCATGCCTTCTATCACCGCACGTGCGGCAGCACAGCTTAGAAAGCTAGTTCGGCGCAGAAAACGCCAGAGAGATTCCATGCCTGCTAGCCACTCTCTTCAGTTGGTGGGAGACCTTATGTATGTAAGGCATCACCAGAGGCCTGTAAGTTTCATATGCGGCCACCCTCTTTTTTGGCGCTCTGGTTTTATGTTTCCGAATCAGGGCCTCAGCAACAGCTGTCAAAAGCGAAACAGGGTAACCTGCTGCCGCAAGCCGGCACACCTGATTATCAAAACTTGCTTGCGATTTATGCGCACTCGATTTTCTGAGGGCCGATTCCATACATGAAGTTGCTATGCCCCTTTTCACGATCTTTCAGTGAGCAGACTTGAAAGTCAAGAGATCCTTCTTTCGTCGTGGTAGGTATTCCCAGCAAGTATGGGGTTCACAGACCTCAAGCTGGATGTCCAAAAACTGCAAAACATTCCTCTGGGGTAGCTCGTGGGTAAAAACAAGACCTTGTCCATGTTGCTTAAAATCACGTAAAACTTCATTAATCGTATCCTGGTAGGAAGGGTCAGCCTTTAAAAGAACTAAATGTCGTCAGCGTACCCAATAAACCATTAAAATCTTCCCTGCTTTGAAAACATGGTCTAAAGAACGGTCAATACAAGCTAAAAATATATCGCAGAGCACAGGAGCAACACACGGACCAATACAAATTCCATTCCGCTATAGAAATGGCTGGTCATTAAAACCATAAAAGTGACCTTAAGGTAGTATTCTAACAGATTTAAATAATTCACAACAGGAAGTCCAGCAGCATTCCGGAACGCAATTGCATAGTTTTCTTCAATGCATTAACTTGCCGAACTCAAAAGTTCACGCTATGGCACTGAATAGAACAAATCTTCTACATCTACTGACAAAACATAACCAATATTTCCATTGTCCTGCAAAAACTGCACAACATCATCGGATTTTTTTGGTTCTGAACGGGTCGTTTACCGCTAACAAATTCAACTTTTTCTGCAAGAATTGACTTACGCAGTGTTGCCAAAATCCAGACTCGTTTACAATGGTTCTGAAAGGAATGTCCGGCTTACACGTTTTCGCTGTAAAAAATACCGATAAAAATCTCTACTGTTGTCTGTCTGCTTTGCGGCGATCTCAGTTCCAAATTTTTGCAAAATTCTAAAAACTTGGTTTTTACTCTGACCTCGCTCTTTTTAACTGGGACAAAGTTTTTTTTTCAACAATGTCTGATCTTTTAGAAAGTCGATGACGATGCTTTACTGGTAACGAACGCAATAAAGCAAGCCACCAACAATAACCAGAGTTTATTGCGACAGCCGAACCATGAGTGTGTTCTGCAGCGCTAATCTCGTCCCTAGCGGCGGACGTAGCACGTCCTGTATTACCGCGAGGATTATTTGAAACGTGATAATGTGGTGAGGGCGGAAGCTGTGCTAGAACACTTTCATGCTACCCATGTTCACGAGGTTAAACCTGCTCACCAGTTTGTGCAAAGCTTGGCCTTGAGGGTGACCTTGAGCAAACCATCAATAAGCAATAAAGTATTGCCGCGACTGGGATTCGAACCCGTGGGGCCCGAACAGATTAGCTTCGCTAGGCCACTGCATGAGAACAGGAAGCCACCGCCGCAGCCGATCACGCCTTGTGTTCAACTGCAACACTCTCGCGCTGTGCATTGCACATCATCGTCATCATCAACTAATACTACTATCAACCTAATATTCGCGCTTTCATCTGTGTGGCGGTAGTGCCAGAGAGACGTGCGCTGCATGCGTTGGCGTGGACAACGTTGTGGCAGAAACCCGACACTAGAGCAATACGCGTTGGCGCTGACAACATTGCTGCAGAAATGCAGAACTGGAGCATCTATAGGCTGACGGCGTAAATTGCTAAATAGGCAATGAGGATGAAAAAGTTAAAGACGAGCATAACTGTTTCCCTGGGACAGTGGATACATCAGTCGTGCTTTCGATTACGTGTGTGTGGTGTCCACCTGCTAAAAATTGTGCTTCCAAGCAATATTTCGTGTTCAGCAATGCTAAAGCACCAGCCAATTTTTTTGTTCCCGTCCGTATAATAGCATAAACCTCACAATGTTCCAGCGGCCACAGCGACGCCGCCGCCATCATCGACTGCATTATCACCGTCATCATCACAGCTACATCCACTGCACGAGAAAGGCCCCTCTCATTGATCTGTAATTAACCTAATTAAAGCTAGAAAGAAGCTTTTAGTTTGCGTTCGTATTTATCTCTCACGGCGGGGTTGACGTGTGTACCAGCAAAGTGAGCCAGTGATACGCATCCCTCAAATCCAGCGGAGTGTCTGGCTGCGAATAAGGTGAGACTGGGAAGTAGACTGCCTAATCTTATTCGCGGTTTTAAAGCACTTTTGCTCTTGAGGAAAGGGCGCATAACTCGCTCACTTTCTAGGTGAACACTTGAAACGCGCAGTGAGAAAAAATGATTTCCTCTGGGATGCTACCACCGGCTAGAACGCGTTACGCGTCTGATGCTGATGCGTTACACGGCTGCCGTTGTACTTCCTATCTTGTGTTTAGCTTGAGCAATACTTTTACAGCTCTCGCTGTTAAACCCTGGAAAGTCCACGGCCTAGTTACGAGTGAGGTCCTTGTTCTTTGAAAGGAGGAGACGGCCGCTGCCACCAGCAACACACCGCACCTAGCCACCAGCTGCGAGTTCTTCCTCTACATGCAATACATCCTATATCCCATTCACTATATTCTGAAAAAAATTACGGGCAGAGAGGCGTTGGTTCCGAGCATAAGACATGAAAATAAAACGATGCCCATGAACGCTATCAGAAACGGATTAAAATATCGATACTTCCCAGATACTGCAGGTGAGAACTGAGCGGCAACAGGTTCAGTCGTTCCGAAAACGTGCATTAACCGATTACCTTGAATACAGGATTCCGAGAAGAAGCTTACAAGAAAATCCAGTCAGTGCACCAAAGCAACCCGCCAGAGAAGGCTTAGAAGTAAGCTCACCTCGCAGGTCGGTGGAGGGACAGCTGACTGCTGTGCCCGGCATGGTGTACTGCTGCGGAGGCCTTTCTCGCAACTTAAGCGCCCCTCGGTCTTGACCACGGTGGCGGTGGTAGTCGCCAGGGGCTTCTGCTCCGATGGTACTGGTGCGGCGTGGCCCCGAGGCGAGGAAGCTCTTGGCGAGCTCAGCGACCGGTGGCTGGCCGGGTGGGCGCATGACCTGGGCTGAGCTGTGTCCGCAGCACTCCCGGCAGCAAGAGTCAGCTCCTTGTCCAAGGTCGTTCTGCATCAAGACCTGAAGTGTGCCGGCAGTTTGATGGAGCTGAGCAGCGGACAGGTCGAGACGCAATGGGTAGACGCCCATAGCTTGGCGATGCCTCTTGAAGGAATGGCCCTAAAGAAAAGACGGTGTGCGTTCGATGTCTCTCGCGCCGCTCGAACAGCGGAGTGTGTTAGAACTAGGACCTCGAGATATCCTTTCTTCTCCTCCTTCCCGTTCGTTTCGCAGGTGCGCAAGGAAACTCCAATACTCTAGAGGTGCCCGAGCATGCGATTAACTTCAATACACACGTGCATTGCTAGCCTACAATCCGTAACGTGGGCGTTCTTCACGTCTTTAGGCTTCTGTCCATGCACAATGGTAGATGCTTAAGTTCGAATGTCATTCATGTCGGGCTTCTCAAAAAATAAGAATGTAAATGGGCTTCGAAAAAGTTGAATACCTGGACGAAGGAAGGAAACGTTTGCAATTAAGCGTGAGGTCATCATTATCATCTGTCTTCGACTATAATCTTCTCTAAAATGCAAAAAATTTCCCACCTTTTGTTCTGAAAGGATTGTTAGGAGGTCATTTAAGGAGCCTTCGTTTTAGCTTAATGGTATCAGTTGACGCCTCGCATTGTAATGAAAAGGCACGCGTGACAATATTGTGTCCGCCTCTTTATTAAGGCGGACTCATACTTGCTCATAAGTGGCTCATACTTGCGGCCATGACCTTGTACGGTTTCGGGTCATGCCACACCGATGACTCGATAATAAAAATAATTCTTATGCACGGTGGGAATCGACCCACGATTCTTCAGTTTCGCAGTCGAGCGTGCTAACGGCTACGCTACACCTTTTGTTTCTTTATTGTATAGAAATAGTGCCGAAAAGAAAAATCTAAGCATGCTTACGCCAGAAAACTCGAGGCGACAGTATACCACTGCACGACCCCACCTTCCAAAACATCAAAAATCTAGGAGGCACACACAAGCATCCAGATAGGGTAGCCAGCGAGGCGGTTCTTTCAGGGTAGCATATACTCCTCGCACCAAAGCGCATTACTCACGTAACAAAGATTTCAACGAACGTGCTGATTCGGCGTGGCGCTCCATCATGCGGCTTTTCCAGAGAGCAAATTCTCCCAGCAACATAAAGCGATCGTAAGGCACAATACAGTTTTTCTCCACAGGCGAGAAACGGATACTGTAGGGTGTGATGTCAATGTCCTTCTTAATTGTTCGTTGTAATATGTCACAGAAGCACATAACATCAATGCACAGAATAAAACCATGGTCAAATGTCTCTGCTGCATTGCAAAGACGTCAATTCACCGTCCATGGCGCAAGTATCTCTTTATCATGAAGCCATGCTTTCATAGGCAGCGTGACGACCACTCTACTTCCTGGGAACGCTTGTGTAGTTCTTGTCTAGCGTATGGACGCTTGAGAGTGTTTCCGGAAAGGCGCCGAAACAGACGGATGCCTTCCAAACACCCTCCAGTGTCTCCAGCATTTAGATTCACAAACAAGTGTGCTAATCACAATTAATCAACATCTTAACCACTTATAAGTGACACAAGCAGCAACACCGCGCTGAAAGCTTTTGCCTCACCGCACTTTAGGTAAACAAAGTGCCCCTTGAATTTTTAGTGCTTGATTTGCCGCTTCAGGATTATACTACAATTTTTGCTGTTTCTGGCAGTAGTGCTTGCTCTACGCCACGTAGGCCGAACTCATTTCGCCGCGGCAGTCATTACTGATTCCTAATTAAAGTACTCGCTCCCCTCTTGGAATGTTAACTTTCCCATCGTAAGCAGGCTTCTTTAACAGCTTCATCCAGAGTTGAGCTTTGTCCATTTTCTATGGGTACCCGGTCACAGTTGTCCGACATCTGTGAAGCTGCCGATAACCTAGAAAAGGCATCCCGCAGCGGTCAAGTGTTACCTATCCTCCTGTATGCCACGTATATCAAAGCAGCTAGACACCAGAGACGTCCGTTATTAAGCCCGCAAAACGGGTCTCTTATAACATCTCCTGATTATTTGCACGTCAGACAATCCTGCAGCACGAAATTTGTTTCACACGGCAGCTTGAAGTCTCTCTTACGAGGCTGTGCAGCCGTGTAACGCTGCGAAATTTCCGTCGGCTCTGGTCTCGTTTGGCACTTTTCTCCCGTGAGCGCATCTTGCCTTAAACCCGAATATATTGAACATTACTGGCTTTTTGGAGCGAAAGCACTATTTAACTGGGTCAAACGCAACAAAGAATCTTGTGGTGTCGCTATCTTTAGGGTGAAGATATAAAATAAATATTGCCGCCACTAGGTTTCGAAACTGCTGCGGGGCGAACAGATCAGCCTTGCTGCCCACGGCACACTTAGGAGAGCACTATGCTATCGCGGCATTTTTTTACATTATATTCATTACATTCAAACTGTGTTCGATTTACATGAATTATTTACAAAGATTTCGGGGAACGCCACGAAAAACATGCCGATCGCACCTCGTGTTCAACTTCAACACACTGTCGCGCAGTGCATTGCAGTTCGTCGTCTTCAAGCGCTGCGAAGACTGTAAGACTGTCAGAGAGAATGATTATATCAGAAATATATCCGGGAACTTTTTGAAGGGCCAAGCTAATAGGAGAAATTCAGCAGAAAAAATTGGTATAAATCTGGGACCATGATAGAGTAACTCCAATTTAAGGCGTGGGAATAAACATTACTGCTGCTTTTTCGCCATGTTGAAAGGCATTTGTGAAAATAACTGCGTGGCTCGGATACTGGAACAGATATGCTTCCAGGAGACCATATAGCACATTGGCAGTCAAGTATTTTGCCTACTGCGGCAGTGTATGGTCGAATGAAACAGCTGGAGCAGCCGGGACATTGCTAACGCATTGCACGGGCCTAACAGAGACAGCAATTCCAGACAACAGGTGCTCTGTAAACACAAATTGAGGCAGCTTGTATTGGGGTCATTATTCAAAGCAGGGTTTGTCAAAAAAAAATGAGTGGAGCCACTCCAGGCATCGGCTCAAGTCACTGTAAGAAGGTGCGTACTGTGAGAAGCTGAAAGCGAGAGTTCAAGTTCCGTACGCGGGCTTCCATAAAGAGGACAACATTTGCCACTGATATTAGCATACCCAGGCAAAGCCCGAGAGTGCGCCTCTCCAAAAGCTCCAGAGGGTGACTTTTGTACCTAGGAAAACTGGAGACACAACACAGCCGAACTCTAAAACTGTTACGTAAGTCTTATAGAGAAATAATAGAGTGTCTGTGCGCATACCAAATTTCTTATTCCTAATTCGCGTCAGTGACCGAGGGCCCGCTCACCTTTCTGGACAATTCTTTTGATATGAGGCCGCCAGTCTAAATGAGGGTCTTATATTACACCTAGGTATTTTATAGACTCAACTTGTGGGATTTAGGCACGAGGATACTGTAGACATATAAAGAGGGAATGCAGCTGGAAAAACGAGAACGGGAGATTTGTTAACGTTGATAATTAGATGTATGTTACACAGCCAAACTTCCAGGCATTGACGTAGGCTTGAAATAGCTGGTAAAGTGAATAAATATCTCTAGCAGATGCAAAAAACACCACGCACACTGCATACACACAAAGTTTGATGTCACCCTGAATAGGTATGTCCCGCATGAGTATGCTAAAGAGTAAAGGTGACAGGACCGATCCCTGAGGCACACCTCTAGTCTCAGAAAACGTTTCGGAAGTAAAGGAACCGTCGGAACAGAAGAAACGTCCATCTTTTAGGAATTCTTGTACCCATGCAATAATGTAAAAAGGTGGCCGAATTTCGTCAAGCTTGTTCAAGAGTATCGAATGCCCTACAGTGTCACATGTTTTGGCGATATCAAATTGACTGAAGCCACGACCTCTTTCTTCTGCATTGCAGCCCTAATTTTGCTTTCCAGATATAAATGAGCAGTCCATATCGAGAATACTCGACGAAACCCTATCTGAGAAGCACGGAAGGCTTATAATGCCATAACGTGATCTGTAAGACGGCTGTTAACAGTGCGCTCAACAAGTTTTACTGAATTAGACAAGAGGAAAATGGGTCAGATATTATCGATTGCAAAACCCTTTCTAGAATCTTTGAGAAGTAAAGCTATTTTCGCAATTTTCCATTCCGGAGGGAGCCAAGCTGTCTCAAGGGACACGTTAACAAGAAGCAAAACATCAAAGGTAAATTCTTGCAAAAGATACTTCAACATACCGATAGCGACACTGTCGCATACAGGAGCTGTAGGTTTGAGGCAAGAAACTATGAAAAATAATTAAGAGGGTTGAATCACAATGTAGTCAGCGCGCGATGCAGATGCTGAATGGAAACACCAACTGCGCTCGAAAGCTCAGAGCAAGACCTTGAGCTATCTGGTCAAGATGATTTCGTGCTTCTTGGGGCGGTAACACCACTGACTGACTCCCTAACATGAGATGACGGCGAATTATGATTGCGTTCCATGAACCGGCAGAAAGCTTTGCAGTTTTTTGGAATGGACAGATAACCATTCAAATTTGCATTGTACGCCACATTCGCCTTAACAGTGGTGCTTTTAAATGAAGTCGCGAAAAATTTGTAATTTATCCTACTTCACGGGCAGTGGTAATGAGAGAGGCTCTTCCAGGCAGCTTTTATAAGTCGACATGCTGTCTCCTACTCATCGTTCCACCACAGGTAGGGCTGTTTGTTCTTGACCGCGGAATGCACCTTGAACACAGAACGCTCAGTAGTACCTAACACGGAGCGAAAACTTGCTGACCGCGAACCGATTTATCAGCTGATGCAATGGAGGAGAAGGAGGAACGCACAAGTTTTTGAAAAGTGCATAGTTGACGAATTTCTGTGGAGAAGCAGTCACCCAAATGGGACGAGATACTATAGTGAAAGTTATTGGAAAGCGATCACTGCAAGTATCACAACGCACTGTAGACTACAGACATCTGAGCCCCGCTCGCTGCCAACGTTAAAGCACTGACAGAGCGAGAATCGGCACGCGCGTAAATTATAGGTGAACTGTTGTAGCAGCGCACGTTCCATGCCGACATCTAGGACCGAAGAAGGTGCCAAAATGCACCTGAACGGAAACCCCAAATTACGTGATGAGTATTGAAATCGTAAGCTATCGCCCCTGTTGCAAATGGGTCGCAAGCCCCAAGGGTAGCGTTGGCCTGGCGGCCTGGGGCACAGCTGGAAACATCCGAAGGTCCTGGCAAAGGATGAGTCGACTTCCAACAGAACAACTTGTTTATTCTAGCATCGCAAAAGAGCAGCCGGTCAGGGCGACCACGTTACTCGACGGAAGAAATCGAAGTCTCTTCTTGGCGTCCGGGGCAGCTGCCTTTATACCCTCGGAGTCGAGGGCAAGAAGGAACGGCTCGGGAGGAGGCGCACGAGACGGCGACGCACGGACATGTTGAAACGTGACGTGCCGCGTCCGCCGGGCCGGCGCCGGTCAGACCTCCTCGCCTCCCAGTTGGGGAGCTCCTCTCCCCGGCTGCTGCGCTTTGACAAGCGTGGGCACCAACATGCACACACACACACGCACACACGAAGACACGTGGCATTGAAACCTGCCTGGACGCGCTTGGCGGGAGGCGTTGCGGCAACACTGAACGGGCCAAAATGACCGCCACTTTGAACGAAGCCCCGGCGTCCGTTGCATCCGCGCCGGCTATACCGCGCGTCGTAGGCGAAACGTAACAGACCGCCCCGCCGGGAGAAGGAGATCCCGATGGTCAGGGGACTGCATCCGCTGTCCGGAGGGATGCCGCTCAATGATGCTCGTAATCGAAATCGGTCGTCCCTCGGCGTTGCTTGAGCGCAGCGCACAGAGAAGGCCTGTTTCTCAGGTTCAGGTTCACACAGGACACTGCAAAGTGACTTCGGGAGAGTTGCCATTTTTGTTCTCGTTCCCAGCAAGCGTTAGAACTACGCCGAAAAGCAAACGCTCAGTCAGCAAGCACAAGACAACCCTCACTAAGCTCTGCCAGGCTCTTTCCCCTTTTATACTACTGCCTAGTTCCTTACAGTAGTCAAGCATCCCCTTTTATACTACTGCCTAGTTCCTTACAGTAGTCAAGCAGCACTCAGAACGCGTCCACAAATGGGAAAATTGCACTAGAAAGCATGTCATCACTTTGAAACACTAAACAAAAGCAATATGTTAAAAATCCTGCATCAGGAAGAAAACATCAGTAACAAACAACTTTGAGGCGGATTCCTACGTTAGGGGCCTCGACTTAAGCCATCGGCGTTACCGTTGAGACTCCCCTTTTTGTAACGCACCTCAAAGGAATATTGTTGCAAAGCGAGGCTCCAGCGCAGGAGGCGGTCATTTTTGGGAGAGATGGTCTGCAGCCATTGGAGAGGGCAGCGATCCGTCTCAATGATAAACCTCGAGCCGGCTAGATAGCATAACAATTTCTGAACGGCCCACACGAGACACGCACACTCTTTCTCGGTGGCGCTGTACGCCTGCTCACGACAGGTCAGCTTACGACTAGCATACAGGACGGGGTGTTCCACTTCTCCATTTTCCCGTTGGCACAGTACAACGCCCATGCCTCGCTCACTAGCATCGCACTGAACAACGAACCCTTTTGTGTAGTCTGGCGATCGTAGCACAGGCTGGCTTGTTAGGGCGCTCCTTAGGGCGCTAAAAGCTCTTTCCTTTGTCTCGCCCCAGACGACTGTTTGGGGCTCTGTTTTTCTTAGAGCATCCGTCAGGGGAGCCGCGATATCGGAGTACCTGGGGATGTACCTCTGATAGTAGCCGGTGACACCTAAGAACGACCGAATATCGGTCTTCGTGCGCGGTTGCGGGAAGTCTCGCACAGCGGCCACCTTTATTTCATAGGGGCGGCGACGACCCTGTCCAATCACGTGACCGTGGTAGTCAACCTCGGCCTGTGCTAATTGGCACTTGGGAGCCTTGACTGTCAAGCCCGCTTCGCGCAGGCGGGTTAGCACTGCCCGCAAGTGTGCCATATGCTCAGACCAGGATGCGGAGAATATCGCTACGTCGTCTAAATACGGTAAAGCAAATTCTTCCTGTCCCCACAACACTTTGTCCATGAGGCTTGAAAAGCAGTATGGCGCGTTCTTCAAACCAAAACTCAAAACTTTAAGACGAAATGTTCCCATTGGTGAAATGAACGCCGCATACCTACTAACCTCTTCTGTAAGTGGAACCTGCCAATAACCCCTGACAAGATCTAGGGTGGAAATAAACTGAGCGCTACTAACTTTCTCAAGGCGCTCCTCGATGTTAGGGATCGGATAAATTTGATCCTTAGTGATGGAATTAAGCCTGCGGTAGTCGACGCAAGGACGAGGTTCCTTGCCCGGTACCTCAACTAAAATCAAAGGAGAGGTATAATCACTCTCACCCGCCTCAATAACACCGAGCTGTAGCATTTCCTTTACCTCAGCCTCCATAATATCGCGCTGGCGGGGTGACACCCGGTACGCCTTGGATCGTACTGGCTCTGGGGAGGTAAGTTCTATTTCATGAGTAAGGACAGAAGTCCTACCAGGCCTCTCAGAGAACTGACCTTGAAACTCTTGTAAGAGTTGGTGTAGTTCGGTTTTCTGCTTAGGCGACAGCGGTGCTTTACTGATTAAGTCACTAATGACCTGATCGGTGTCTTCCCTGTTCGTCACTGAGCCTAGTCCCGGAAGCTCGACCGGAAGCTCTTCGGGAACGTTTACCATCATACACACCACTGCTTCCTGTTGTCTATAGGGTTTGAGCAGATTACAGTGGTAAACTTGCTGTGCTTTCCGTTTTCCTGGTAGACTCACCACGTAGTTAACATCCGACAGTTTTTGAACAATCCATGCTGGGCCCTCCCACTGCACGTCGAGTTTGTTTTTTAGCGATGTGCGCAATATCATTACCTCATCGCCCACCTCAAAACGACGGGCCCTGGCTGTCCGATCATAATAAACCTTGGCCCTCTGCTGGGCCTTTGCCATTGCTTCACCTGACAACTCCTGTGCCCTTCTTAAGCGTTCGAGGAGACTAAGCACGTACTCGACCACGACTGGGTCGTCGCCCCTGCCTTCCCACGAATCTCGAAGTATGCGAAGCGGAGACCGCAGCGAGCGACCGTACACCAGCTCAGCTGGCGAAAACCCCGTAGCCGCATGCGGCGCGGTCCTTAATGCAAACATCACCCCAGGCAGACACAGCTCCCAATCACTTTGTTGTTCAAAACACAATGCTCTCAACACGCGCTTCATGACGGAATGGAGCTTCTCAACGGAATTCGAATGTGGGTGGTACACTGAGCTGTGTAACAGCTTTACCCCACACCTTTCGAGAAAGGCTGTCGTCAAAGCGCTAGTAAACACTGTGCCCTGATCTGACTGGATTTCCGCAGGAAAACCAACTCGCGCAAATATGGACAGTAGTGCATTGACTATCTCAACTGAGCTGAGTTCTTTAAGCGGCACTGCTTCAGGGAACTTTGTCGCTGGGCAGATCACAGTCAAAATGTGTCTGTACCCCGTGGCTGTTACCGGCAGAGGTCCCACTGTATCCATAACGAGCCGTCTAAAAGGCTCCGTAATGATAGGTACCAACTTCAACGGCGCCCTCGATTTGTCCCCTGGTTTGCCAACCCGCTGACAGGTGTTACATGTCCTCACAAAGTGTTCTACATCACGAAAACACCCTGGCCAATAGTACTCTTGCAAGAGACGGTCCTTAGTCTTCTTAACTCCTAGGTGTCCGGACCACGAACCGCCATGCGACAAGCGCAACAGATCCTCACGGTAGCACTGAGGCACGATCAGCTGATCGAACTCCACTCCCCTGCGGTCTAGATACTTCCGGTACAGGACCCCACCTCTTTCCACAAAACGAGCATTTTTCTTTGCGATACCTTCCTTGACATTGCAGCGCATGTTTTCTAGGCTGCCATCCTTTTTTTGCTCGGCTATCAAAGCCGACCGGCTGACTTTTAGCAACCTATTAAGTCCATCTGACGTAGGCGCGATGAGTAAATTTGCAGATAGCTCTTCTAACTTTCCCGTGTCGGGCATTTCCTCTCCAGTACCTGGTGCCTTCAACGCTACAGGCTCAATTTTATTCAGTTCGGACGTGCTCTGAGTATCAGCTTGCTGCGCCTCCGACCCTTTCTCATTGTTCGACAACGTCGGCACCGCAACTACCGCCTTTGCAGCGAGCTCCCGAACTCTCGATCTGGTTAAGGCCTGAACGCTAGCCTCACCAAACAAAAGCCCCTTCTCGCGCAGGAGGTGATCGGACCTGATCGAAAATAGGTACGGGTACTAAGGGGGGGGGGGGGCAGCATAGATGACACTGAGGCCTCCGTCTCAATTGCTCCGAAAGGTCCTTCAATAAGCACTTTTGCTACGGGCAGACACACGCTATGAGCTTCCACGGCTTGCTTGATCCATGCGCACTCGCCCGTGAACATATCGGGTTCTACGTAAGAGGGGTGAACTACATCCATTGTAGCTGCGGAATCACGAAGCACTCGGCACTCTTTCCCGTTCACGAGGAAGTCTCGCATGTAAGGCTCGAGAAGCTTCATGTTCTCGTCAGTGCTGCATAATGACAAAAACACGACTTTTGTTTTTGTTTCTGGACACTGCGCCGAAAAGTGACCCGGCTTCTGGCACGTATAACACACGCGCGCTTGCCTCGTCTCGAACCGCTTTCTGCGTTCGGCTTCGGCTGCCGCCGTCTCCTTACGTTCGGTCGGACTGCTTTCACTCGCATCCGCACTACGTGTGTCCCCCCTTGCTCTCATGGGTGTAAACTTCGGCCTCTCAGACTTGGAGCCAAATTCACCCTTTTGACCGTCCTTAGCTCCGCGAGCCCGACGCGTCACAAACTCCTCGGCTAGCTCGGCGGCTTTAGCCACTGTACTAACGTCTGGCCTATCCAAGCCCCAGTACCGCACGTTCTCAGGTAACCGACTATAAAACTGTTCCAGTCCGAAACACTGCAGAATTTTCTCGTGGTCACCAAACGCTTTCTCTTCTTTGAGCCACTCCTGCATGTTTGACACAAGCCTGTAGGCAAACTCTGTATATGACTCATTTCTGCCTTTTTCATTTTCCCGAAACTTCCGACGGAACGCCTCCGCTGACAGCCTGTACTTTTTTAGCAGACTCGATTTCACTTGGTCGAAATCCTCTTGCCTTCTCTCTCTTCAAGCGAGCGACTACGTCGGCCGCCTCGCCGGGTAACAAAGTGAGCAAGCGCTGTGGCCACGTTTCCCGAGAGAACCCCTGCTTCTCGCACGTTCGCTCAAAGTTAACCAGGAACAAACCAATGTCCTCTCCAAGCTTAAACGGCCGCATCAGGTCAGTCATTTTGAACAATACTCGTTCTCCTGCACCGTGTGCCTGACTTCCATTAGGAGCGCGTTCCATCTCTACCTCGAGACGCTTCATTTCCAAAGCGTGTTGACGGTCGCGCTCTTTTTTCTCTTTTTGTTCTTTAAGTTCGCGCTCGTCTTTCTCTTTTTGCTCTTTACGTTCGCGCTCGTCTTTCTCTTTTTGCTCTTTTTGCTCTTTACGTTCGCGCTCCTGTCTTTTTGCCCTCTCCTCAATGGTCTCAAGGCATTCCGACAGCTCGTCATCCTCAGCCTCCAACTCAAGAATAGCCTTTAGCAGTTCTGGTTTTCTGAGTTTGTCTGAGACATCCAGACCCAGCTCTCTTGCAAGCTCCAGCAATTTCGGTTTGCGCAACGACTTCAAATCCATGGCTGCTCCGAATGCTGCTTTCTCTACTGCCTACTATTGTCTTCCCGCAAACTATCCCGGCAGCAACGACAACACAATTACCAGCTCTGTTTCTGACACTAACAAAAACCTGGCAAAACTCAGAAGAAGAAAGTCCCGCACTCACCAAACCTCGCAGCCAAGGATTCAGCGCAGTCGTTCCGCTGCAGGCAACCAGTCATCACACAGGGCTCGTTGCACTGCTCCCGGATGGTCGTTGTGCTGCTCAGCATACAATCGACCGCATAACTTCGCTGCTGGCCTCCGTTGTCGCGATCTCACCGCTGGCAACCAGTTGTTGCAAATGGGTCGCAAGCCCCAAGGGTAGCGTTGGCCTGGCGGCCTGGGGCACAGCTGGAAACATCCGAAGGTCCTGGCAAAGGATGAGTCGACTTCCAACAGAACAACTTGTTTATTCTAGCATCGCAAAAGAGCAGCCGGTCAGGGCGACCACGTTACTCGACGGAAGAAATCGAAGTCTCTTCTTGGCGTCCGGGGCAGCTGCCTTTATACCCTCGGAGTCGAGGGCAAGAAGGAACGGCTCGGGAGGAGGCGCACGAGACGGCGACGCACGGACATGTTGAAACGTGACGTGCCGCGTCCGCCGGGCCGGCGCTGGTCAGACCTCCTCGCCTCCCAGTTGGGGAGCTCCTCTCCCCGGCTGCTGCGCTTTGACAAGCGTGGGCACCAACATGCACACACACACACGCACACACGAAGACACGTGGCATTGAAACCTGCCTGGACGCGCTTGGCGGGAGGCGTTGCGGCAGCACTGAACGGGCCAAAATGACCGCCACTTTGAACGAAGCCCCGGCGTCCGTTGCATCCGCGCCGGCTATACCGCGCGTCGTAGGCGAAACGTAACACCCCTCTGTTGCTAGAACGCAAAAGATCTTTTTAATAATATTGTTACGACGACGTGGCAGTGGAACACGAAGTGGCCTCTTGCGTGAAAGGACAAAGAAGAGGAGTTTAATGTGGCTCACTGCTCGTGTTGGTGCTACTTGCTAGGGACTGTTCATTCTAACCCCTAACGCTTGTAAATAAATGTAAATCGTATTTTCCCGTAACATCCTTGGTGGAGGTGCGGTAAGACGGAACTACGTAACGGACGATACCTACCACGGGCTACAATGACGGAAGCATTCCCCCCAAGATTCGGCAGCATCGGTGTCCTCCGTCGTCCTCACTCACCCTCGAGATCCTGGACCCTCCTCTGGGGACGATGACGCCGACGTCCAGACGTTGCTTCGCAGGTATGAACGGTGCAGCGCTAATAACCGCTGGGACCAAATCATGCTTGCGAAAATAGTTTTTTTTTCTTTAAGGGCACGGCGTTCAAGTGGTATGATACCAACGAAGAGACACTGAACAATTGGGCTGACTGTAAGCAGAAGCTTATAGACCTTTTCGGTAAACCACTCGTCCAGCAGCTTGCCGCTAAAAAAGATCTTGCTAGTCGCGCCCAGTCATCCAAGGAGTCTTACGTCTCTTATATTCAAGATGTGCTGTCTCTGTACTACACAGTGGATACAGAGATGAGCGAGGCTAAAAAAGATGGACATGTGCTCAAGGGCATCGCAGACGACGCATTCAATCTGCTCACCTACAAAAACTGCGACAAGATTGCCGACATCATAAGAAAATGCTGCCGCTTCGACGACGCCAAAAGCCGACGGATCACCAGCATATGCCAGCCTGCCCAACACGGCTGCGTCTTCCTCCTCCAAGATTTTTGTTCTCGGAACCCGCCGACCTCACCTGAGAATGTGACCCGTATTGTGAGCAGTGAGCTTGAAGCAACTGGTTCTGCTCCTTTAGCAACTCCTGTGGCCGACCAGCCGTTGACCCTTCCACTTATTCAAGCCGTCGTGCGACAGGAAATTGTTAACTTGGGTTTCAACACAATCGCCACTAGTCAACTCACCCCCTCCCCCCACAAGTACCCGAGGTTCCTCCTCTTTATTCTGTCCGCCCTGTTTACGCCATTTTTCGACCACGCAATCCCTCCGAGTGGCGTGCGCCTGACGACAGGCCCATGTGTTTCAATTGTTCCCGTGCAGGCTACATCGCCCGTCATTGCCGTAGTCGATGGTACTCCTCCCAACGGACTCGTTCCTCGACTCCCCTTATCGCCCCGACGCTGCTCGCTCAAGCTTTTTCTCGCGACCCTTGGACCCATAGAACCCCACCACCGACATCTCGCCGCCTCGCTTCAGCCGCTCACCATGACCACAGGGCCGCCAGTCCCGTTCGCATCAACGACCAAGTGCTTCCTCTCCTAGCCCATACGGACGATCACAGGCGGAGAGCTAGCTTCTGCAGCGTCTAGAGGTGATGCTGCAGTGACGACCCGGCCCCGAAATCCTCGTTTAGTTCTTCGTGCCCCGCGGAATTTACTGACCATAACAGTCGATGGAGTTGCCGTCTCTGCTCTGGTTGACACGGGCGCCCACAATTCTGTGATGAGTTCAGACATACGACGTCGCCCTCCGCAAAGTACTGACGCCTGCTCCTACAGCCGTTGTTCGAGTTGCCGATGGCACAACGTCCCCAGTCCTCGGCCTGTGTGCTGCTCGTGTGACGATTTCTGATCGCCAAACCACCGTGCTCTTTACAGTTATCAACCACCGCCCTCATGAAATAATACTCTGCCTTGATTTCCTTCGTGAGCACGCAGCCCTTATCGACTGTGCTAAAATTGTTGAGTTGGACCTACTGTTCCTCTTAGAACCACCTGCCCCAGTTGTGCATCGTCTCTGCACTGCCGAGTTCACCCGCTTACCACCTGCAGCCGCTACTTACGTATTGTTAAAGTCTGTTCCACCTCTTCCTAACGGCAAGTATGTCATCACTCCTAACCTTGATTTGCCTGTCTCAAGGAATGGTGCCCTTGCACACATAGTTGTCACAGTCTCGGCAAACAGCGCATGTCTACCTGTTCTGAACTTCAGTATGCACGTCCAGACGCTTCCTCAAGACATGTGCCTCGCCACGCTGTCCCCGACCGACGAATAAGTGATCTCCACAGTCACAGTGTATCGTCCTCTTCGGACCGTCATTTCACAGCTATTTCCAGACCTCACCACTATGCCAATATGATCGCTTCCAAACTCTCCGCCGACCAAGCACGGGCGTTTACCCACCTACTGGCATCCTTTCAGGACATTTTATTTCAATGACCGCCCTTTAGCTCGTACGACTGTTGTGCAGCATCGTATCAACACCGGTGACGCCGCTCCTCTGCACCGCCGGCCTTACAGCGTGTCCAGTTCCGAACGCCAAGTGATACAAAAGGAAGTAGAAAAGATTCTCGCTAAGGACATCATCGAACCGTGTGTCCAGTCCTTGGGCCTCTCCCGTCGTCCTTGTTAAAAAGACGGCAATTGGCATTTCTGCGTTGATTACCGCCACCTGAACCGCATCACAAGAACAGACGTGTACCCACTCCCAAGGATCGTTGACGCTCTCGACTACCTCCACGGATCTCAATGCTTTTCTTGCATTGATCTTCGTTCCGGTTATTGGCAAATCGCCGTTGATGAGCAGCTTTTGTCACACCTGACTGTTTATACCAGTTCAAAGACATGCCGTTCGGACTTTGTAATGCACCAGCTACCTTCGAAAGGATGATGGACTCCCTCCTGCGCGGATTTAATTGCACTACGTGAATATGCTATCTCTACGATGTTGTTGTCTTCTCGCCCGCCTTTGCTTTGCACCTTGAACGTCTCAGGAGTATCCTGACTGTGTTTCGTACGGCTGGGCTACAGCTAAACTCGTCCAAATGCTAATTCGGCCGCCGGCAACTCACAATTCTTGGACATCTCGTCGAGCCTCAGTGTACTTCCTGATCCCGCTAAAATTGAACCAGTGCAACACTTTTTTCGTCCACAGTCCCAGAAGGACGTACGCAGTTTTTTTGGGCTGTGTCCCCACTTTCGTCGTTTTATTCAAGATTTTGCACTTAACGCTCGTTGCCTCACTAACCTACTGAAGACCTGCACCTACTTTACCTGTGACCCTGATCAATGAAATTTGTTTTCAATGCTTGTCCGCCTGCTGACGCCATCACCGATACTGGCACATTTTGATCCCGCGGCCCCTACTTAACTCCGCACAGACGCCTGCGGCTGCGGGATTGGAGCAGTGCTCGCACAACGCTCCCGGGGTCCAGACCGCGTCGTTGCGTATGCTAGCCACCAGCTTTCACCTGCCGAGCGAAATGACTCGATTGCCGAACGGGAGTGCCTCGCCCTAGTTTGGGCTGTAGCTAAATTCCGGCCATACTCGTTCGGGCGTGCTTTTTCTGTTGTCGCGGACCACCATGTCCTTTGCTGGCTGTCCTCGCCGAAAAACCCCTCCGGGCGTCTTGGCCGCTGGGCGCTACGCCTTCAGGAGTATTCGTACACTGTTGTGTACAAGTGTGGACGTCTTTATCAAGACGCTGATTACCTCTCTCGGTACCCTGTCGAGCCACCTGATCTCAGTGACACTGACGATATCCCTTCCCTATTTGGCATTTCCGATCTACACAACATCGCCGATGGGCAGCGCAAGGATCCATATTTGCAAACCATCACCGAGCCTCAGCTCTGGAAGCTCTAAGCGCTCCCTGCAGTTCTTCGATACCAAAAATGGCATCCTCTTTCGCCGCAACTTCCGTCCTGACGGGCCCTCCCACCTTCTAGTCATTCCCCAGCAGATGCGTTCTTCTATAATAGCAGAACTCCCATGACCCGCCTGCAGCTGGACACTTTGGTGTGGCAAGAACCTACGACCGGATACGGCGCCCCTCCTTTTGGCCTGGCTTATAACGTACAGTCCAGCGTTACGTCACCACTTAGGACCTCTGTCAGCGCAGGAACAAGCCTTCGGCACCACCTCCTGGTCTTCTGCACCCCAGACAACACCAAACATCCTGAGGACGTCCTCAAATGGTCCAAACGTCCTCGGGGCCTCTGAAACATCCTCAATATGTCCTCACAATGTCCCAGGTTGGATTGTACTCAAAACGTTCGCAGAATGATGTTCTCAGGTCATACCAGCGGCTTCGTGGTCCTCAAAATGTCATTTTGAGGACATATGTTTGTGAACACGCATGCATGAAAATTATCAGAAAAAATAATGCTTGTATATATATATATATATATATATATATATATATATATATATATATATATATATATATATATATATGTGTGTGTGTGTGTGTGTGTGTGTGTGTGTGTGTGTGTGTGTGCGTGTGTGTGAAATTTTATTTCTAAGAATTTACTTCCATTAAGTTTTATTTGTGATGCATTACTGCGACGGCGCTCTGAAGTTTTATCCCATTGACAGTATGCATGCAGTTTTTTTCAACGACAGCGCGCTTAGACCGCAAATTGCTGCACGCGGAAACGAGAGAAACCACCGCCTTTAGCTGACTACCGCGCATGCACGCTGGTTCTAACTGCAGCCCAGAGAACGCTTGCTGCGTGCCAACGACAGAGAAAAAAGTTTGAGGTGCGGTTCCGGTAGGCTCGTGCAACGTCGTATTCAACCACCCGCATCGCTGCTGGTTCATGTCCTGAGAAAATCGATGAGTTCTGGTCTACCGTAGTTGTGATTGCCGTTTTTTCATGTGACGATGCTATCGCGCACAATTAAAGCTTCTGCAAATCGTTTTCCTTCATGCAAGACTACGTGTTGTACGCAATGCCGCTAGCTTTTCCTTTGTCGAAGGAGCACGATTTTAGCCCGATCACGGAAAGTGGGCTTGAATCCGGGGACCCGTCTGTGTGTTGCTGGGTAGGCAAATTACGGTGTTTTTTATTTCAGTAAAAAATGTTATTTTTCACAAAGTCAATCGTTCCGCAATATTTATTGCCTCTTAACATCGCATCGCACGAACAAAATCATCATTACCGTGTGTTGCCGCTTCTTGTTTAAGCCAAGCCAAGCCTGCATCCGCAACGTCGTGATCGATCACCGTGACGGCGAAGCACGCACGCCGCGCGTGCGTGTTATTCCGCGATGGATGCCTCTCAGAAAAGTGAGTGACGCCTTTTAGATTTGCACTACGACCTGCTGATTTGCGCGATGTCAACGGAAAGTCGTGCGCGAAAGTTTCGCCGCACAAGGAAAAGACGGGTTGACGTTAGCCTGCAGCTCGCCGCGTGTGCCTAAGCTGGTGCTGATCCATTGTCAGAACAGTGCAGCCAGCTTCAGCGTGATGTGTGTGTGACCGAACGTTTTGTGCCCGATACTGAGGATGTGCCGACCCCAGACCCCACAAGTCAAGATGCTGAAGCTGGGACCTCATCGGTTTTTGTAGATTTAAGCTCCGATCAGGACCTTTGTCCTCAGGTTGACGGCAGGTTTGATTACGAAGCCGATCATGAACGCGCTGACGAGGACGTAGCGACTTTCCGCCACCAGCTTCAAACTTGGGCAGTGGAGTCTGGGTCGTCGCATGCTGCTGTCACGTCACTTTTGAAAGTGCTCCGCAGCCACAAGTGTTTTTCTTCTCTCCCATCATCGGCGAGAGCGCTGCTACAGACACCGAAAAAATCTAGAGGCCAGTTTTGGACAATTCTCGGCCGCATAAACAACCTCAAGCATGCGGCACCATTTGTGACGAGTGTGTTCTTCGGGGACAGCAAGCCGAGAGATGCAAATGAGTTCCTATACAGCTTTGTTGAAGAGCTAAATGTTCTTTTATCTACAGGAATTGCTGTTGAAGCTTTCACAATACCTGTAAAGCTAAAAGCCATTGTGTGTGATGCGCCTGCAAAGGCATTTGTTTTGTGTGTAAAAAACCACACGGGCTATTACAGCTGCACGAAGTACACTGTTAAGGGTGCGTACATTGAAGGAAGAGTCTGTTTTCCAAACATTAGCAGTGAGCTGAGAACTGACTGCAGTTTTAGGCAGAGGTCGCAGGAGCAGTATCATACTGGAAGCAGTATTGTAGAGCAGCTGCCAATAGACATTGTGAGGGATGTCCCGCTAGATTATATGCACCTCGTTTGCCTAGGCGTGGTGCACAAATTGCTTGTATTGTGGTTCCGTGGCCCGAAAGCTATAAGGCTTGGCAGCAAAGTCCGCATTGAACTGTCAGTGAGAAATGTCAAGGCCGCACCGTTTGTTCCTTGTGAATTTAACCGAAAGCCTCGTAGCCTCACAGATCTGGATCGCTGGAAGGCCACAGAGTTTCGTTTCTTTTTGCTGTATGGGGGACCCGTGCTCCTGTCATCGCTTCTTCCATCACAGATGTATGAGAATTTTCTAGCTTTGCATGTTGCTATTACCATTCTTTCAATGCCTAATGGCACAAAAAGTGAAGTGCAGTATGCAGGGCAGCTTCTGAACCATTTTGTTAAAGGCTTTACGAAGATATATGGCAAGGAGCATGCTTCGCACAATGTGCATGGACTATGCCATCTGGCATCCGATGTTGAGCACCTGGGGCCATTGGATTCATGGAGTGCGTTCCCATTTGAGAACCACATGTATGCTCTGAAAAGACTGCTCCGAAAACCAGAGCAACCACTTGAGCAGCTCTCTAACAGACTATCACAGCAAGGAGCTGTACTGAAGGAGGCTCAGCAGACGCCAAACTTCCCACTGCTCACTGGACAACATGAGTCTGGGCCCCTTATTGCTCCATGTCAAGGGCCTCAGTTCAAAAAAGTGAAGCGGCCAGGCAGCGTAGTCCTTGCCCCTGGCAAGAGGACAGCTGCTGCATTCTGCAAGATGGATCTATAATTGTCATCAAGAACTTTGCACATCTGCCAACTGGAGCACCTTGCGTTGTAGGAAGAAAGTTCATTCAGCTCGAGGACCTGTACTCCTCTCGATGCCCATCATCAATGCTTGGCATATATAGAGCATCACAACTGTCTAGTCTGCGTGCCTGGCCACTAGAGAATGTTTCACGCAAAGCTTTGAAACTCTTTTTTAAACCTGATGCCATTATTTTTCCCCTCCTTCATTCAGAAATATCAGCATAACTGACTGTATAAACCATGAGTTTATGCCACAGTGGCAGAAGCTGAAGGCTTTTTCTATGGCGGGTGGCATGTTATTTTTTTCCAACTCCAAATGTATGCTTTCAAGCAGTATCTCTCATCATTGCATTTCAACTTGGCCAGTACTATTTATGTGTGCTACAGAATTATCGGCGGGATTTTATTAAATTTTACTGAGGGTTTTCTCAGTTTTCTGGTTCATGTCAGTGGGGCATTTGTACACAAAAGACGAGAAATTCTCTATTTACTTTAGGAAATGTGTGAAACAGAAATGTAATGCTTGCTGATGGGCTAGTTGGTGCATATTTTCGTAAAAGGACCTAGTGCCAAAACAGACAGCATGCAGTAAGAGAGAAGGAACAAGCGCTTGTCTTGTATTGTTTGCTGCCTGTTTTGGTGCGGAGTCCTTTTATGAAAACATGAATGTAAAGAGGAAGGGAGTGAATAGCTTAACGAAATGATTGACTGACCAGTTCAGCTATGGCTGTTTTTTTTTTCCTTTCCTGCGCCTGCGCATTTGTCATTTTTTCCAAGTATTTATTTCGCTCTCGCACTAAATACACTCAGTTGTTAGCGCTCGAGTTTGTCTTTCTTGTCCTGTGTGTTTTCTTTTGCACTGTTTTCCCTCTGAATATCTCACCAGCTTGCCCAACAACACACCTTGATATGGCTGGATGTTTGTGTGTGCCTTTTCTTCCCAAATATACACTTTACTTATGTGCAAGTATTTATTATTTGCATGAATTATTTCCTTTTTGGATGCACAACATGCAAAATAATAACATGATTTGCCTGTGCTCCGGTGTTCTACTATGTTTTGGTTTTGTAAATGTGTGTCCTCATAAATGCATATTTCATCTCTGATTTTCCATCTCTATTTCTGTAGGCACCACAGAAGACAGTCGCAGCTCAGAAGAGCAGTAAAGGAGCCCGTGCAGCACACCGGGATAACACCAAATGGCAGCAAGCAGCTGAGGAATTTAATGAATAAATTATTTGCACAAATTTTTTGCGTTTTTTTATGCAGCTTGACCAGCTATAACCTCCTCAGAATGTACTCAAAACATCAGAAATTGTCCTTTTGAGGCTATTCTGAGGATGTCCTGAGGCCGGACATGAGGACCTTTCTAGTACTTTTTGAGGACCATTTGAGGATGTCCTGAGGATAAAGAATGTACTCAAAAAAACATCCTCAGTATGTCCTCAGGATATTTCAGTGTTGTCTGGGACCCTACAGACGTGCCCGTGGAGGCGTTCCACCGTGTAGGGCTCGACTTCCTTGGACCATTCCCGACCTCGAAATCCGGAAATAGGTGTGTCCCAGTAGCCACCGACTATGCCACTCGGTATGCTATCACCCGTGCATTGCCTACGAGCTGCGCGACTGATGTCGCCGACTTCCTTTTGCACAATCTTATTGTGCAACATGGTGCCCTTCGTCAATTACTCAGACCGCGGAAGCTATTCCATGCCTCGAGTTGTTGACGTCATCCTGAGCTTATGTTCAACCAAGCATAAGATTGCCACAGCATACCACCCGCAGACGAACTTGCTAACCGAGCGTTTGAACCTGATATTAACAGACATGTTGTCTATGTACGTCTCCCCCGACCACAAAGACCGGGATCTCGCCTTGCCCTATGTGATGTTTGCTTACTCCTCCCGGCATGACAGAGCTGGTTACTCTCCCTTCTATCTCTTATGTGGGAGACACGCCGTGCTGCCTTTGGACACACTTGTCCCATCCGCTGACCATCCCGTCACCGCCTACGCCCGCGACGCCATTGCTCAAGCTGAAGACGCTCGCTAAATCGCCCTTAGTCGGCTCCAAGCGTCTCAGCAAGCACAGAAGTCTCTGTACGACAATCGCCATGGGCACGTCAACCGCGGTCGCTCGTTCTCCTGTGGTCTCCTTTCCGTTGCGTCGGTATCTCCGAGAAACTTTCCCCCTACTATGGCCCTTATCGTGTGGTGCGTCAGGTAAGCGACGTCACGTATGAAGTTGCTCCTTATACTTCTGCACCCTCATCATGCAGACCACCCATCGATATTGTTCACGTATACACGTCATACGCCTCAAGCCCTACCACGTCGCTTCTCGATCACAGGCCTAGAGCAGAGACGGCGCTCGTGCCTCCGGGAGTCATGTTACGACGAAGTGACAGTGGAAGACGAAGAGGCCAGTCGCGTGAAAAGACGCACGAAGAAGAGGAGGTTAATGTGGCTCCCTGTTCGTGTTGGTTCTCTCTGCTAGGAACTCCTCATTCTAATCCCTAACGCTTGTAAATAAATGAAAATAGTTTTTCCCCGTAACAATATGTACTGTGTACACCCCAAGGAAAGTAGACATTAGCAACGGTAAGAGAAGCACACGGTGAAATTGCGATATCAACAGCCAACAGTTCGCAGTCAGGTCGTAGAATTTGGTGAGACACATCTGCCCGATGAATTCATTTAAAATAAATCAATGTTAACAAGCCACCACCCCCGCCGCAAATGCGATCGGCTCGGAATACACAAAATGTTTGACAGAGAATGACCTAATTGGAGTGAGCGAAGTTTCCAGAAGTAAAATTGTCTGCGTGCTGTTCATGACGATGTGCACATCGTCGTCTTCATCAACATTCATCTGCAGCGTAAACAGATCTGATCAGCTTAAACTCGATCAGAGCTTAACCTCAGCCCAATATCGTCGCCAGAAGTTCTGACGACCCAGCAAAGCAAAACCATTAGCCAACCAGGCTGAGCACACGCTTTGACACGTCTACTTGGTTTAACTAGGTTTAAACCCTACCACTTTTTTCTGCCGCTGCTCCTTGAGAGGAAATTGTTGGAGGACCCTTTGCAGCATATTGACCTTAATTTGAGCTGCCCGCTCTTTCTGTAATTGGCGCCATCATATTGGGTTCAGCCGCAGGACTGTCCCGCCATTCAAAAGTTCTCACTGCAATCTCATCGACTGTTTTGTTAAATTTTACAATCTAATTCTCGGCCCCACTGGTGCTGCTCTCCAATGCGTTATCATGTGCATTTGTTTGTTTGTTTTTCTTTCTTCTTTTTTGGCCATGAAACTGCACAGTAGAATAGCCTTTCTATGTCACCCAATTTTTGAACGATCCCCCACTGTGGGTATGAGCAATTCGTTTTTAGGACAACAACAACAATTCAATTGTTTCAGCGGGAGTTTCGGAAAGGAGAGCGAGAAACCGGAGGAAATGCGGGGTGCTTTTATATCCTCGCTTACCTTTACGCCGAGTTCCGTGGTTGTCTGTGCTAGCACAAATTTCCAGTTGTCCAGACAAACTTGGAGAAAGGTTAAGAAAGACAAGAAGTACTGGACAAAGAACAATACGGTCAAGATAAAAGTAGCGGGAAAATCGGCTTAAATGTGATTTTCTGGCTCGTCATTCACTACTGGGGCATGCTATACTACTACTGTCAGATACCATTTGTATCTCACCGCTCAACTGAATGATTGAAGATTAGCCAAAATTTGTGGGGATTGTTTGCGAACATGTGTGACAAGGAATGCTGCAGGAAAACAGCCTCGGAAAAACGTGCTTCTATATTGGGAAACCTTTCTATGCGTATGTTTTGCCACAATGCATTTGTATAAGGTGTAATGGCGTGCAAAGGAATGCATTTTTCTGTTCGTAAATTTTCGCAATGAAACTCCGGTTGGTTTCAGTGGCTCGGAGATAAAAATCTGTTAAGAATACATCAACAAATGAATAATGTTCCTAAGTGGTGGCCTGAAAGTCCTCACTGTTTCAATCACGGATCTGCTTCACTTCGTTGTCAGCTTTGTTTGAATGCCGAAGCAAAACGGAAGTAGCAAGCGATTCCTTGGGCTGGGCATGTAGGTCAAGTGTGAAACCAGATCGGGATGGGAAGTTAACACTAAATTTAATATGTTAGCAGTGCAGACTGATGTCCGGGTGTGTTGCGTTGGCAGCTGAAAAAGTGGAAAAAAAAGTGAGCAGAGGTTCAAGAACCCACTGTCCTGCAACAAAGATAATGTTTTAGGAATCACTTTCGGAGACCAAGCCAGGTCAGGAAAGTTAAAATGGCCTTGATATGGGTGCTTCTGGATGTCACATAACATACTAACACATTATGCAGCTGTGATGTGAAGTTCAGAGTAATTGGTTTCAAGGTCACCTTGAACTGTAATTCGTCAGGACTTTATGGTTTCAGATATAGCTGACAATACACCGTCGCCTGATCGCAAGTTGATATGGCATTGGTAAAGTGCAAACCGGGACAAGTGATAAAATAACTTACTGTTATGTAGGTACGTTAGATTCAAGCCAAAATTCTGTTACTGTGATGCCAGTGTTGGACTTGTCGACAGCGGAGTTAAATACTTCGCATTGGTTAAGAATGCTTCTAGCACCTCCTAGCAGAGTGGCTTTGCGCGATAGCGGTAAAGGCAGCGCCCTTCCCCTCGTGTCATACTGTGGGTTCCCTGCCTCTTCGCTCACTGAAATATCCGTTGTGGCTAGGGTAAGGGAGCAGCTCTCTACACTTTCATAGAGGGTTGGGCTCGCAGTTCCTTAATGCTATTAGTTTCAGAATTAAAGATGTAGAACGCGTAATTAACGACCAGCATGTTATGTAGAAAGCAGTACATTGGTTACTAAGGCAGGCTTTTCACGAATTATGATGTTAGTTTCTTGCGTGTTAGAAGTCTGAGTGAGGAAAAACTGTTCACATATGCAAATGTTCTCGCTAATTAGCTGCACATGGAGGTCAAATACGTTTCCCTTGTATTCGAAAGACGAAAATTTGGTATAAGGGCGACAATTTGATGGCGAAAAAGTGCCAAGTCAATTGACACGTTTTATGCGTTATTTTAATCTTTAAAGATATAAATTTTAATTTCTCCGAGAGATACGTTGGTGTTTTTTATTGAGCTGGGCAGCACAGCGCCGCAATGCGCACAAAGTGCACCTCCTTTGAATCAATAAGTAAACGATGAATTAACTGAAATTAACTAAGCTTTTTATTTCCAAGTTTATGGGACGCGGTTGTTTTTGCAAACTGAAGGCCGTCAACACCGAATGCGAGCTGCGTTTGTTTCCTAAATCGGCAACGTGCTTATAGACATCTCAAGTCAGATATGCTTTTGAAAGCTCGTTGAGGTGGGTTTATTGCATATCTCTAAAATGGCATCTCTCGCACTTCCTCCACGTCAAATGCAGACGCAGTTGGCGTAATTGATGATGTAGAAGTAGTTAACTTGATTACAGCGGCGATATGACGCGCAGCGATGCCATTTTATATTCAAATAATGCAAGAAAGCCAAATTAAAGAGGCATCAAGTGCGCATTTTTAGCTTTCCGACATTTTGAAAAAAACATTGCCGATTAAGAAAATTTAAAACCAGGGCTCACCTTCCATTTGACGGCCATCAATTTCACAATAAAACCGCGCGCCGTAAAATTGAAATAAAAGTTTACCTAACTGAAGTGAAATAATTGTCTAATTACTTATTCATATGAGGTGTATAATGTCTGTCTTGCTGTGAAATCCAGCTAAAGAGAGTGCACCGATGCATCACTCAGGTTTTAAAATCGCAATATGTTAAAATTAAAAAAAATACATCCTGTATACCTATTCTCGTGGATTCGCTGCAGAGTGCGTTTGAAAACGAAACAAGTGCTTTCTCTCCTAATTCCATGTTTCAGGTGCATCAGGAATACCACGCAGAACCAAGTTATTTTTTGTGAACTGGCCTTCCAGTTCATTTAACCGAGATTCGAGTGTGCTTGGAGCGCTGGCAAATATTTAACGGCGTCCTGAATCGAAGCTAGCCAGGCTCATTGGAATTAGCAATATTAGTATTTAATTCAAGAACTTCGGGGCAATTGAATAAACTAAAATTTTACGTTATAGTGATGTTTCAATGTCTTTCACCTTAATGTGTGCACAGAGCTAGGTCTGGCATTTAGAAAATGCCAAGGTGCAGTCGTTGATGCATGTAAACATTGCCAATTAAGAGTTGGTCGCGACAGGATAGGCCTTCGTTTCGGACTTCGAACTCAGAGCGTCCTGGGAGAGCTGAGGGGCGTTTCAATATTTCCGGAGCAGAGCAAGTGTCACGTCAACATATTCACCGAAAGACACGAATATCACTTGTCGACATAGGAGCAGTAACAGAAGCCGATTTTCCGATTTCTTGACGTAAAGTGAATTATTTCTCCTGACCTGCGGACCACATAGCTGAATGATTGGCATATACCACGTATGGGTGCACTCAGTCTTTCTTGTTGCCTCTCGAAGTATTGATGCGATATCGTTAAAGGCCGCACTGTCCACAAAATCTGTTGTCGGCGTCGGAGTCGGCGTTGTGAGTGAAAAGTCACAAACATGACTCTGGCAGGTGGTGCCCAGAGAGCAACCCAGGAAGAAGTAGGCGACCTAGGTCACACGACCTTGCACCATCACAAACTAGCCTCCTGATAGTGAGAAAACTGGCGGCCGTGGAAGCTGGCGGTTAATTTAAAGATTGGTCACTTGGGAAGATCAACCTGGGCCTCACACGAGGCCCATCCCTGGGAGTACCTTCTATCACAGGGCAGTGACTCATCGCTTGACTGCTGCACCACTGCCGAAGGAGGGGCATGACGACTCCCAGGGATCCATGAACGTAGAGAACGACCTTCTGCAACACGGAGAGTTAAACGAGTGCCCTATCACGTCATGCATTTAAGGCGGAGCTTAAATGTTCCCTCCAGGCGTCCCTCATAGCCTGATTTGCTTTGGGACGTTAAACCCCACAATCGAAACATATTGTTGCCTTGATTTCTTTTTAAATTGAGTAATACCTGCAATTTGACCCCTTTTTGACGAGTGACCAGTCCCCCAGAGGGGATACGTGCTCACAGAGCGCTTATATGTTGTTGAAGGAATTATGAGACGACTGAGGCGTTCTTCACATTTAATTAATTACAACACAATTTACAATTACATCAAATTCACAAATATCGAAAAACTAGTAAAAAACGAAATCTAATCTGTCGCCGAGTCTTTCCATGGCGTAGCAGAACCCGACGAACTCGCGCAGGACGCCCATAAACTTCAGGTTCAGCCGTCTGCGTAGGTGAGAAAACAGTGAATGAGGGTGGTGAATCAACCAGGGAGACACAGACAACAGTCGCTTAGTAATCGTGTTAAAAGCAGCAAATTTTCACGAGTGACCGCTGAGGCCCACGTGGTCTTAGAAAAAAAGGGAGACACTTCGGTATAGCTCCAGCCAGAGCAAGGCATGCACCCTCATAAATGATGGCTGCTCCTTCAGTGACACTCTACCGTAATGCGACAACGGAACTGCATTCGCCAGTCACTGCCTCGGATGCAGCACTTTGTGGCCACATGGAACGAAAGTTGAAGTTGATAGTTTATTTGTGATTCCAGAAGAAGTTGTAGGAATATACAGCGAGAAGTCCCATTGTACAGGACCGCGGGCGGGACCTCCTAAAAAGGGTGGGACCTGCCATGAGAGAACCTTGGCTCCGTTGTATGCTGTCGTTATATTCGATGGCACACCCCGTGACCATTAAACAAACAGTTGGTGTGAGATTGAACGATGGTTGCAACCGTGTTGGATGTCGTTCAGAAAAACGAGCCAACTCTTCGAAAGGAGGACGCGACGCAGATAACTGTTTCGTGCCTTTCATACATTCCTGTTTCAGTATATCCCTGCAGCTGCCGACTGCCAGCATATGTTAAAGGGACACTGGGGAACACTCCACCCAACTTTTGTTCTTAGTGCAAAGCTGATTTTGTGGCTTTTCCTGGCTATGTTGATCTCTGTCCAACAGCAAAAAAGAAACATTTATTGTTGAGAAAATTTCGTCTAAAATTTTTCGTGCCACGCGATTCAAACCGGCAAGGTAAACACCAAAAACGGCTCTGTGATCACCATCTGGGAGTGAATAGCAGTGTTGCTTAGCCTCGGAGATCCGCGATAAGTAAATGGCACTTTACTTGCGAAAACGGCTGGATGTGGCGAAACCCGTGTTTCATTTTTATACAAGTCCAGCTTTCTTGGATGTTGGTTCTAATTTCAAGGCAACTTGTCAATTGCCAAATTGTAAGATTGTAAAATAGTTAAATTGTGAGGGGCAAACTGTAATATACATTTGTGAACATATCGATGGGAATGGTCTAACCTTCGAACGCGTAACAAAAGCTTGCTTTTAAAGTAAGACGCGGCTTCGAATCGACTAGTTCAGACAGCCATAGAAAAGCAGCAGAGAATATGGTTGGGCATGTTCGTGCATCGTTACACAGGTACCATAGCACGCTAACTGCAGAGGGCAACTACAGCGCTTGTCATGTCCTCGCGTCCTCCTTTGTAGTTACCGCGGTATGCTTTCTGCGTACAGAAAACCTATTGAGTGTTGATAAACAGTTTCTTGTTGAAAAAAAATACGCTTGCCCAGAAATTCTGGTTATGACTTTTCCATCTAATAAAATGTTCGTTTTCATGGAACAGAGCCTCTTTTCATAAGAGCGCGTTCATTTATCCATACTGTCAGCCGTCAATTTGTCTTCAGTCTTTTTAACACTACTCGCCTGCTCCCAACGGCTGGCATATTAAGCGCCGCTCATTTCTAAAGATGGAATTGCACTTTCAAGCAATGCATGAGAGTTTCACCGCTTGGTTGATTGATTGATTGTGCCAGTGAACCAGAAGTGGTAGTTTAAAAAGACTGAAGTGTCGATTTTTACTCGATCGTTGCACGTATCAGCAGCTCAGAGGTATTAAAGGGACCTACCACAGCTAACCAGCAAGCTTATTCAGGTATGATGTGGTAGCCACCGCAGAATACAGCGCACTGTGAGCAAAGCGTGACTCTAAAACTGTGAGAAACCAATTCGGCCACCGGTCTTGAAGTCGAGTTGCGTGGTGAGGCCTACTCTCGTGCATCCCACAACAAAAAACAAAAAAAAAGAACTTTTTAAGGTGCAGACGACCTCTTGAGCTTGTTCCTTGGCAGTTTTCACTTTGTTATCAATTTCATGTCTACTACAAATATATTTGAACGATTGTCCGAATGAACTTCAGCGTCGATGCTAACTGGGTGTTTTTCTTTTAGTCTGTGTAGACTTTTCTTCAAGCAGCCCAGAAAGATACGGCAGAGCATCTGCACACGTGGAATGTTTAGGTAATTATTTTTAACCAAGTTTTTTCCTTATTTTTAAGGGCACAATACTATTGGCAGAATCGGAGAGATTCAAGATCACAGGCAAATCGATCTTTTAGATGGAATTGTGCGTGCAAAATGAACCCATACAACAACCAAAGCGCAAGATGGGCCGGAAATAGGCAGCAGTAGTGCAGATCTCTGGTTCAAGTTTCTCGATCACTCCAGAGCTCTCAGGAGTGCCGCAGGGCTCAGTCCTCGGGCCACTTCTTTTTCTTATATATTTAAATGACCTCAAGTTCGATTCTCCTGTGCAGACTCGTTTTTTTGCAGATGACTGCGTAATTTATCACACAATTCTCTCCGAATGCGACCAGCTAATTATAGGGAACTATTTAGGTGCTGTTAGTAATTGGTGCAACAACTGGAAAATGTCGTTAAACGTTAGTAAGTGCTAACAAATGACCATAACCAGGAAAAAAGTTCCATTGATGCACTCTTACAAAATTAACAGCGTCTCCCTTGAACGGGTAGATGAATTTAAGTACCTTGGCATAACAATCAGTTAGAATCCAATTTGGAGCCCGCACATTAATAACATAACCTCAGTAGCATCTAAAAGACTATGGCTTTCAAAATACCGGCTAAAACATGCTTCCACTAAAACGTCATTTTGCGCACTTAATTCTACGTTCTTTATCTCGAACCACAATGCCGATTTAGAAATTAAAAAAAAACTCAGTTCGCCGAGAATGTTGAAAGCCTGCTATTGCACGATGTAAAATTGTGCCCTGAAATCAACAGTTAAAAAGTTAACTACTTTAAATAGCTAATGAATTCTCTTTTAATTACCTACTACCATGAACACAATACCGGCCATAACGTACGATGCATTTGAAAACACCTCGTTGTTGTACCTTTATCTGCTTTGCAAAGAAAAATCTGTACGGATAAAAAAAAAGGAGAGGCACCCGGTTTCTCTCAACTGCCATGTGTAGGGAGACCGCACGGACGACGGGGTGAGATGCAGTACTGTTTGCAAACTGAGAAGCATTAAAAAAATGCCACAAGAAAGGCCAGCCATAAATAACAGGGCTGGTAGCGAGCAGCTGTCTCTGCCTGTATGCGTGTTTTAATGGAAAGAGTGCAAGCTGAGCCATTACGCATAATGCCAATCTCCACAGCAGATACTGTGACGGTTAGCAGGGCGGCTTTCGTAGTTACTAAGCATTGCAATATCTTTTCAATTCTTTGGGCGCATGTTCGCCCTGCAGCACTGTTGCACGACGACCTAACTGAATGCATGTTAAATAACAGCAGGGACCCAGTTTTGTAGCTGTAGCCTATATGCAACGAATCTTCATAATGAAAATTTCATTCGCGACAGTACTGCTGAATTTCACATTTTAAGAACCCTGCTTGAGGGACATCAGAGTTGGCTTCATTCTGCTGTGCTGTAGAAAAATAGCTCCCCAAAATGTTTACCCGGCACACAATAATCTGATTCGTTGCGCAACGAAGGCCACCAATATTCAGGTTGATTCCCCGTCTCTATTGCACCACGAAAACATGCAATTCTTACAATAAAAAAAAAGAGTAGCAAACCGGTTATTATTCTGGTTAACCTCCATGCCTTTCCTCCTCCTCTCTTGATGTTGCGTTGTAAGCTGAACAAATTACAGAGAGCCACCTGCAACAAACACAAACAAAAAAACAGTCATGCAAATCTGAAGTCAGACACCTAAAACAATTGGTTGGGAAGTTTCTCTGGGAGCCAGAAATTGTGTGATGTGATCAACTTGCGAGTCAAATCTGACTGCCCAGCTCACGTGCACATGTCTGAAGTTTAAGACATCTGCGCATGCATTGTAAAGAGCACAGGTGCGCTTGCACCTTACCGGGATAAAGAAACGTGAAGCCGACAGTGCTATGCTGACCTAGGATGCATGTGGCCCAGTTCCTGGAGCGCTTCAAAAAAAAAAAAGCAGGCCATGCGCGTCCGGTTCGCTGGGTCACAGTTGGGAGATTCTCAAAAGCATGCTTATACTCTTCGAATGCTTATTTCCACTCGCAGTGCAGAAGATTCTCCTTTCCACCCGCCTATCGTCGCCATCATGTCTCAGCGATCGTCGACTCTTTCTTCACTCTACCTGTGATTCTGCCCTAAGCCTATCTATAGAAACACCATGGAATGCCTCAGTGGAATTCAGCGGGAAAGCGCTGAAAGAGGGTTGCAGTGAGGAGAAACCGACACCTTTCGCAACCGTCACTCGCTGAAGGAACGATGGCTCCAATGTGTGTGCGCGCGTGTGTAAGTGATGGGATTAAGTGCAGCACGTCAGCTGTTGGCAAGTGTAGTTATTTTCTTTTTTTTCAAATCTAATTATATTGTCGTTTTATTTCATTATTATGGCACGACTTTTTCCGTACTGGCGCTCGACAACTAATTATGAAGTGAGATCTGCAACCTGCTCAGCCATTGTGTGGCAGTGCGAATCCAGCATGACAGCCATGATCGTACACCAGCAATTTGTGCGCATTACCCTTCTGATATGTGAGCAAAAGGAGAATTCACAAGAAAAAATTGGAGTACGCTTAAGCTTCGCCTTTAAGAATGGAATGCGACAGCGTGTTGAAGCACTGCCAGGGAGTCCACGGAACGCCATCGCCCGTTCGGCGCGACGTCTTGCCCGTTAGACAAATCGTTCTGCTACCTACGGTGAAACGGACGTGCGGAGCGGCAAACCACGTAGAAGCGCTGCCAGGCGCCTTGCCGAAACGCGCGGGACTCAAGTTGCAGTCGTAGTTCGTCGGCACATCGTTCTTGACAAACCCGATGCCACGAACGCCAACATAGCTTCCGCGCCGTACGAACGGGCAGCAAGCCGCAAACTTCGTGGTGAACGCGCTTTGGATGTGCGCTGTGTTGTTCGCCGCTCACCGCGTGATTCATGCGTGCCCGCACGGCCCTACTGCGCCCGAACGAGACGAGCGGGAGGAGCTGCCGTCGCGCGCTATGTGTTAGGGCAGTGGCGTACATTGCGAGGAGGAGAAGGAGGGATTTTTCGCTCTCGGCCGACGCCGACGACACCGGCTTTTCTGCGACACGGGGCCCTTAACGCTGTAGTGCTAATATTGGGAAACGGCTGGCCCGTGTTCTCAAGTACAGCAGGAGGGTGGGGACTGCTGGCTAGTTCTTTGTTTTTTGTGCACGCTCTATCTGACATCAGATAGAAAAGAGCAGTAATAGACCTTCTGCTCCTGAAGTGGAATAAGTATGTGTGCAGAATAGCTTGGATTTTTATAACTTTCGACTTCGTGCTGCTGGCCTCTCTCAAACGAGCAGGCAAGCACTGACACTTCATCAAACAAGAGCTGGAGCATCTGCTGGCACTGTATACCGAAACGAAGACACGGTCAGGACTGCCAACAGGTCGTCTATGCCGTACATGCGTCCCCTATGTTTCTTGCGTGGCTGTTTTTCTCTTTTTTTGGTATTCATATGCAACTAATGATTCGTTTCAACCATGCCTCATCTTTTCTAAAGTGAATGGCAAGGCGTTGGAGATGATGAACGCAACAAGCGAGGCCAGCAAAAATAAGCATTTTTGTTCCCGTCGGTGGCCAAGCGGAAATCGCACAATAGTCTAGCGGGCACCGTGCAATCATCATCGCCATACCAACAACGTCCGCTGCAGAACAAAGGCCTCTCTCATGCTGTCCTGCGCCAGACGCGGATGCTGGGTAACCGCCGACTTCCTAATCTGATCTGTTCCAATAGCTCTGCCACATTTGGCTGTGTTTGCCTTGTCTTGGAATCGACTCCGTCATCCTAAGGAATCGTCAGACTTTTAGCTGTCCGTACTACATGCCCTATACATGTCCACTTCCCCTCGATCTCATCTAGGGCATCATTAACTCGTGTTTTCTCGCTAACCCACTGCTTTTTCTGCTCCTTTTTGCTCCACTGTTCCTTAACTCGCTGTGCTGTCCTGCTCTGCGCTGTGCTCAGCCTTATTTCAAGGATTTTCGTTAGCCTCCAGGTCTCCGCAACATAGGTGAGCACTCGCAAAATACAGCAGTGCATAGGTTCTTCTTGGCGGATACTGGCAAGATGAAATTCATGACCTGTGAGTACCTTCCAAATGCATCGCAGCCATTATTTACAGCGAAAGCAGTAATCTTTGAACAAGGCACTTAGTAGAAGCAATTTAAGGGGTACAAAGGCAGCCATATAATGCGTTACGGGTAACTTGTTAGGTGGACACCACCGTGGCGTACCTCAAAATGCGACTGAGGTGTGCACTGACGCAGAGAGGCAGTTATGCGCCATTCCTTTGCTAAAAACCAGCGAAGTCTAAGCCCTCCATTGATTTAGCCTAAATTTGTGGACGGACATCACCGCCACCACCTCACAGTGCGAATGAACTATGCAATGACCCAGGGACCATTTATGCGCCTTCCCTTTTCTCAAAAGAAGCGGAAGGTTTAGACTGTGAAAAAAACAACAACACTGGAACCAGACTGTTTGCTTCATGCAAGCGTGCCCTGGCGTGCGTGAAGTGAGCCGGGAACACGATCGAAGCGAAGGCCGCAAAGTAGTTGTGAGTCAGTCGTACCCTTTCACCTAACTACACCAGCGCACTACAAAAAGCCAACCACTCAAGAGACATTTAGGCTATGTGGCAAAGCCTTTACTAGAGGCGTGCAAAACACTTAAAATTCTAAAACATTGTTGAAACGCAGCGAATCCATGCTACCATGATGGCTGTCGCTCCGTTGAAAACTTGTAGACATATGAAGCGCTGCTGGGACACTTCTCGTCAAATGCGATAGTCTGACTTTTTTTTGCCCTTTCTTTCCCTGTCACACATTATCCAATGTGCAGAGTAACACGCGCAGTGTGTTTTCGATACGCTGGAATGGTTTTCTTACAGAAGCCTCATAAATCACGCAAATCGCCACCGAATTTGGCCATTTGCAAGCTGCAGAGAATCCGCACCAACGAACGATGCGACGAACTGCGGGACATTAAATAGGTGCGGTGCCAACACCTCTGCCCAGTACCTCAAGCACCACAGTACTTTTACGGAGAGCTCAATGCTTAAACTAGAGTTAACGGAGGACATGTGGACCTTTTCGCATTCTTTTGAATGACATGGGGGTAAAGTCGCGCCTGTGCATTTCGTAGTGCGCATCGCCGATCGGGTCAACCATGCCGTCTCACAGGCCCATTTTGTCTCACTGGCGCCTTCACCGTCAGCCGTCCACTCACGGCGAATGCAAAAAAAAAAGGTAGGCCATAAGTTATCTCACGTTACCTGTGGCGAAATACATCATGTCCATATATATATAAAAACGTGGCAGACAAGAAAGCAGGCATAAATCATAAGTGCATGCCATATGGCAAAAGTGTCTTTTTTCTTCTACATAATCACAAACGCAGGCTGATGAAAAAAGGAGGAATCCCCCTAAATGCATTTGAAAGGAGCGCCAGGCCTTTATTAATTCTGAGAGCAGACGAACCCGAAATTACCGAGAGATTTCCCGCAGCGTGCACTATTTTGCTCACCATCTTGCCAAGGTGAGAAGTGCTCGAATCAAAGGTTCAGGGCCTCGGAGATCAGTTATTAGAGACTCCGGCAAACTCAAAACAGACCTCCTCATTTTTATTACTGTTTTGCTTGGCACGCTGGTGACCCTTTAGTACTGGAATGTTCGACCCCGTCATGGTGGAACTGGCATGACCTGCCTCACTTATGCAAATTATTCGCGCGCGTCAAGTGCGCTCTGTGGGAGATGTGAAGCTTTACTGGGAATAATGACAAAAGTGAGGCCAGCGAGTACCCAATTCCCAATTTATATCGCTCTTTTGTTCTCACTTTAGCCGTCAATTGCGTCTCAAAGAGCAGCCACACCGAGCTCAAACCGAGGTATCTACCTTGGAGTACCCAAATGGTTCGTGCGCTTGGGTGGCCCTTTGAGCGAGTTCTGAGGCTTAAGTTCTCTAGACAAAATGGCCTTGCAACGAGAAACGTATAAAGCCTTTGAAAGTTTCCAATGGTGTTTGGTCAGAGTGCGATATCGGTGAAAAACAGGAATAAGCGTGGATTCTCAGTTGCTTGGAAACGGCCAAATTCGGGGCGATTTGCGCGAGTTTATGGCTTCTGTAAGAAAACCGTTCCCGCGTGTCGAAAGCACACTGCACGAGTTACCTTTCACATCAGGAAATATATGATAGGGAAAGACAGGGCAAATAGAAGTCGACGGAGATTGAAGTTGGTCAGAAGTTGACGAGCAGCGCTTCGGACCTCCTGCAGTAAGAGCTTCGCCACACAACATAAATGTTTCTTGAGTGGTTGGCTTCAGTGTAGTGCACTAGTGTGGTTAGGTGAACGGGTACGTCTGACTCAAAACTACCGGTTGCTGCAGAAAGCCGAGTATGCACGGAGCGAGTCGGCGCCACCACGGGCATCGATGACGCCCAACCGGCTGTAGCGTGTGAAACGGCAAAATGGGCATGCCACTCTAGACCTCTCGGCCTCAAATGCCAATCAGCTTTCACTGATCAATGCATTAAGCCGGTAAGCTTAGATCAAATAACCTTTTTCTCTCCACGTTCCATCTTATCATCCGGATGTGCAGCGACTGTCCGGTCCTCAGTTACACCGTCCGTATACCTGTGCCTAAAGTATCTACATTGTTCTAGCTGCCACCGTAACATACGGCTTAATTAGTTGCCGGTCGGTCCCGAACGCCTTGCATGTAGGACGTGCTCGTTCTCCTGCGTCATTTTCAACGATGCGTGTATGCAGGGACACAGCAGCTGCGTATCATCAACGCTAACGCCAGTTCCTCGTGGCGTGTTCTGCTCGTGACGCTGTGGAAAACCGCAATCAAAAGCAGTGCCCAGGCGCTTGTGAGATTACTTACTGAACCAGCTGGCAGAGGCAGCAGTACTGTATACCTCGGTCGGACGCCCTCCGAGCGACAGCAGCTCGGCTCACGTGACTATGCGTGGAGCACAAGCTGATGTCTTGCTCCTCAGCAGATGCAGTGCGAGGGCTGCGTTGTTGGCTGCATCCGAAAACAAGAGTGCAACAAAATTCAGGTAAACGAAAAGCTACAATGAATTTCGGTTTGTAAATGCCACGAAAAAACATCGATAATTATAGAGTTTAGTGTAACTCTAACAGGTCTAATTGCGTTATTCCATGTGCTCACACAATAACAACTGCTTATTTATAATGAAGTTTAGAGCTAAGCATTGGCTGCTCAAATACTTTTGCTGGAAGCGCAAATTATTAGGCAAATGAAAGCTGCTGCCACTATAAGCAGAAACTCTATAAAGTAAGGAATAGATACTTTGATGTAAACACGAGAGATGGACGTTGGGTCGCGAGTAAAAAGAATCAGCAAAATGACGCCACCAGAGCGGCGAAAATCATCGCACGGTTGGCGCGGCGCGGCGCCGGCTTTACGAACGCACCTGGCACTTATCGTCGTGATCGTTACCGGAGCGCCAAGCGTTGCTATGGGATCAATTGGAGCAATCAAGATGAATATCTGCTTGTCCTCAATTACATAGTCGCTTTGTCGCCCGCCTGTGCTGAGCATGGCACTTTCGCAGCTCGAGCGCACTGAAACCTTCGCTCAATGGCTTACTCACCGAGGGCAAGCGTCAATTACACTGTCACAAAAACAGCTAGAGCTAACACGCACAATGCTCCACGACAAGTTCAGTTGTCAGTGACGCCACGTCTAAAAAACAAAATTACGATCACAGCACAACTACGGGACATTAAACTAGTGGTCAGAAGGTAAGTTCATGACTACCGGAAAGAAAGCAGTCATCCCGAGTGGAATAGGCAACCATGGCCACTTACATGTTTTTTGCCTGCACTCAGGTTATTAGTCTTTAGCGCTCTCCGGGAGACATCGTCTTGTTTCCCGAGGTGCTGCAAGGCAGCACTGTGAGGACTTTTCGTCGAGAACGCACAATGAATAAAACATAACAAAACTCCGTTGACAATCGTTTTTCTCTCTTTTTTTGCCCTTCACACGTAGGTATCTCGAATAGTAGAGAACTGAAACACCGTTTCACACCGCGCGAGTCGCGATAAATTAGCGCGCGTTATAGCACGCCTGACTTTGTATTCTCGCGCAGGCCGCTAGTTGGCCAGGAATGTTCTGGATTCGGGAACTGTGAGAGCATGGCACTATTCATGTTTCAAACTCGGCAGTCTCGAATAATTTTTTTTTCCGCGCTAGTTCTAAGCGCTATGGTTCCGTTCATGCAGCGTCATTGTCCTTGTCGTAAAGCATAATGAGCTGACGTCACGCATGCGTCATTGCAAGGCACCAAGCTGATGGGCCTGAACACTGATTGGTCTGAAAACAATGGATGACAACTGCGGTCTCCATCTCTCTCTGTAGCCCCTTCTTCCCTCTCCTTCACTGTATCTGACGTTCCGAACGGCTGTCTTATAAAGGGATCATGCGTGCCCGTGCGTGACCAGCAGATGAACGCCCACCCCATCCCCACACAAATCCCCAACTCCACCTCCACACCCATTGACTGGTGACTGCATCTGGCTACTCCCACACGGTCGCAGAAAGGCACCCCTTCCCAAATTTACTAAACCATTTCTGCGTTTGCCCTGAAGCCAGCTGTCTCAGAAGTAAACGCCCTGTATTTTTTTTTTCATTCGCATGTCTCACAGGTGAAGTCCCTCTTGTTCTTTGAAATCCGGGGTGGCAGCTGCTATCAGCAGCGCGTCGTCAGGCCTAACAGCAAGCTGCTAGCTTTTCCTCATCATGCGACACATGCTACACCCGTGTCATTACATTCTGAAAAAAGCTTACTATAGTAGGATACAACAAAACAACAGTTGCTAACACTGGGCCATGGTCCGCGGCGTATTGTATTACTCCGCTGGCCCACCGTAATAGTAAACGAAATCAACTTTTCAATCTTTGACTATAATAAACAAGCCAGGAATCAAAATTCTAGTCCCTATAATTGTTTCCTTGTGATTAATTTTTTACTCAGGTAACAAGAAAAGTTCTAACAATGGTCTACTTTTTTGTCGCGGAGGAAATCTGTGCGGCAGTCGTGAATGTGGGCGGAGCTTCACTGCAGACTTAAGTTGTATCCGACTATAGTATCGAGATGGCCCTTCCAAGCACAAGGCGTAACAATATAACTGTGCTTTGCCGAACAAATCTGCTCGCAGTAAAATATCATCAGGGGCCCGATTCTCAATATTCGCAAATCCGCCCAGAGCGGGGCATACCCGTGAGTCCGTGAAGTGTACATCGGGGCAGCGCCAAGGTACGTAAACGCAGGATAGGATGACGAAAGTGCAAAATAAAGAAAGAAGTAGGAAAAACTAAATACTGTCGCCAGCTACCTGGCACTGAGTACAAAAAACATCGATGCTCTAAAGTCGTGCTTGAAGCCACCTGCGGGTGATGGTGCTGAACGCGACGCGAAAGACCCTGCAAGCCGGTCGTCACGGAAATAGAGTTTACCGGTAATTATAGTGCATGAAGCGATACTGCATGAAGCGATCTTCGCGACGCTACCGCTGGTACATCTGCATGAAGTGATGAGACCTGGCGGCCGAACGGCGCGTTTCAGCACCGCTGCTACAGTTGTGGCCGCTTCTGTGTTCAGTCACCTCACGTTACAAGACAGTAAGCTTGTGGTAGCAGCCCGTTCAGACTTCCGACAGCATGAAGCACAATGAAGGAATCCTCTGTACAACAGCCTTTCCTGTTCAACAGCTCCTCTCAGTCGTTCACTTAGCCATTTAGATCCATGGATATTGATTAAGCGGCGTTGGCAGCTTCGCGGAAACCGTTCTCAGCTCATCGCCCACAGCCATCGCGAAGCACGCCGCGTCGAATTATCGCCATATGCGGCGATTCTGTACTTGTGAGATGGGATCAGCGTCAGGGAGAGAGGAGTTGGCGGAGAAACGGCTGGCTATCGGCTGTCGAAAGTAACCTCAACGCATCAGTGGTGTTGGAAAGCTTAACCTCAAAGTGTTGTCTTCAGCGGCGTAGCGCGTAGGGTGGAATGGTATAGTGCGCGCGGAAGATCAGTCTCCACAACCGGGGCCTTACACAGCGAGTGTTGGCTGCGAAAAAAACTATGCTTAGCCCGGCAATCTGTTATACACTTTAGGATTCGAGGTGCATCCAATTTAACGCTACCCTTGGTTACGTTTGCAAGCGGCCGCACACGAAACGCGACTGCAAATCGCGTCAAACCCAACGCTCCAAACACGTATAGTGTCTTATTATTGTCAAAACCGTCAAATTCAAAAGCAAAATAGGGAGATGTTCACTATGAGGACATATACCTCATTACCATTGTGAGGTACTCATCGTTTGTTTTGTGAACATTAAATATGAAGTGTGCCTTGTTGCAGACTTCACAAAAAATTTATAAAGCATGTCACATATCCAGTGTGTAGACTGGCAGGTACACTATTTTATTAAAAAAAGGCTCTTATGAATGGTACTTGCTTTTCAATGTTTAGAAAGGCGCTCAATCTCGTTAATTGGCTGACATGAGCACAGAGAACTTACCAAAAGCTTATCAGCAGATATACTGTTTGTGTGATGCAAGTACGCACCAAAATGTGTCAGGTGAAACAAAATTTGTCATGCACTGCCCAACAATTCCATTGCTAGAGAACAACAGTAATACAACTACAGCAGCACCAGGCAGCTCCTTTCAATGCAGCAAGACTCCTCGTAAAAGAGAAAGGTTTAATGTCAGGAAAGGTGAAGTTGGCTGGAAAAAAGTGTATTCACATATGCTATTCAACATTGGGGAAGGAGAGGAATGTAGAGGCAGAGAGTGAAGTTGAAACATGAGGACATAATACAAAGGCTTTAATTTTTTACTGCTCAAAGAAACAAGCGTTCAAGAAAAGTTATGTTTTCATGACCATGGTTTTGGTGACCAAAGAAGAAAAATCCAGTTTGGAGATGAACAGCAAGAAATAAAGGGCTAAGGGCATCTGCGAAAAGGCCAGAAAGAAGTGTGCACCAGATCATCACCAGAGCAACACAAAATGCAGTTGCGAACAAGTGTAGTGCATAGAAAGATTACTGCATACAGAATATGTCCAGCTGCATTTCAGATGAAAACAAGTATTCATAAAATATGGCAAGGCACATATGTACATTCAGGCCAGAATAAAATGCAAAAAGTGCCCATGAACAAAACTAAATATTTCATCTGCATCCTTTCAGCTGTAATATGCAACTAGCCTGAATCATACTTCCGAGTAAAGGATCAACCGAAGTAAACATTAATAAACTCTTTCTAAACGGATATCTCATTGCAAAGTAGAAAAGTACGCCATATGCATGTTCATGATTCATTGCGGCATAACTGTACACTGCTGTGGCTAAATGTGCAGCATGCGGCCCTTCACGAATACCATAGGCACCTGCAACCACAGAACGCATCAAGCAAATCGACAATACTTATCATAAATGCTTGGTAACATCCTCAAAAAATGTATCAAGAAACAAATTGAAGGTCTTAAAAAGCCAAATAATTTACAATGTCAGCTGGTTGCATGGGACAAGAAGCTATCACAACTTTGTATTAGAGCTCTCAAATAACACTGTGCATTGGAGCGTGAAAAGCATAGAATTGCCTAAATATCGTTAGCTCGTGAAGTCTACACCTGTCACTTTTAAGGAGCACTAGCTACGCGTACATGGTGTCAGTCTGACTTGTGTGCGAATGGTTGTGTGCAACCATGGTAATGTGTTACGTATACATACCTTATCACCACATGCCGGTATATAAGGAAGGCAGAAATGAACACGAGGGCTTTTTGCCTCTCGGTTGTCAGCCAACGTGTTCGAGTGCTCCCTTAAGACATGCCATGCCCTAGGCAAGACAGTGCATTGCACATTTATCTCTGCCTTTCTTCCCAGCAGGTAAAAATATCACTGTATCTGATGAGATACCGATGATGGCATAAAACATTCATTGCCAATTGATGAAACTTATATGCATCCATAATGGTTTCCTTCATTCAAAAGCCCAACCAACACAAAAGAACTTCTCCGTGTTTATCCATAATTGCTGTCACTCAGCCCATATCAACCGTAAATTATTTATTCATTTGTTTAATGCTTCAAATGGTCCTTGCTGGAGTACTAAAGTACCGAAAGCTGGACAAATATGAGCGAAAAAAACGATAACACAATGCAAGAAGTAGAGACAGCAGACAGAGAATTTTAGACAACACAAGTGCTGAACTAATATGGGAAGGGCAGACCATCACACCTTATCGATTTCCTCAGTCAATGCTTTAAGTGCACAAGATTACAGAGGTGAACTGCATTGGCACAAAGACGGTTGCAGTCCTTGGAGGAACAAAAAAATTCTGATGCACAGTGGTGTGTGCTCGCAAAGGGTAAACTGCTTCTTTAGCATGACTAAGGCAGTGTGAAACAAATTTCCAAGTGGTAAGTGGTAAAATTCATGAATTACACAAACAATTCTGCTCTAATATAATGGTGTAAAAGGTTGCAAAATGTATAAATTTTAGGCCCACTGAAAAATTAGCTTTTTCTACTCAGGTGTTGGCAATTTTAATTTCTAGGTAAAGCAGAAGTATCAAAGCGAATCAAGTCAGGCTTTTTCTTTGTACAGTCAGAACAAAAAAGCTTTTTTTGTTATACTACCAGGTGATATCACCTGTGCTGTACTGCCTGTGGCATCAGCAATAGTGTTAAGAAGCAACTCTGGCAGATGTGCAACTCTAGAAAAACGGTATGGAAAGCCTGTGCACATCACACTAACGGATAGCTTTTTGGGGGGAGAGAGACGAGCTGCTAAGTCTACGAGGAGCGAGGTGTGTTTTTTGCCCGAAGCTTACACTTTGTGGAAGAAAATATTGGGGAAATGATTTAATTTCATCACTGTTCTTCATGCATAATGGAATACTTTATGCAGCCTAACTGCATTTCATTATCAAGTGCAACATTAAATACTGGCTAGTGTGGCTCGCACAAAACCACATGAATTTTTTTTCGACAGAGCTGCATTCCATAAACGTCGAAGTGGAGAAGCTAATAATACCTGCGTTAAACTGTAAAATGGCAACATGTTCATTATCGATGGCCCAGTCATAGAGTGTAGAGGGTAAGCAGGTTGTCTGCAGTTTTCCTTAAAATCACAGAACCGCATCACCAACTTCCATGGAGCACAATGCAAATGGCTGAGTCAGTGAAAGTGGGATCTAACGCAGTGCCCATGAGTACATAGGCAGACAGTGGTCTTGTATGACATGCGTACAAGGTTGATAGCCCAGAAGAAAAAAAGATCTCATTTCAAGTTCGACTACTGAGGAGGAAATCATACCCTTCCTGATGGCAACCATTCCAAGTCAGCAGAAAAATGTCTTTTGCAGCTTAATTATTGACGCAGGAATTACGTCCAGCTGGATAAATTACACTTCCATTTAGTAACATCTGAATTAATTAGAATTTATAGGTTTCCGTTAGGCGTGCCCAGTCCGACTAGAAAAGCTGGGAATGATTAGCCTATCAAAACTCTGCCCAAGCCATGAATTTTCATCTGGAGGTTAATGACCATGAAAAATTACCTGCCTTTTCCCTCAAGAAAAATAAATTTTTTGCTGTGTAGCTACATCAGCATGTGAAAGAAGCAGTTGAAAGCAAGCACAGAGGCAACCAAAAGCCATGAGCCAAAGCCTGTTGCGATCTTATCCCACAAACAGTGGCAGACAAGATGTGTTCCACGGTGAAGAAGAGATGTAAATCACTACAGACATAGTAACCATGCACTATGCTGAGCATGTTGCAGACTGCTGGCTCTCCATAAACACGAAAGAAAACAGAAAAGCAATGGTGAAAGTGTATGTAGTCAACACTGTGGTACTAGAAGGAAAAACTTTTCATGCCTTCCTGTCTTTCACTTAACTGGAGCACCAAATAAAATGTGCATTGTGTACAAGCAGAATACATAAGAGGGCACCAAACCAAGGAATGGCATTTCTTCACTATCACAAAAGCATGTGTTGAAGCAGACACTCAGCAAGTTGGCACGAGGTAGGCGGACAGCACTTGGGACACTTCCTGACTCATAAAAAACTGCAGCACCAGAGAAAACTGATCTTTATTAACATGCATAACACTAATAAACTGAAAGTTAAATATATGGTCCTGTTTAAAGAAGACTAAAATGATGAATATTTCAAAATGTACACTGATTGCTTAGGGCATAGCTACACGTGAAAACCACTGGGTGTGATTCCCACGTGCAGTTGATCATACACTTCCTGTCGGTCAGGTAGAATACAAATGGTGCTATGTCCTCCTCCTTGTTGTAGATGTTGGTGCTCCTGCTATTATCACCACTCGCTGGTGGTGTCATGGTACTGCAGCCGAGTGTGGATGAATATGTTGTGTTGCACTGCACAATGCAAACTGTGCAGATCTTCGAAGAGAACTCTTGACCATGCCGTACAGCACTCGATACCTTTGCAGACACCTCATGTAATCGTTCAGGAGCCCGGTATGGCCACAGACCTAGGTAACCAGCCTGGCGAGGATGAGTGAAGATGAATCTGGCATCAGGGATCCCGAGCACTTGAGACCCCCTAGTGAGACCGGTGGCCCACGTCTGCACAAGGTGCATATCATCATCCGCATATTAATCCTGTGCACTGAAATCTTCGAACAGGCTAGACGTTGGGTTGCCAAATATGTGAAATTGTTTAAGCTGCAAGTTAAACTCTAGTCTAGTTTTGCATACCAATGTAAAATGTAAAGCTCACTGATCTGCCCAACCCTCGCTGCCTCCTGGATCGCCCCATCACAGTCGACATCATCATCTATCAACTATAAAACCGCTGCATCCGTCAACGACACTTCGTGGGCTTGGTGGCTGTGCCATGGCAAAGACCACTAATCCGTTCTTCCTGACAATGCAGGTTGGTGAACAATACAGCCTGTTCGCTAAGAAAACTAGTAACTACTTCTTAGTGCAGCTACCAAGCCCACAGTGTCTGAGTGCTAGCGCTGCCGATTTTGCCCGTTCTCTTCTGTTGTTGTTATCCGGTGATATTGAAACTAACCCCGGTCCTGATTCTGTCGCCATTCTTGCCGAGCTGCAAAAAATTTCAGCCAGTCAATCTCAACTCATCGCTGATGTGGGTGAACTAAAAAACCAACTACTAACGACAAACCAAACCATCTCCAATCTGAACGAAAGAATGACTGATCTCGAGAACCACTACCAAACCCTAAAAACCTTACAAACAGACCTTGATACTGTCCGAACTAACGCCGCCCAGACAGCCAGCTTAGTCTCTGCACTAGAAACACGCCTAGACGACGCCGAAAATCGATCGCGGCGGAATAATCTAATATTTTATGGCCTTGAAGACACTAATGCGGCCGAAACATATGCTGAGGCTGAAGAAATCATCATTCGTCACTGCCAGGATCGCCTTAACATATCAATCGACCCTAAAGAAATAGAACGCGCACATCGCCTTGGACGCCACTCTGACGACCGCTGCCGCCCAATAATAACTAAATTCACGTCCTACAAAACTAAAGACAATATTCTCTCAAATGCCCGGAAACTAAAGAACACATCCTATAGCATCGGCGAAGACTTCTCTCGTTCCGTCCAAACCGCGCGTAGCCACCTTGTAGCATTCGCCAAAGCCAAAAAAGCTAAATTTTCACTTCGCTACAAGACATTGCACATTGGTGCTAAGCGTTACATGTACGATATCTCATCGCAGATGGTTAAAGAGATACCATAGCGGTTACCTCCCCCAAATGTAATCAATACCCGTCCCCGCACTTTACCAAGCAATCATCTTTCGTTCTCTGTAACCTACACTAATATTCGCAGTCTTATGCCGAAACGAGAACGCGTGTCTAGCTTAGTCATATCATCTAACAGCAGTATGCTGTTACTAACTGAAACCTGGCTTACTAATGATATCACTGATGCTGAAGTTATTGCCGATTTGCCGAATTTTTCTGTTTATCGGAAGGACCGCACAGATTCTCGAGGGGGTGGCGTGCTGATCGCTGCTGGACCAGAATTATCTTGTTCACCCATCCGTCTCCCATCTAACTTAGAGATACTGTGGCTTTTGTGCCGTACTTCACCGCATTCAGTCATAATCGGCGTGTGTTATAGGCCTCCGCATTCTAGCCCAAACCTTTCTCGTGAACTTAACAATATGCTAAACCAGCTCATGATATCTTATCCGAACGCGCATATTCTTCTGTTTGGTGATTTTAATCATCCAGGAATAAACTGGCTCAACCGTTCTCATTCACAGCCAATCAGTGCAGAATCAAGGGATTTTCTAGATGTTTGTTTGAACTTTAATCTTTACCAACTAGTAACCAGCCCAACACGCACCGCAGGCGATTCGAGCAACATTTTAGACTTAATACTAAGCTCTCATCCTGACAGTTTGTCATCCATTACATACTTAGAGCCCATTAGCGACCATAAAGTCATTCAAGCCGATTTTTCCTTCCGCACCGAGCGCCATGAAACACAAAAGAAAACAATCACCCTGTATGACAAGGGTAACTACAATGCCATTAATCATGAACTGAGCATTTTTTTTCCCACTCTTCGAAGCCGGTTATAACCAGAGATCTGTTAACGAGAATTGGCTAATATTTAAAAATAAACTTCATGAACTAACGCAAAAATTTATCCCTAGAATAACTTTTCGTGAAAATCGCTCTAAACCCTGGTTTTCTAAGACACTAAAAAGACTGGAGAATAAAAAGAAGCGGCTTTTTCGCGCTGCCAAATTTAAAAGCAATTCCGAAGCGTGGGAGAAATACTTTTCAGCCGAAAAAGAATACTTGACTTCCGTCACCAACGCTAAACACTCATTTTTTAACAGCGACCTACCGCGCATGCTATGCGATAACCCCAAAAAATTTTGGCGCGTTATCAATCCCGCACCATCACACTCAGTCACTCTCACTCATGCATCCGGTATTCAAGCCTCCGACACAGAATGCGCTAACATCTTCAATACGGCGTTCTCGTCAATTTTCGCCCAGGAGCGCAACCCGCCTCCAAGAATACCTCCTAGTAATGCCACCTCACCGATGGACGCAATAACTTTTTCTTCAACTGGCATCTCGTCTTTAATCGAGAAAATGAAACTTTCCTCGTCAGCCGGCATCGACGAGATAAACACTAAACTACTAAAAAACACAAAATGTATCAGTGCAGTGTATCTTGAATTATTGTTTTCGCAATCACTCTCTACAGGTCTCATTCCGGAAAACTGGAAAGTTGGGAAGGTCGTTCCACTCTACAAATCAGGTGACAAAAATTCCCCTCTGAACTACCGTCCTATTTCTTTAACTAGCGTCCCCTGCAAGATCATGGAACATGTCATATACTCTCAGGTAATGGACTTCTTAGACGCTAACAATTTCTTCCATCCATCCCAGCACGGTTTCCGCAAGGGGTATTCATGCGAAACAACTAGCCATGTTCCTCAACGACTTACGTACTAACCTGGACGCTAACCTTCAAGTTGACGCCATCTTTCTGGATTACGCTAAAGCATTTGATAAAGTTCCACATCAACGTTTAATACAAAAACTTTCTATTCTAAACATTCATCCTAACGTGCTAAACTGGATCAAGGCCTTTTTAAGAAATCGCTTTCAGTCAGTCATTGTAAATAACCAGTCTTCCAACCCTCTCCCTGTAACATCCGGCGTCCCACAAGGCTCTGTTCTTGCACCCCTATTGTTTTTAATATATATTAATGATCTCCCTCAATACGTATCCTGCCAAATTCGAATGTTCGCTGACGACTGCGTAATTTACCGCCAAGTAACAAACATAACTGATCATGAAGCCCTCCAGCAGGACCTTAACCAAATTGAACAGTGGTGCGCAGATTGGCTTATGACCCTCAACCCTAGCAAATGCAAGCTTCTTTCCATCACCCGTCGCAAAAAGACTCATGCCTTCCAATACAAAATCGCTAACGAGTTCGTAGAATCTGTATCATCTTTCAAATACTTAGGCGTCACATTATCTAATGACCTAACATGGAATGCACATGTTACTAACGTAATATCATCGGCTAACAAAACTCTGGGATTTCTTAAACGTCACCTTCGCCTCACCTCACATCACGTGAAATTGCTCGCCTACAAGTCACTCATTAGACCTAAACTTGAATATGCATCCGCCATATGGGACCCGCATCATATTAACCTCGTAAACGATCTAGAAGCCGTTCAAAACCGCGCTACAAGGTTCATTCATTCTTCTTACTCCTACGACGTCAGTGTTTCAGCCTTAAAAACCAAATCAGCACTATCGCCTCTTTCCGTTCGTCATCGCATAGCCACGCTATCACTGTACCACAAGTTCTTTTACTCATCACTTAACCGTGCCCCTTACATCACGCCAGCATCATACATTTCTCATCGCACTAGCCACACGCTTCAAGTTTTTCGCCCACGTGCCCGAACTGTTACTTTTTCAGCCTCCTTCTTCCCACGTGCAGCTAAAGATTGGAACGGCCTTCCCCAGCATATCGTCGACATCACCTGTCCTTCATCATTTGCAAGCAATCTAAACAACATTTTTTGTTCATGATCACTAATGGCATTGTTTTGTGCCTTTTCTGCTAATCCCACCCCTTATGTAATACCCCGCGAGGGGTCTTTAAGGTAATAAAATGAAATGAAATGAAATGAAAAGCCAATAATTAGTACCGAAACGAACTGTTTCCATAGTAGCTACAGGTGCTTGACGGCATATTTCTCAAACTGATGGGCACAAATATTAGTCTTTTTATACTCAGTTTAAACGAAACCACTACAAAATACATTGCAAGGAAAGGCACAAGTTAAGTTATTTGCGACTACCTTGAGTTTAGTACATACAAGCTTCTCCATTTTGTACCCATCAAAATGAGGCTGCCATGATTTCGTCAGTAAGAGAAATCCAAAGCCACAGAACAACTGTGTGTATCACCCACACCTATCTCTGCTGTCATCTGAAAATTATAGACATGATTCATGTACACTATTTTGATGTGCATGTTCTATTTACGCTGTCCTTTGTTGCTCAATAAACTATATATAAATGCAATCTGATATCACCAGCCGTATTTCACCTTACTCCAGGTGAACACATTATTCCTTCATGCCTGCCACAACACACTAAGCACGTGCTCACCAGTTTGGCGATTTGCATGTGGGCAGTACAGGAGAATGAAGAGATATTCCACACAAGGATGAATTCCACACAGACTTATGCTCTGCTGGAAGCTTCACTGGCAGGTGCAACACACCTGTCAAAAGAAATGTACAAGACTCATATTTTTGTTTTCCGCGTGCCCTTACAGTAATAATTTGTTTCTCCCTCCTACGGCCATTTCCATGTGACTGCTGCCTGACTCAAGATGCAGGACTGCTATGAAAATTTCAGCTTGAGTAGCGAAATCACTTTGATGGGCTTCATTAATAACCCTGAAGCCCGGTTATAGTATGATTATTACGCTTTCACGCAATTTTTTTCCACACTAAAGGAAATGTCTCCTCCTAGCTGATTTCACCAATGCTTCCTTTCAAATTCAGAGACACCAAAACCAAGAAATCCACGGGTGTACTGGCATCTTAGGCCTTGTTTTATCAACTTGACGCTTTGTGCAAAAACTGAAACATAGTTTGGTGCACAAAGCAACACGCAATTAAGAGAAATTTTGCATTCGCAGCATGCGTCCTGCACAAACTCCGTTGCTTGCTTTAAAGCCATTTCCAGCCTGCATGCAGAAGAAGTGAGGATGACGCTACACAAACTGTTTCCTTACCTCAATGACGATGCCACGTCGAATGTTCCCAGTAGATGATTACGCTGTCTTGCTTACACAACTGCGACATTTCGGCAGCGGCAGCGGCGGCGAGTGCACGAATATCAACACTCTGTTACTTTGTGCTGCTATCTTCGCTTCGCGCGACAACTTCAAGGCCCGCCTGGAGGGAAACCTGCCTAAAAACCAGCCACTCTGAGTCCTGTGCCTGCTGTGTCCTTTTTGCGGACGCTTTGGCCTGGGTGCATCGCGCCTGGGTTTCAACGGCCGCTGCTAGCGTCACCAAGCAGTGATTCCAGGCAACCCTACTCGGAAAAGTGATGCCCACCGTCGCGCACTTCGGCAGCGGCAGCGGCGGCGAGTGCACGAATATCAACACTATGTTACTTTGTGCAGGTTGGTGTTTTTTCTTTCAAGCAGTGTCCTGATATTGTACACTCAATTTTGAACTGCCGTTTCCCTGCCGAAGTCCCGAGTTTTAAGTCCGTGCTGTGTTTATGCAATTTAGTGACTAGTTTTATTTTTTTTTTCTTGATTTAAGTGACTTGCAGAGTGAAATATGACTAAAGACGCGTCAAAGCAAAAGGAAGATGTGAAGGCTGACTTTGCCAGATTAAAAGAGTAACTTAAGCAAGAATTTAAGTTGCAACGTGAGACACTGGAGTGAGATATGCGCAGTGAAATCAGGGAGCTAAAACTCGAGCAACAAAACATTACCAAAAGCCTTGAGTTTGCCTTCAGCACTATTGAAGAATTGAAATCTCAACTAAAAAATGAAGCTGCAGAGCACAAAAAGCTGTCAAGTGAAAATGAGGATTTGCATGCTAAGTGCATTAGCCTTGAAAATAAAAATCGAGATCTTGAAATCCGGCTGGTAAACTCAGAGCAGTATTCAAGAAACTGCAATCTCGAGGTACGTGGAGTAGAAAGGCACGAAGATGAAAGCATTTTCAGCATCGTCTCCCAAATCGGCTCGCTCATAAATGAAAGCATATCTGAGTCTGACCTAGAAGCCTGCCAGCGAGTGCCTACGCGAGATGTTGATAAAAGCCATATCATCATTCAGTTCAAATCACGTGCGAAGCGCGACAGGGCACTGATAAAGGCTAGGAAGCTTCGGCTTAAAAACACTGATCTTGGATTTGACGGGACCACTGGCATATACATAAATGAACACCTTTGCCCCACGCTTAAACTGCTTTTGGGAAAGGCTATCAGCAAAAAGAAAGAGCACAAATGGAAGGCTGTATGGACACAAAATGGAAAAATCCTTGCCCGGAAGACCGATGAAGCGCCACTCATTCAAATCAGACATGAGGATAAGCTTGACAGAATATGCTGCTTGCTCCTCAAACATGTAATACTTTGAGTTTGTATTGCCCCATAATCTTAAACTGCAAAACACCTCACAAACATCAGTTCTGCATATCAATGCTCGGTCTGCATCTAACAAGGGTGATGAGATATCATACTTTCTAGATCATTTTTCATTTAAGTTTGATTACATACTCATGTCTGAAACATGGTACCACAGTGACAGTAAAATGGTCGATATTACTGGTTATAACCGGTTTCTTCAAAATCGGTCTTGTGGGCGTGGAGGTGGCGTCGCAGTTTATGCTAAGGATAGCCTAACTTGTGAAATAATCTCCGATTTCACTGTGACAGCAGATGACTATGAGCTTATCACCTTGCGTCATTATAATGAAGTTGTTTCCGTCTTGTACCGTCCTCCACAAGGAAATATCAAAGCGTTTCTAAATAAACTTGATGAGTTATTGGAATATGCCAGCAGAAACAAGTTTTGTTTAATTGTTGGAGGTGACTTTAATAACGTTTTATCAGATATCAATCATGCAAATGAACTCGGAAATATGATTCAAGCTTCTGGCTTTACAAACCTGATCACCTCGCCAACCCGTGTTAGTGTCAAGCTACTCTGCCCTTGACCTAATTATCACGAACACATGTATTGTTACCAGTGCTGGCACTATTACCAGTGACATCAGTGACCACTGTCCTGTTTTTATGACATATGTCAAAAACAAAAAATTAAGCCAAAAACTCTCAGAATCGTTCAGTTCTCTGCATATCTCAAACGAGTCACTCGAGTCGTTTAAAAACAGTATCAGTACGTGTAACTGGAGCCCTGTGTTTAAGTAAACTAAAGTTGACGAAGCATACTTCGAATTCATAGAAATAATTACGAGAGTGTATACAGCACATTCCCATTTAGAACACTAAAACATTCTAAAAAGGCGAAAAAACCTTGGGTGACACGCGGGCATCTGAAACAAATCAAACAGAAAATCCGTCTGTACTTTCAGTTTCTTTGCACACGGACAGAGGAAAACAAAGAATTTAAAACCTTTAGAAATAAGCTAAATACTACGCTTAGGCAGGCAAAGAAAGCTTATTACGAGCACCTTTTTTCCAACATAGGCAAAAAACAGCCAGATATTATTTGGAAAACAATAAATAATGTACTCGGCAGAGGTAAAGGCGATTCGTCTCCTGAAACCTTAACGGTCAACGGCACCGACCTAATTGGTGAAGCTCTTGCTGATCATTTTAATCACCACTTTACCAATGTCTCAAATCATTACAACTACAGCTTAACAACATTGCCCAAAATTAGCATCAGTACCCCTGAAACAATCTTCCTTCGCCCTACTGACGAAACTGAGGTACACAGGACATTTTTATGCTTAAAAAACAGCAAGGCCCTTGATTATGAAAACATACAAATAAAACCAATAAAGTACGCGATTGAATTTCTGTGTCCAGTACTGTCTTATATATTTAATTTCGCAATAGAATCGGGTACCTTTCCTGAGGGCATGAAGCGAGCAAGAGTTGCTGTAATCTTTAAAGGTGGAAACAGAAATGAAGCAACTAATTATCGATGGATTTCTATATTACCTGCTTTCTCCAAAGGAGTAGAAAAGATCATTTACTCGCGCCTAATAAATTTCTTAGATAAAACTAGGGCGCTGACCGATTGTCAGTTTGGATTTAGAAAAGGTAAATCTACAGAAACGGCGGTGCTTGCAATAAAAGAAAATATACTACAGAGCACTGAAAAGTGAACATATACACTCGGTCTTTTTGTTGATTTCAGCAAAGCTTTTGACTGTCTCGACCATAACATACTTCTTAAAAAACTCACTTCATATGGCATCCGTGGAAAATCTCATGATTTGCTTAACTCGTACCTCAGCAATAGAAGCCAGTGTGTCTGTGTTAGCAACCACCAGTCAGGTGCACCAGAGGGGAGTGTATTAGGCCCGCTTCTGTTTAGCTTATACATAAATGACATAGTTCATATTGACAACAGTGTACAATTCATTATATATATGCTGATGACAGTACTGTGCTTATTTCTGGTAATGATCCCAATGCCCTTGTGTCACATTGTAATGATGTACTTGAAAAATTGTCTGTCTGGTCCCAATTAAATCGCATAGAAATAAACACCCAGAAAACGAAAGCTATTTTATTTCGAGCCAGAAATAAGAAATTCATGCTAGAAAATTCCCTAATGATTCAAGATAAAAATATTGACCTTGTCGATACTCACAAAATTCTCTGTGTCTATTTTTCGTGCCATTTGAGTTGGGACACTCATGTCAACTATGTTGCAAGGAAAATCCCTTCAGTGACTGGAGCTATGTCACGATGTCGTACTGTTCTGCCGCAAGAAGTTAAACTTCAGTTATATAACGCATTATTCGCCCCGCATGTCAGCTACTGCAGTTTGGTGTGGGCAAGCACCACAAGAGCAAATATTGAGAAGATAATAGTTCTGAAAAAAAGGTACCTTCGCTACTTAGCCAATATTGATCATCACGCTACAACAAGACATCTCTTTGCAAAATACAGAATTATTAGTTTTGACTATCACTATGAACACCGATTGCTACATGCTTTCTATTTTTCTCAGCATGACAGCCAGAGTTTCCTTCGTTCGACGGCATTGCTGCAACCTAGAGCTACCCCTGCTTTAACTCGAATTTCCGAACCCTAGTTAGTCCCATACTTTCGCACTCAGTACAAATTGCAATTATTAAAACACAATATGCCGGTTTTATTAAATCAACACAAACGGGTAGCCTTCAAATCCCCAAAAGAGCTACGAGTACACTTTTCTCAATTGTAATTGATAAGAATCTATTGTTGTGATAAATCATGCAGCAGGTCTGTATTTTCTGATGCCTTCTGCTATTCAGTGTTTGTAATTAATGTTAGCGTACTCTGCCACCAATGTCTGCTGCCGCTTTGTAAACGGCTCCAGGGTTCCAATCAAGTTGTAGGCAGCAACTTTTAGCCCTGGAGACCGTCCAGTTTTCTGGTGAATAAAGAATTGAATTGAAAAAAGATAGTGCGCCAGTGCACACGGATGTCTCGTCGAGAGGCCCGACAAGTTCCTGGAGTTCTGATGGCCGGCCGCGCGAACATCTGTCGTATCATACTCGTCCCGCGTGCAAAGCCCATCCTTTCAGCGACGTTCATTGCTGGCGATCGCACGACACAGCAAGACACTTCGGCACTGTCTCTCACCGCAATGCATGCTTGCATAGCCACCACACCATAGGTCTCATGTCACAGACGAGCTGTCTAGCCGGAGACCACTCGACAGCATCGTTGTGCTCGCGAAAGTCGCTCACCTCTCGCAGTTCTGGGGTTTAGCAAACGACGAATAAATGCAACGAGCAGCATAACTCGGCAAAACACACCGCCGGCAAGGGTGTGACATTCCCGTAGAGCCAATGGGGACGATTTTGAAATGCGACGGTGGCGGTGCCTGGGAGTTGGCGGTAAAGGCATAAATTGCTCAAAACTTTTTGAAACAAGCTCAGCCAAGCCAATCCAGAAAAATCCAATATGGCGGCGTTTGTTTACCCGGCTGGTTGCGGGCGGTTGCTCGCGCGTTCGTGGTGCTGGCGGCCGCTAGCTCGATGCAAGCTTCGTAAATACTGGTGACTTGCTGCTCCCGCGCTGCATTCCCGCTTGATTTCCTAAGTACTTACGACATCTGCTTACCCGCTTTTGCATTTCGATGTGTCTGTTGAGGCAGCACGGTGCATGGTGGCGAGCGGCGCGGCCAGCGCGGCTGATTAGCAGCTGCTTAGGGCGCTCGCTCGAGTACCAAAAACGTAAATAGTTTTCTCCAAAGAACAGTTTATTAAAGGAAACATCAGTAGTGACAATCGATGTACAAAAGTGATTTTAGGCATCTTGGGCATTGCAATATCAGTGACAATCGTTCTAAAAATCAAAATTAATACATTCCATTATGGAAACCTAGAACACATGAGCCGCCAGATACCAGGATCGCTGCAATCGTTCCGACCGTGGCGACACTTACGGCGCGGACGCACAACTTGCAACATGCCACAGCACTGCCGCCGGCGCCGCCATTGCCAGGCTACATTAACCGCGCGGAGCGATGATTTCTCACTGCGGGCGAATGTTTTGAAACGGGAAAGCAGTTAGCGCCCCTATGCGGCTGCACATGTAAGCTATCGCTAAAAGCAGTGCTCAGTTCAGATGTGCCCTTATGACACCTTTTCGTTGCATTGTGCAATCAAAACAAGACTCTTATAAGCTTCGTTTCGGCTTCAAATAAAAACAAATTGCTGACCGCCTAGATCTGTTAAGTCAGGGTGTACGTAGCGAAAGTGCGGCGACTTCTGCATTGGAAGAGTGCATTCACTAGATGCGCCTTTATTCACGTGTAATGCTGAATCCGTGGTGGCGGAGTTCTAGCGTCTCCGCCTCAAACGCCAGCGGCCCTGGTTCGATTCCGAGCCTCGGCACAGGTCTTCTCTTACCTTATTCTGTGAGTGTGCGGTGGGTTCAGTTGCTGGCGTACATGCCGCCACCGAATACGTTGGTTAGCGGCTAAGCGCAGACTCTGTTACAGCGCGTTCATACTCCGGCGTAACGCACCCGCGCGCTGCACAGCAACGTCACGGTGGCTTCGGCGCTCTCTGGTCGCACTGGCGGAGACTTCGAGCACGTCCACACTCCTCTATTTCGCGCCGAGTGCCCCGCCGCCGCCGGCCCGGCCAGACCGGTTCGGTTCGGCTCCGCGGCGAGGCGCGCGTTGTGACTTCATGGGCCTCCTCGGAATACCGCCACGGTGAAATCGCATGAATACCTTTTAAACTGCGGGAACCTAACGCCGTATAAATCAGCGTTTCATTCACTCGTTTGCATGATTTGCCGCGGTGGCACAGTGGTTAGAGCGCTCGGCTACTGATCCGGAGTTCAAGAGTTCGGACCCGACAGCCGCAGCCGCGTTTCGATGGAGGCGAAACGCTATGGCGCCTGTGTGCTGTGCGATGTCAGTGCACGTTAGAACTCCAGGTGGTCGAAATTATTCCGCAGCCCTCCTTCTTTCACGCCCTCCTTTATTCCTGTCCTTACACCGCGGTTCACGTGTTCGCCGATATGTCAGACAGATACTGTGCCATTTTCCTTTCCCCAAAAACCAATTGTCCGATTTTACCTTGCGGCCGGGCGAATTTATGGCGGAAAATTGCAGCGATTTTTGGCAATGGCGGCACATTGTATACACGATGAAGAGATGAAGGGCCAATTTGACACCACTCTATAATGCATGCGTATCACGTGTTTCAGGTGACATTGTTCCAGTCAATCAGATTTCAGGAGGCGGTCATGCCATTATGCAGCAATTCTCTCGACATTGGCAAGTCGAGCGCATCTGTTCTCATACGCTGCCACCCCCCACCCCCTCTGTAGCTTTTTCTGTTCATGACAATCATATATATTTACCAGCCAGACACAAAGAATAGCGCTGCTAAAAATTTATTTTCGATGCCACGTCAATTTGACGTCAACGCGAAAAGCGCGTCTGTAACTGTCGGTGAGTGATGCACATGGTGACGCTCATTGACACATGTGAGAGCCAATCAGAGAGGCAACATGGCGCCGACAGGCGAATATAAATATCGAGAATCGGCCCCTGGCTAATTCTGAACAAGAACTATAGTGGGACTTGCATGACGACCGGCTGAACTTTAACACGCGTCCTACCCGAAGGCATTGAATACAGGGTTCGGAGTGGCAGCCTAGAGGAAAATCCTGCAAGTGCACCACAACCACTCGGCAGAGTAGAAGGCTTAGGCGCAAACTCACCCTGCAGGTGTTGGGGGACGGCAGACGGCTGTGGCCGGCTGCGTGCATTTCTGCGCGAGCGCTTCTAGAAGCTTAAGCACCTCTTCGCCTTTGCCATGGAGGTGGTGGTGGTCGCCACCAGCGTCTTGTCTTCCGTTGGTGCTGCATGGCCCCGAGGCGACGAAGCGTTTGGCGAGCACGAGGTACGGTGGCTGCCCAGATGGAAGTACGGCACAGGTTGCTATGTCGCGGCAGCTCTCACAGCACCAGTCAGCTCCCTGGCCAAGATCGCTCTGCATCGCGAGCATAAGTCCAGAACCACTCTGATGCATCTGATCAGCGTACTGGTCGGGAGGAACTGTGTGGACGCACATAGCTTGGCGGGCCTCAAGAACGAACGGCTCTAAAGAAAAGATGGCGTGCGTTCGATGTCTCGTGCAGCTCGAGCAGCCGACTCAAGATGATGATGATGGGGTCCTCGGGCTTAATGGCACATGCCCATGGCGGGATTTTGAACCGAGAAGTGGCGCGCATGCGCGAGGGGCAGGGACGACACAGGGCACATTTATCTCTCTCTCTCGCTCCCTAGTCACAACTGCGCATGCGCGACTAGTAGCACCCAGCAACTGAGCAGCGCCGCGCCTTCCCTCAAAATGCCCCATTCAGTTTTCAGTTTTCTCTTTCTTCTTTTCCTCCCTCCTTTATCCCTTCCTTTAAGGCGCGGATCGGGTGTCCACCGAGATACTTGAGACGGTTACTGTGCTTTGCGCGCTCTCCACGCCATCTGGCATGACGTCACACCGCGCGGCTCGCCGCCGCCGTTTGCTATGACAGCACACCGCGTTCGTCGTTTGTCTTTCTATCCCATCTTTCAACTCTCCTACTATCTGCACGTGGTAGCGATTGTGGCTCGGCTTGAGCCAGTGGGCAGGCTTCTCTCTCTCTCTCTCTCTCGAGACTAATTAAGATGTGGGAGGCAAGACGAGGCCTCATGAAAAGATGGAAAAAGCAAAAGTGGAATAGGAAGTTAAAGAAGAGGATCGCCGAAATTACAGCGAAGGCGGAGGAATACGCAATGCAGCTAGCAAGACAAAATTGGGAGCAATTCAGCAACTCACTTAACGGCACGTTGAGCATGGCTAAAACGTGGAGGATTCTAAAGAGCCTAATGGATCCCACCAAAACAAAGACGGAATGCAGCAAAGCCATTCACTGGCATTGTACACCAGCACGAAGGAACAGATGAAGAGCTGCTTAAAGCAGTCAGCACCAAGTGCTATGGCCAAGACAAACCCGCGGCCTATCAAGAGAGCTATAAGGGCAGAGAAAACCCGGAGCTAGACAGGCCAATCACCAGATAAGAGGTCTACGCTGCAATTAGGTGATGAGGCAACCTGGGTGATGAGGCAATCGAGCAACTCACTACCTGCCTAAACAAGCAATGGGAGGCAGGACTGGTGCCCAAGGAATGAAAGCACTCTATGGTTGTAATGATTCCCAAGCCTGGGAAGAAATTACACATAGAGAACCTGGGGCCCATTTCACTCACATCTTGCCTCGGCAAGCTCTACGAAAGAATTGTGACCAAAAGAAATCAAAACTGTCTAGAGGATAACGAGCTGTATCCTCATAGCATGTTTGGGTTCAGGGCAAACCTGTCAACGCAGGACATCCTGCTACAACTCAAACTCGAGGTCATTGCCAACGCCCCGCAACAAGGAGAAAATTTAATTATTGCACTCGACATCAAAGGGGCTTTCAACAATGTCAGCCATGCGGCTATAATGGAAGGCATAAACAACCCCAACTGCGGGAAGAGAGCCCATGACTACGTAAGATCTTTCTTGACAGGAAGAACGGCCACAGTGGACTTGGGAGATATAAGAAGCGAGACCATAGACACTCCAAACAAAGGCACGCCGCAGGGCTCGGTCATATCGCCGATCCTTTTCAACCTAACCATGATTGGCCTGGAAAGAAAATTGGAAAGCATCCCAGGCATAAGACATGCCATATATGCGGACGACATAACTGTATGGTCGAACCAGGGATCTCTGGGGCAGATGGAACAACAAATGCAAAAAGCAGCGACTTGTGTTGAGCAATGTATCAAGAAAAGGGGTTTAGCCTGCTGAACTGAAAAATCGGAAATCCTTAGGATAGGAAAGAAGCCGACGGATGAAATAATAGAGATAAAGCTCGAGGGCAAGATAATCCCGGAAAGGGAAATCATTCGAGTTTTAGGCATGTGGCTACAGAGCAACCGCAAATGCAACAGCACGATTGGCCTCCTTAAAAAGTCAACGGAACAAGTTTGCCATATGATAACCAGAGTATCATCCAGAAGATACGGCATGAAGGAAGGCGACACGCTAAAGCTGGTAAACAGCTAAGTCATCAGCAGAATAACTGACTCACTTCCATATCACAGCATGCTGAAAAATGGAGAAAATCAGGGAGAGGTCCTAATCAAAGGAGCCTACAAGACAGCTTTGGGCTTACCCAGAAACACGTCGAACGACAAGCTGGCAGAACTGGGGCTGCACAACACGTTCGACGAGTTAAGCAGGGCACAAGTCATGTCACAGATCCAAAGGCTAAGGAACTCGGCAACAGGGAGGGCCCTCCTAAATAGGCTGAACTATAAGGGGGTCCTGGACATAGAGGATAAATCGGCAAACATCCCAGACGAAATACGTCGAACCTACCAGGTTAGCCCTATACCCAGGAATATGGATCCAAATCTACACGCAGCCAGAAGACAGGCAATGGCTGAATATGTAGAGGCGAAGATAGCCACATAAGATCAGGTAGTCTACACTGACGTCACTCTGTACCCGTGGACTCGTAGCCAAAGCATCAAGAAAACGGTATCGGTTGTCACAGCAAAGGAGGGTGGCCTCATCAGCGGCGCATCCACGAGAGATGGGACGATAACTGAGGCAGAGGAGATCGCCGTAGCTCTAGCGGCAGGCGAGGGTTATCGCACCGACAAATCTCTCACAATCATAACAGATTCCCAAGAAGCGTGCAGACGCTACATGGTAGGAATAATCAACAAGAAAGCACTAAGGATTCTCTTGAAAACGCAGCGAACCAACGAAAAGATCCAACATAGGATCTACTGGGTACCGGGACACGCCGGAGTCGAAGGCAATCTGAAGGCGGACAAGCTAGCTCGCAAGCTAACTATCCGAGCTGGTGCGTCAAACGCCTCGGACGGCCCGGAGATAACGGTAGAGCTCACGTACGCAGCTATCTTCAACCTCATCAAAGGCAGAAAACGCAAATATACCCAGCCACATCCTCTGCTAACACAATATGAAGCGACATGTTGGAGAAGACTCCAAACAGGAGCCTTCCGCAACCTTCACATTCTACATAAGATGTATCCGGAGCAGTATAGGGATACATGTCCGTGGTGCGGGGCAACCCCCACGCTGTGTCATATCACATGGAAATGCATACACAATGTAGCTTTCCGAGGTAACAAAGAGCCAAATGCGGAGCAGTGGGAGGACCGGCTAACCAGCAGCCAGCTCAACGTCCAAAGAGACCTAGTGAGCCACGCATGCCGGATGACCAGGGACAGTGGTGCCTTGGACTATAGGGGCGCCAACCACGCTCAGCCTGGAAGACATCGGCAATCTTCGGGCAAGCAGCAAGAGTCCTTTATTAGAGCATTAAAGTTTATTCACTCACTCACCTTGAACACTTAACTAGATGCCCCACTCCAGTTGTAGTCAACACTGTGCTGTGCGCTTATTTTTATTGCTCCATCATGAACTAATCACGCGCACAACCTGGGCACATTTCTTATTCTGTAAATAGTTTGTATATATAATTTCTCGCGCCCCTATCCTCTCTTACTGTCCCCTTACCTCTTTCATTTCATTTCTCCATTCTGCCTGCTATCCTTTATTTGCGCTGCCCCAGCTCAGGTGCTTCAGTATCGATGACAGATGCCGGGGATCGCAAAAATCTTTTCCTGCGCGCACTGCCGCAGGGCAGTGCGCGCACTCGCGAGCGAACTTTGGTGAGCCTTTGTGCATTCCTCGAACGCACGGGCTTGACGTCCCGTCTGTTCTCCGTCAGGTATAGTTACACGCAGTGACCGAAAGCAACCAGGTCGTAAGATAAGGGATAAAGGAGAAAGTGAAAGAAGAAAGGAAGAAAGAGGTCCAGTAGTGGAGGGCTGCGCAATAATTTAGACCACCTGGGGATCTTTAACGTGCACTAAATCGCATAGCACGCGGGTGCCTTAACGTTTCGCCTCCATCGAAACGCGGCTGAAGCGATCAGGTTCGAACCCGGGTACTCCGGCGGATCAGTAGCCGAGCGTTCTGACCACTGAGCCACCGCGGCGGGTAGACTGTCTATAGTTCTATAGGTGAACGCTCCCGGATACTCAGAACGCGATTGAGGAATCCACTGACGCAGTGGTCAAGTTACATTAGCTCACGCGTTTACACGCCATAAGAATGGCTCAGGTGTTTACATTATGTATTTTTACGTTTGGAGCTTAAAACAAGTTTGTTTTAATTAAAAGTTTAGTAGAACGCTTTGGGAGAGCTTCAGTGATGAAAATAAAAATCATTTCTGCTTGGAGTCTGTGAATACAGCTCCTAAATATGCTAACTGAGCCGTTATAGCTTTCTGCGCTGAATGTGAAGACATGCGGTTATTAAAAAATATCACACGGCTCCGTCTCTCCGTTAATAATAATAATGATAAGTTGGAGCTTTGTTGACAACTGGGGAATGCACGGGGAATATCCCCAACCCCTCCCGCCTTTGATGCAATTTTTTATTGTTCCTTCCATATAGGTTGGACGCGGTCGTCCTGCCCACGTTCGAAAAAATAGCCTTATCTGTGCACAAGCACACGTGCACTGGGCATTTAAAGCGAAAGCTTTACTGGCCGAAGGTTGAACAGCTTTGCGTGATTCCTGGAGAGCCGTGCTGCGCATGCGTGAGGTTCAGTGACGACACAGGGCGCATTTCTCTCTCTCGCTCCCTAGTAACCACTGTGCAAGCGTGACTAGTAGCACCCATCCCCTGCGCAGCGCTGCGCCTTTCCTCAAAATGGAACTTTCAATTTTCAGTTTTCTCTTTGTTCTTTCATTCCCGCCTTTATCCCTTCCTTTAGGGCGCGGTTTGGGTGTCCACCGAGATACGTGAGACGGTTGCTATGCTTTGCGCGCTCTCTGGGCCAACTGGCATGACGCCACACCGCGCGGCTCGCCGCCGTTTGCTATGACGGCACACCGCGTTCCTCGTCGTTGCGCTCGCCTCCGCTCGCTTCGCCTGCTGCGTCGCATGCCTCATAACAGACAGTTTTAGCTGTGCGTACGCAAGTGCTTGCGTGCGCAAAGCGCTACGGCGCTGCGTGCGTTACGCTGTCCGCTCCGAAGTATAGTTTTAGCTGGCCGTGCCGTAGCGCCCCTCAATCGAACGCGTAAACAGTAGCGCCATCTAGTGGCAAGACGTCAAAGCACACCAAAGCTCGGTTGAAGAAAATTTCATCTGAGATTACTGATAACTAGGGTGCGCGCATTGGTAGCCTTTTTTGTTCCAAGAAGAAAAACTATGCAAACCGAAGAAAATGTGAGAACTGACTAAAAGCTAGAAAACTGCTTCGCCAGGTGTTGCTACCAGGAAAACAATGCATTTAGTTAGGCCTAGGAGCTTGAAAATTGCCAAATTAGCTGAAAAATAGGGGCTAGTTATCGCATATACCGCTACGTGTTGGCAAGAGTAGGCGAAAAAATTGGAGGCTTATCAAGGTTAAGCCCAGTGGATGCGAAGCATGTTAAGCAGCTGCCTCAGTGTGGATGGGGCTAAGTAACGGAGACGTGGTTTTAGGTTAATCGTCGTACTTTATTCTTTGCAGCCCGACAAACACACTCTTATGGTACGTAAATGCATGACTCTTGGTTTGCACGTCACTTATTCTGTATTGTCTTTGAGCATTTCTACACAACACCAAGTCTAAACTGTTTCCCCACTGAGTCGTGGACTTTGGCTGCGGTTGCGGGCACAGAGACTGACGCGACGGCGGGCGCGCGCCGCTTCATCTCTGGCGTGACGTCACATATCACGTGATGCAGCGATCGCGGCGGCGGCGCGAACCGAAGCGTGGAGGCCTCCGCCGGGCGACGTCCGACGGCGCGATATGAGGCCCCATCTGCAGCCGGTGTGACGTCATCACGTGACGTCATGTCACGTGACCTACTTGAAGGTCACTTGAAGGTCAATGGTGGCCACCGCCGGGAGGCGACCGACGGCGCGATATGAGGCCCCATCTGCAGCCTGTGTGACGTCATCACGTGACGTCATTCCACGCGACCCCACTTCAGGGTCAATGGTGGCCACCGCCGGGCGTCGCGCGAAGGCCCGAAACCTACGTTAATATGCTTCGCATAATAAAAGCTAACCGCTGGCATTTGAGCGAACTATTGTGTCGGAGAATCCAGCGGCGACATGTATTTATTCCGAAGCGGGCGAGCAGGGCGCGGCCATCTTCTCAACGTTAGTGTACGCAAGTCATGCAAGCGCCGCAACGCTAAGTCCGGTGGCTAGCGTACGCACGCAAGACGCAGGGCTTGCGCTTGCTTTTTGTGCATGCGCACTACCATCCCCGCAAACTGCGTGCGTACGCTAAGCCGTTGCGTACGCACAGCTAAAACTATCTAACATATCAGACGAGGGTGTTGTTGCCGGCTAGTTGGTATAACATTGCTGAAAAGGCATCAGCGCGAACATAGGACGAAGAGAGGAACGTACAACACAGGCGCTGGTGTTGTACGTTCCAGCGCCTGTGTTTTACTTCCCTCTCTTCAGCCTGTGTTCGCGCTTTTCCCTTTTTAACACGTCAGAGGATTTAAAAGGAGAGCTCGCGTGCGCCGCGACTTTAGTTGTGTCGTCTTTAATGCGACAACAACATAGCTAGGCAACCAGACTAACTTGGATTTGCAATCAAGATTAACCAAGGCTAACCATGTCATGCCTTAGCTTTCGCTACGTATATCCTTGGCATAGCCGAGCTAAGCCTCTAAGCCGCAGCGTTCACTGGGTGATTAACCTCTCGCGATCAACCATTAATTTAACCGCCACCTGCCAGGGTAGGCGCGTTGCATATCCAGTGTGCGGAACGCACTCAACGTTACAGACCAAGCCGCGTCTACTTACCCGATACACTGCAGCTTTCGCTCTCTAACTAGATTCAGCAGTAGCTGAACCGCAGTTAATTTTTCTTTTGTATTTGACCTGTAACTGACCAGCACTCCCTTCCATGACTCCTTTGCTCTGATCGTTTGGAAGTTGATAAACTTCTCTTTCCTTACTGCGAAATAATGAACAATTTAATTGATGCCCCAAAGCCGGGCACAGTTGCAGAAATATATGGTGGAAGTTGTTGCTCGAGATGCATGGCTAGTTATAAAGACGGGGGCGCATGTTGGGCGCCGGAGCTGATGTGTCCATCAGCCACACTCTAAAGGAACAATACGAGGCACAGTTACGGGATAAAATAGAGCTTCGCAGGGATGCAAACCGCGAAGAGTGCTACAGAAGGTGAGGGACTGTGATGGAATCCACCGCAATGACAGCAACGCGGTCGACCCTATAGATGCCCAATGTTGTGGGTGCGGCGGGCTGTAAGGAGGCAGTATGTTTGAGCAGTGCTCCAGGTTGTTCCCACGGCGCGCCTCATCGACATACACGGCAGGGCGCAAAGGCGTATCAGAGCGCTCACCTCAGCGAGCCGAGAGCGCCCATGCTGACGAGGCTTCTGTCCTGGAACACTTGAAGATTGAGGAGATGGACTGACTGACTGAAAAACTATTTTCAAAATATATACAGGGAACTAGTGGAGCGGTCCTTAAGGATCCGTTCCTTACAAATGCTAGGTGGTGTTGTGATCCTTGGGCTGGGACGACCTAATCAACGGCAGATGTGGCCGTGACGGACCCACAGGCGGAGTCTGTGAGGCGCCGTCGCTCGCGGACGTCCATATGCCGGACCCTCCCTTTGTTGTCCTGATTGCCTCGTTCGGCCTTCCCGCGGGGCTGCGGTGCGGGATCACTTTGGGGACGCTTCCGGGCCAAACCCGCCTTCCCAGAGTGGCTGCTAGCTGGGCGCGCTGGCACAGGCTGTGACCGAGCAGCGGACGGGGAGAGGAGGACCTGGGTGTCCCGGCTGCGAGAATACCCGGCTCGCCGGCAGAAACTCCGAGCAGAAGGGAGTGGAGTGGTGTGTGTTCTGACTCTCGAGTAGAGTGGCCGCTCCGCCGGTCTGTCTCCGACCAAGTTTTTACGCTACCATGACAATGTAAATAGTGTACATAAAGTTCTCCCTTTTGGTCACCTTAAATCCGTCTCCGGACCGCTTCGATCCTGTTCTGCCCGACAACACCTGCTGAGCGACGGCATGCTACCCGATCCAGGACAGTGGGCTGCTCATTACAGCAGCCCATTGGTGGTAGCTGCTGCTCGGGCGCGCCCGACCAGGGCCTTTTGGCTCGCCAGGCCAGAGCAGCTAGAAAATCATGAAAATCATGAAGGAAAGACCCGCCGCGGTGGCTCAGTGGTTAGGGCGCTCGACTACTAATCCGGAGTTCCCGAGTTCGAACCCGACCGCGGCGGCTGCGTTTTTATGGAGGAAAAACGCTAAGGCGCTCGTGTGCTGTGCGATGTCAGCGCACGTTAAAGATCCTCAGGTGGTCGAAATTATTCCGGAGCCCTCCACTACGGCACCTCTCTCTTCCTTTCTTCTTTCACTCCCTCCTTTATCCCTTACCTTACGGCGCGGTTCAGGTATCCACGATAAATGAGACAGATACTGCGCCATTTCCTTTCCCCCAAAACCAATTATTACTATGAAGGAAAGCAGGGGCTTCAGATGGAGCTCCGGTAAGGAGCAGGAGAAAAGCAGTGGAAAGGCGGGAGGCTTTCAGCTCCTGGCTTACCGTTGCGATGAGCTGTGCGGAATTTGCGCTTGCTGAAAAATCTGGTAGTCCGGGTGGACTTTGCGCAAGATCAAGGAAAAGAAGAAACAGTAGGCAACGAAGACGAATACGATCAAAATGAGAGAGACATGGTACGATCTTTATTTACAAAAAAGAAGGCAGGAAGACGCTCTAAGGATTTTCTGGCCGGCTACTCAACACTGGGGCACAATAGTTCACAACTGGGAAAGAACAGAATTACGAATGTGCCATTTGGAAGACAAAGCTACTGGAAGGGGTCGTAGGAATCTGTGCCTTTATGTTGCCTGTGTGGTACTACTGCAGGTTGATTACATATACCTATAACCATGTTGTTAAATGTGTATGGACTGCGACAGAAGACGGAACGGACGGACCTGGAAATTACCGAAACTGCTGTATTCGTAGCCCTCCCTGCGCCGGCTTCCCAGAATCTCTGAAGAAGCGAGACGGGTACCTAACATCGCAACTGCACTAGCGTCATGAAAATGAGCAGGTGACGGCACTACGCGAAATGCAATGCATTGCAGAAAAGCATTCCCGCAACAGTTAAAGATAGGCATCCCTCAGACCGACGTCGTACCTGACCGTCAGCTGCTAGATGCCAAATACACAGAATTCATGCTACACCGGTGTCGACATGTTCCGCAGAAACTTAGACCTATATCGTGGAGCTGATCCTCAAAAAAGGCCTGAAAACAAAACTTTACATTCCCCACCAACGCTGCTCGCAATGGATAGCAGCTCGCTACTTCTGAGCAACTGCTCGTGCAAACAGCACGGCGATGGGCTCAGTCTATTTTGACACGCGTAATTAATCGAAAAAAGTAAACGAAATAACCACAGCAGACACAGTAAACAGGAAGTCTTTCGCCATGCACACTTTTGGCCCACAAAGTGTCCCCGCGGTTTTTTTTCCCATCCTGTAGGTCCCACTTTACCGCAGCCAAACTCACCCTAGCGCAGCCAAACAATTTCGGCAAGCAGCCATAGACACCCAGTACCAGGACGCGTGGCGTTGGGCGTTGCTGTATTCTAGCACAGGCCCAGCAATACGCGCAGCATCTTCCATAATAAGCAGTGTTGTTTTACTTCCCAAAGTACGTAAAAAGACTAAAATACAGCCATTAGAACAATAACCGAGATAGCGAACTATTTAGAGCATGGACAGCACGGCCATTAGCATCATGCATCCTAAGCAAAAATTGGCGTCCGTGTTGAGAGCTCACCACCTGTGGTTAGATGGCCTACGGCTGGGTATTGTGGATGATCTGTGTCAGTAATGACTCTGCGTCATAATTAACAAAACTTCCATTCACTGAATCCTTTGTCGACCATGTGTGGTATGTATGCACTCAGCCCTTCTTGTAGCACCTAGAAGCATTTTTAACGCAGTTGTGCCTCGAGCTTTAACCTCTTACGAATGAACAATCCCCCATCGAACCACGGTGAAAAAGTGTTCGTCGAGCGCTTCTGGGTTAAAGAAATCATGGGTATTTTTATTTATTAAATTAGAATAATATATACAACTGCATCCAGTTTCATATTATGGAAAAAAATTATTTAAAAATAAAACTCCAACTCCTGCTGGCTCTTGCAACTGCCCAGGGCCGGCCGAACGCACTCCGGCTGCCCACAAACTCCAGGCTCAGCAGTCTGCGTAGGCGAGAAAAGAGTGAATGAGGGTGGCGAATCAAAAGGGAAACACACAAGCAATCACTAAAAAAACGTGTTCAATGCCGCAAATTGTTCGCTAGTGACCTCTCAGGCCCGTGGGGTGTTACACGAAGCAAGAAACTGAGGTATAGTTCCGGTAATGGAAAGACACCTTCGAAAATGACGGCTGCTCTTTCAATGACACTCCACTGTAATGCGACAGCAGACGAGCTTTCACCAGTCTTGGATATTCCACTTTATGCCGACATGAAACGAAAGTATTCGCCGGTATGCGAGCACGTTTTCTCCTTTGATAGTCCTTATTTACGCCGTTATTCTATCAGACTGTTAAATAAGGGCCGTGAGACGCAGGCTGTGCTTGAGGCAGCGTTGGGCGTTTTTTTTAAAAGACCAGTCAACACATCTTAAGGAGGAGGTGACGCAGATGAATGTGCTGCACGTTTTATAAATTGGAGTTTGGGTGGCCGTGTCGGTGTAGACTCTCAACACTTGCAAAGATGCTTGCGTGAGCTCCACTGATAATAGTTACTCCAACTCTTGTTCTTAGTAAACCACCGATTTTGTGGCTCTTTATGGCCATTTTTATCTTCAAAAAATTGTGCCTAAATTCATCACAACACTAGACTGAAGTCCCTGATATCAAGAGCGAAAATAATTGCACGATTACTGTTAGCCTAGCTTTAGGAATGCGCGCATAATCACGCATCGCCCTTTGCTTGCGAAGACGGGCGCTGAAGGGGTCACACGTGTTTCATTTCTAGAGGTTTTATAGCTAGTAAAAGTTCCTTTTTTAGTGAATGCAGCCGCTTTTGTTAAGAGCAGGATAATTTATCGATGCAGATCAACATACCGACTGACATATTCAGCGTGCACTGATTTCGAAAGATAAAATGAGCTTTCAGGAGGTGCAGTTGATTGATGCCGCTTGGTTTACTGCGTCAGGGAGCCAGAAGTGTAAGTTACAAAAGACTGGAGCGTGCCTGTTTACGCGGGGCTCAGCGCATCAGTATCTGCAGAGCTGTCATAAGAAGACTTCCCACAGGTGGCAGACAAGACTATTCCTGGTGTAAGGGGGTAGCCACCCATATTACACCACGCCGTGGATAATGCGCGGCTGGAGAGAGCGAGAAATACTTTCGGATAACTACGTAAGTCGTCCAGCGTGACGGGGAAAACTTTCGACCAGCGTTTTGGGGAAAACTCTCGAGTTCTCCCCAAGCATAAGAAAAACAAAAAATTGCTTTCAACTGCTAATCTCATTCACCGAGGTGCCTGAGCTTTGGTTTCCTCCCCATGGTTGGCAATGCCACAAAAGGCGACTCTCGCCTCTGCTCGCCCATTGTTGCCATCGCCTCTCAGCGCTCGCCTAGCATTTAACTTGTTCCTCTGTTTGCGCGCTCAGCATCTTTGTGAAAAATGCCATGAGAAGCCAAGAAGAAACCAGCGGAAAAATGCTGAGAGAGGCAAGAGTGGGTCGGGGGGATGGCACCTTGCGGACCCGTCACTCACTCAGGGAACGATCTTCGAAGCTCCAGTGTGTGTAATGGCAACGCGAGGAGCTAAAAACGATATGTAAAGTCTTTGCGAATGCACTAATTTTCGTTTCCCTTTGAGTCTATTTAGACCGGCGTTCGCTTTTATTATTGCGCAACTTTCTCCCACAGTGGTCTTCGACAAATAGAAATGAAGTGAGCTCAGAAACTTGCTTCTCCAAAATAAGGCAGTACGTATCCAACATGACAGCGTTGAGCTTACCTCAGCAAATTGTGCGCGTTGCCCTTTCGATAACTGAACGCTGGGGGATCCCACAAGAGGTGTTGAGATATGGGCGGGCAATGTTCATGACGCGCAGCCACTCGGAAGGGATTAATGGCAAATTGTTCCTATTGTGTGCGCTCTTTAGCGGACGTCAGGCATAAAGTGTCACTTGTAGAGACTCTGTAGCTGAAGCAGAATAATGACCTCCGCGATTTAGTCTGGACTTTTATAGCATTGGCTTCATGCTGCCGACGTCGCACGTATGAGAAGGGCCAGATAAGGCTTCAGCGAAGAGCTTATGCATAATTCATTTCTGTTTTTTTTTGTTTTTTTCATGCGGGCAGCAACTAATGATTCGTTTCAACTATGTCTGGTATTTTTGGAAGTGGATGACGAGACGTTAATGGTAATGAACGCAGTAAAGGAAGCCAGCAAAAATAACTAGAAATTTTAGTGCGACCTCTGAACCTTAAGTGCATTCAGCAGGGCTGCCCTCGTTCATAGCGGCGGACGTAGTACGTCCTGTATTACCTCGAGTGCTACGTGAATCTTGATAGTACGGCGAGGGCGAAAGCTGTGCTAGAACACTCTCATGTTACTTATGTTCATGAGGTTTGTGCGGAGCTGGACCTTGGGAAAACTATAAATAAATAAAATATTTCCGCAACTGGCATTTGAACCCGCGGGGCACGAACAGATCAGCTTTTCTGACCACCGCATGAGAGCACCGTCCTATAGCCGCACCCGATTACAAATCGTGTTAAACTGCAACTCTCTTGCGCTGTGAATTGCACATCGTCGTCTTCATCAACTAATCCTACTACCAACTTAATATTCGCGCTTTCATCTATGTGGCGGCAGTGACAGAGAGATGTGCGCTGCATGCGCTGGCGTGGAAAACATTGTGATAGAAACACTGCGCTCGAGGAATAAATGTTTGCATTGAAAACATTGCTGCAGAAACGCAGCACGCAGTAAACTGCGTAAATAGGCAATGAGTATGAAAAAGCTGAATACACGCATAACTAGATCCATAGGACTCTGGACACTTCAATCGTGCTTTCAGGTATGTGGGAGTGGTGTCCACCTGCTAAAAACAGTGTTTTCACACACTATTTCGTGCTTAGCACTGCTAAACCTCCAGCCAATTTTTTTCTTCCCGTCCCCGTATACCAGCGGAAGGGTCACACCACGACGCCGCCATCATAATCATCATCGTCATCATCATCACAACTACATCCACTGCACGAGAGAGGCCCATCCCATTGATCTCTAATTAACCTTGTCCTGCACCAGCTGCGCCACTCAAACCTGAATACTTTCGGTTATGATGTGTTCACATAACTCTGCCACATCCAGCTACCTTTGTCTTCCCTTCGAATCGACTCCGTCATCCTAAGAGACCGTTCGCTTTTTTTAAGCGTTAGATTTAAGACTCCTGTGCAGGGAAAATGCAGCGTACCGTCTACGGTATCCTGCTGTGTTGTGTCGCGAAACTCCGGAGCAGCCAACGTTATACACGGCTTACTCATACGTTAGCGGGTCGTGAATGCTTTGCAAGTAAGTTCGACGTGCTTCCTCTCCCTCCCGTGTCATCGTGAACTGAGGCAAGGACACCCCAGCTGCGAATCATCTCGGCTGATGCGAGCTGCTCGTGGCGAGTTTTGCCCGCGAGCAGCTATGTGCAGGAGTCTGTGAGCAATGAGAAAACTATCCTTCTTCAATGGTCAAACTTCATGAAGCGCTGGTGGTCAGCCGGATAATGTATCAATTACCTTTAATTTCCCCCTCGGCATCACAACTTGAGCGTCTCGAAGTTGTCCACAGAAAGGGCCTAAGAAGAGCCATTGGAGTTTCCCAGGCGGCTGCGAATAAGGCAGTACTTCATGAGTTCCTATCGAAACCTCTTAGCCTTATCGCTTCTCAGAGGCTACTAATGCATCTTGACCACCCAGGAGAGACGGTAGCTGGGCGATCCCTTCTCCAGCGGCTCTGCAAGAGATATGAGTCGAAGGCTTACTTGGTACTCAATACTCTTAGTTCTTTAGGCATTAATGTCCGAAGGCAAAGGAAACGGTTGAAACCCCCCTGGTCTTTTGCGACCCTCGACTGTAAGGTCACAATTCCCCATGTGAGCGCAAAGCGCAGCTCTCCTTTGGCAGCAACGCGTTCGCTTGTACTTGAACATTTGGAAACAGAGTATGCCTGCCATCTTCAAATTTTCACGGATGGTTCTGTGGACAAGGTCAAACAAGCTAGCGCAGCGGCTTTTTACATTCCTTCTTTGGACTGTAAGTGGTCCGTACGCTGTACTGCTGTCGTATCCTCCACAACGGCTCAAAGTGTTGCTATTGAGGCGGCTTTACGGAAGTTAGGGTCTTGTCCGGCTCAACCTGTTGTCATCCTCACTGATTCAAAATCTGCCCTTCAGAGATTGGAACGCGGATTCCCCACTGATGCCTTGTCTATAAGCTCTCTGCGCTTGGTGCAGAATCTGCACAGCAGAGGCTTTACTATACATTTCCAATGAGTGCCCTCTCACAAAGGAGTCAACGGTAATGAAGTGGCAGACAATCTCGCCCATAAAGCTCTCTCAAGGATTCCATCAAAAAAAGTACCTCAAGATGGAAAAAGTCTCTGCAGGAAAACGGTGCTCGATCACTTCAGTACCCCGTGGAGCGCGTCCCACAAGCCATGTGTGACCAAGGGACTGAGAAGATCTCAGGCGACCCTTCTACATCGAAATCGCACGGCCTCTGCTCGCACTCCTGCATGGATGCATAATACCGGCATAGCATCGTCTCCGCTCTGATCTTTATGTGGTGTGTGCGGGGATATCGAACGTTATATTATGTACTGCCCAGAGTACAACGCGGAAAGGCATGTGATGTTCGCTTCCTTCAAGAAGACAGGAACCCGTCACAGCACAGTTCAGGACATTGTCTACCCTAGTGGAAACCAGACATACAGAAGGGAGGCTGCACGCCTTCTTTTAACATTTCTGCAGGACACGGATCTTGTTTCTAAATGGTGACAGCAGGAACGGACTATGGCCTACTGTGATGGAATGTGTGCGTACATGGTGTCTTCCGGAGTGGACTACGTTATACTGTGAGTGAATGTGTGTTTGGATTGAGGCTCTACAATGACCTATGTTCTACTGTGACTGAATATGTGCATAGATGGTGACTTCTGGAGTGGACTGTGATGTGAACTGTGTGGATTGATTGTGTGCATAGATGGTGACTGCGGTAGAGAATGTGTGCTATTATAAGAGGCTGTGCGCTTAGCGTGGTAGATGCGGCATTGTTAATATAGAAGGGACGCTCCGGTGGAGCAATTGCCCGCAGATAAAGGAAGGCGCTAACCCCACCTGTAGAATTCAACACCCCAACTCAACTCAACTCTGCGAGACGCCACTTACAGAAAGGGTGGACGAAGGCAATGGCAGCCTGGGTTGCCGCCTGGGAAGCCTCCGCCACAAAGGTGGCGATGGTGAAAGCCGATGACTTGCGCCACTGGAAGCGAGATGCGAGGACTCTGCCGTTGGTTGAACACGAGAAGACGTCGGCAACAATATTAAGGTAGAAGAAAACGCAGAATGAAAGTGGGCTCGTAAACGAAAAGAAAGTAATACACTTGTGCATAAAAAGTGGGTCAGGTGTACAGGCCGATAAAAAAGTGCGTGCGCATGCCATTTCGGAAATATGAAAACTGCTCATCGATGGCATGGAGTTCATGAGGAATGGGGCGCAAGTGCTGATGAATATAGAATTTATAGCACCTCTAATTGGCATTAATTGCACTATCAGACAGCTTTTACAACGACACGTGCACACTTCTGAGAACTTATTCTTGATCTGAAAACGTGCATGAAGAAAAAAGCTGCCCTCTGCCTCACCACCAGTTGCAAGAAAAAGTAATGGTCACTGAAACCAAGGAGCACGGGCGATTTTTTGTTAATTTGTTGGGCTAATCAATGGCGGATTAATAATGCAATTCTTTTATTGTTTAAAAATAATTTATTAGAAAGCACAAAACCAAACTATGCCGCATGTGGGATCCGCCCACACGACCTCCGAATTTCGCGTCCGGTGCTTTACCTACTGAGCTACGGTCACGGTTCCCAAATATTCTGCTTTCGGAAGTTTTAATGTGTAGTGTAATCGAACCTTGATAGTGTTCAGCAGCGCCACCCTCATCCATAGGGACGGAAGTAGTATGTCCGGTATTACCGCGATTGCCACGTGAAACGTGATAGAACGGTGAGGGAGGAGGGAAGCTGTGCGAAAACCCTCCTATGCTACCTATGGCATCAAAACTGCCACAACCAGGCCCTCGTTAAGCTACTGACCAGAAAATGGAAGGGAATACAGGGGCTCGTTATGACATGCATGAAGATGAGAGACTATAGATTGATGTCACGCTTGACGTCATTTGAAGGGTCGACGCTGATTGTCCAGAACGCTGCTGACTTATTGGTCTGAACACAGTTATGACAGCAGTGGCGTCCTTCTTCCTACTAGGACCTTTTTCCTGCTCCTTCACTATCTGTCCAAACTAAGCCCCGCAGTATGTATGTATAGGGATCATCTCTTACCGTGCATTACCATGCGTGACGCATCTCTACACCATGCCTCACGCAATTCCCAACCTTCTCCTCCACGCCACGTAACTCGTGACTGCACCTGGCTACTAGACACTCTCGGGGAAAAGGCACCTCTCCCCAGAGTTAATAAACGACATGTGAATCTCTAACCCCTCTAGCTGTCGCTGAAATTTGCAGGGCTACTGTACGAAACGTGTTGTAAACTTTCTTCATTTGCATGTTTTCTGTGTGAAGTCCCTCTTCTTCGAAATGAGGGTAGGCCACAGCTATCAGCAGCCTGTCGTCAGGCCTAACAGCCAGCTGGTAGCTTTTGCTCCGCGAGCACAACATGCTACGGCCATGTCTCTATGTCCTGCAAAGGCTTATGGGCATCGAGGAGCTAGTTACAAGCAGGAGGGGGAAAACAAAATTCGTTACACACACTTAAGACTACTTGAGTGAGGAAACGCGAAATCATTACTCTCCTTAGTGTCGCTGGGCGCATTGATACCCACTCATACACACACGCATGCGCCTATAATACCACCCGGAACGCTGTACGACAAACGGTTGCATCCGAATTTTGGTACTAAAATCGGTTTCTGAAACACACTTAATGGTGCAGTAACTGTCTCACACCTCAACCGCGCCTGAAAGGAAAAGTTAGTCTGGGAAGGCATAGTATTAAAGGTGAATATGTCGTCAGTTCGAATACCTCTCGCAAGCTACCCTCCAGCTTGACCAGCACATGTAAGATACACGCAGCGGGAAATCGTATGGCACCACCCGGATTGCTGTACTCGAAACGGGAGCGTCACAATTACGGTACGAATGTAATCGGGAAAACTGGCGTCGCATTGAGGTCGGCCAGTGATCAGTATATCATATGCAGAACGATATGTATATGATAGTCTGAAACGGTGGATCTTGGCTTGAAGTGAGCGTCCTATGGCCACTTGATAACGTCACCGCATTTTTCTTAGAATCACTGGGATTTGCAGCATCGAGTGTACACACCAGCCCACTGCGGCGGCTTTACTCATAAGTAGGCTAGTAATGCTTGCGCATTAAAAAGTGTTGGCCATCAACGTTGCTCGCAGTGGATCACCAACTGCCTACTCACCCTGTAGGTCGCTGGGGGGACCGCTGACGGCTGTGCTCTGGAGGGTGGATTCTTGCACAGGCGCTTCTCGAAGCTGAATGCCTCCTCGTTTGACCGAGGTGGTGGTGGTGGTCATCAGCGGCTTGGGAACAGCTGAGGCGTCGGATCGAGGCGACGAAGTGCTTGGCAAGCTGTGCGACCGATGACTGCTCAGATGACTGCGTGACACGGATTACACTCTTCTGGCAGCTCTCATAGCACCAGTCAGCTCCTTGTCCGAGATAGTCCTGCATCGAAAAGCGGAGTCGGGAACCACTCTGATGGAGCTGACAAAACGGCCGATCGGGACGGCCTGGGTGGACGCACCTAGCTTGGCGATGCATCATGAAGAAATGGTTCTGAACAAACGATGGCGTGCGTTCGATGTCTCGCGCCGACTTGATGTTGCTGTTTTTGGCCTCATAAAATGGCACATATCCACAATGGGGATTGGCCATAACCAGGATCGAGGCATTATTTTTTTCCCTCCTCGTTTGTTTCGCGCGTCCTAAAGAAAACATGCCGCTAATATTTCGTATCTCCCTTTGCACGCATCTATTTTCAGTGGAGGGATGTATTTGACGTCTACATTTGTGGAATCTGAGCGCCCGTCACGTCCGCGAGATTCTGTATGGGCAAAACGAAAGATGGCAGAGAAGTTAGAATATCGTTCATGCAAGGTTGAAAAGATGAAAATGCGTGCGAACAAAGAAAATCTCGGAGGAAAACAGGAGTCTCCGCGCGAGCTTTGGTAAGCAGGATAACCGCGGTTGAAAGGCGGCTCCTTGTTTACTGTTGCAAGGAGCTACATGGTGTTATGTGCTTGCACAACATTCTAGCATTTTTTCGGAAGCTCGGACATTAATCAAGAAGTGGTAGACAAAAAGGAAGAATACGGTGGGCATGAAGGAGGCGAGAACATAATTTTGTTTACAGACAGTGAGTGAGTGAATAAAAGTTTATTGAAGAGGATGGTGGATAGAGTGCTTGTGGGTGAGCCTTCAGGTCACGGCCCCAAAGGATTCTGCCGACCTTCTACCGATGAGAAGGAGAGCTGCCTGGTCGTCGAGGTGTGCACCGGTCAGCTTCACCTCCCACAACTCCAGGGCCGCATACGAGGCTTTAGATGGTGGGGTTTTTGGGGACATGAACAAGGGACATGTGTTAGGGTTGGGATGTCGCTGCACCAAGGACACTTTTCTTCGTAAAGTGTTGGGTTTAGGCGATATAAATAGTGTTGGTTGGGATAGGCGTTTGTTTGAAGACGTCGTAGGAGGCAGGAGTCTTTAGAGGAGAGGGAAGAATGAGGGACAGGGCAGAGGAGTCTTTTAAGGCGTTAGGTTTCGAGCCGGAGAAAGGCACGAAGGTCAGCCTTAAACGTTATTTTCTATCCTGCTACTCCGAAACAAGAATATAATGGGTGACCATCCAGGCATAACTGAAGCTTTTTTGTTATTGAAGCGGAGGAGACCACCGAGTACGAGAGGGACGAGGAGTTGTCCACAGACGAGGCGGTGACGGTGACGTCGAATCACATGATGCGACATCCGGTATTTATCAGAGATTTGGACAGTCATGAGAATCCTACCTTACATACCGTAACCGAGCGCAACCGCCCAATTTTGGCAGCTGGCTATTTACACCAAATATCAGGTGGGTTGATGTTTGGCGGTGCTGTATTTTCGAACAGTGCGATCAAAACGTGCAGTTTTTCATTGCATGCATTTTTCCCCTTTACAAAGTAAACAAAACGGTTACAACACAACTGTTAGAACAAAAATTAGCAGTGGCTTAGCTCGGCTATGCCGGGATATACGCAGCGTGAGCTACGCTGAGCCGCTGAGCATCAATTGCCGCTGAGCAGCAATTTCACTCTCCTTCTCCATGGCTATACCACACTGGCAAAGGGCCCGCTATATGTATACCCCCACTGATACCTCTGCGCATGCGCACAAAATGAGGGGCGCTATCAAGTGGCTCCGGCGCAGCGTCAGACTTGGCTACTGCGCAAAGAAGGTGCACAGCTGGGCACGCGCCAGTGACAGTGCGTCTGCTGCGGCTATGAAGTCACTCCTATGGAGTGCGCAGACCGGCGGGAGCGCGTGGCGGTGGCGGCTCCGGCGCGCTAGCTGTGCGCCGTGTGACGTCACTGCTCCTCGCGCATGTGCAGCACGGCTCCCCAGGAGCCACGCGAAACTGCTCAAACTCGGCCAGTGTAGCTCACGCTACAATAACTGAAATAATGAACTGTTTCCGCAATGCACAGCCCGGCTGTTAGCGTAGCGAGTCCTAAGCGAAAACTGCTGCAGTGCCTTGCCGAGCGACAGCAAGCTATCTCTGTTCTCCTCTCCTCGGCGGAGGGTTTGGCGTGATGTGGGTGTTGTTGAGAGCGCATCAGCTATGGTCATACGACATAGAAGAGGGGCACTGCTGGGAATCTGGGCGAGTGATGACTCTTATTCATCATTACAAATGTTACCGTCGCTGAATGCTCGTCTACCCTGCGTGGCGCACTCCGTCTTTCTTGTAGCATCTCGAATGCAGTTCAATTCGGCGCACTCCGTCTTTCTTGTAGCATCTCGAATGCAGTTCAATTCGTTTTGTTCGCTTCTTATGAGTGAACAATCCCCAAAGAACAAAGGTGCATAGGCGCTCGCAGAGCGCCTTTAGCTAGTTAATGTGAATGACGACACCACTGGTGCATTCCTTTGATTTAATACATTACAATACTATGGGAAATGTATCGAGATCACCAATATAAAGAAAATATAAAAATAAAATCTAAACGCCCGCCCGCTCTCTCCGTGGCTGCCCGGCACCAGCCGAAAGCTCTCAGGATGCGCATGAACTTGAGGTCCAGCGGCCTGCGTAGGCGAGAAAAGATAATGAGGGTGGCAAATCAGAGAGGGACGCAGACTGCAGTCACTAAAAAATTGTGTTCAACGCACCAATCTCTTCGCCAGTGACCTCTGTGGTACATACGACGATATTAAAATCGAAGGACTGAGAGATAATTCATGCCAGTGTGAGGCACCCTATGAAATGCCGGCTGCTCCTTCAGTGACACTCAATCGCAATGTGACAACTGAACAGCTTTCGCCAGTCACAGACTGGGACACTGCCCTTTGTGGTCGCATGCAACGAAAGTTTTGCTGCTGTGTGCTATTTGTTCTTTTGCTTGTTCTAATTATTTATGCTTGCAGCCATGTTAGCATTATAGAAAAATCAGTCAGCCCTTAAAAAGAGAAGCCTACGCCGGCAAATGTTGCACATCTTCCGAACATTCCATTTTCTGAAGCCCTGTCGTTTCGGACTCTCAAACATGCAAAACCGGTGCTTGCTCGAGCTCTTCGTACTTGAAAAAGACGCTGAACACACATCCTACTTCTGTTGTTTGTAAAAACCAATTTTGTGGCGTTTTCTGGCAATTTTTATCTTCGTTCAGCAAGAAAAGACGCTTATGTTCCTGAGAAAATGGCGACTAAAAACTTCCCAGCCGTTCCATTCAGACTCATGAAGTCAACACTGAAATGGCGCCGCGATCACCCTCTGGAAGTGACTGGTGATGTTGGCTAGCTTCAGAGATATGCGCGTAAATAAATGTCTCAAAGCATCGCAGATACCTGTATAAAGGGACCGTGGGTGGCGCCACCTGTCATCTTTATTAACATTTCTCTGCGCACGACAGGCTGGGCAGCGAAGTTCACGTCGTAACAGACTCGCAACAGGCCAGCCGGAACTTTTCCAACCGGTGAACACCGCTGCTGGTGGCTGAGATGCTGGACCCGAAGCTGCAAGAACAGTGGACGCCGGGTCACGCGGGACTGGAGGGAACGAAAGAGGGAACGCCTTAGCTCGAGCGTTATCCAACCCAGCGGTATTTTTCCAATCGTCCGATCAGTGCCCCTTTACCTCCGTGTCCTCGCCCTTCTATTACGGCGACCGCCTCGAGATCTAGTGGCTTAACCGCAGGATTTATCCTGCCCATCACAAAAAGCTCAGCACTGAACACGCCGTAGCTATCACTTCTTCAAACAAACACATTCCGAGACCTACACGGATACAGCAAGATCTACGCACTATGATATCGTGTCGTCTGCCCTTGGTGCGTCGACATAGGTCCCACATTCTTCCACATCGGATGGGGGTGCGGGTGCAAACCCCAACACTGAAAGACAACTAGCACATCATTTGAGCGGTGTAAGGCACCCGGCGATACCCTGCCTGGAGAAGCGCTCGTTCAGCAAGTAAGTAGATCAGCCATCTCCAGGGGACTCCTCGAATGAGGAAGCCCCCCACTCGACCACTCGAAGAAATACATTTTTCTTCTCCTGCTCTGTGAATAATTAAGCCGCTTTTTATTATAGCACGTAAATTTATCGTGAAAGGTCAACATCAGTCTGCCTTGAGTGGCACTTAGCAATACTCAACTGTACGCCAGGATTTACGTATTCATAGGGCGCTCATTTCGAAACAAAGATATGCGTTCACGCAATACATGAGATATTCACCGTTAAAGTGACTCCGCAAGAGAGAGCGAGAAGTGACAGTTCCAGATGACTTGGATGTCTCTTTCTATACAAGTGTTACGCGTGTTATTACTTAAGATATCAGGAAGGAACCTGTCGCAGTGCACGACGAGATTATTCCGGATATTATGTTGTAGTCACGGCATATTAGAGCATTCTGTTTGCGAAGCGCGACATGAAGTCGAGCCGCATGGCAAGGCGTACTCCGCAGCTTCTCGCAAGAATCATAAAAAAGCTTCGGTTTTTGCTGCCACGTGACGCTTGAATTCGATTTTATGTACCGATCATTCCGTTATCGATTTCACTTGACTTCTTACACATATACTTGGGTAACTTTCCAGATGAATACAACATAACCCCCATCACGAAGAGCTCCAAAAGTTGCTGTTGACATCCAAATGAAAAATTCACGAGCAGGATGAAGTGGACACTATTTGGAAATGAATATAACTCATAGCATCAACACTTGAGAAAGGGACGGAGTAAATAAGCGGGGCATCCGCTGGCGTCTGTGTACGACTTCCACTATTTTTTGTAGAAAGAGCTACCTCCGGTGAAAATTTAACCAACGCACATTGTTACGACTGATACTGCGGTGGTTAGCAGGACAGCGTTCGCCGTTTTTAAGTCCTCCAACGTCCTTTTATTTCTTCTTGCACATCCCGTCTATGAAGCACTATGCAACGTGGCCTGCCTGAATGCATATTCAGTTACGACAGGGACGCAGTTTTGCAGATATAAGCGTGATGAAGCTTCATGAAGCAAATTTTTTCTGGATAGTATGACGTAATAGCGTTTTTTTTAAAGAATTGGTGCTTCACGGACATCAACGTTCGCTTCACTCTGCTCGATATGAAAAAAAATAGGTGGACGAAAAAAATTTAGGTGCCACAAAATAGTCTTCTGAATGTTACGTGGCGTATACCACCAAATTTCGTCGCGATTCACCGACCATATTGCGCCACGAAGAAGCACACTGCCTACCGTCAAGGATGACATTTTTCGTTGTTTTGTCAGGTGAACAAGTACAAATTTCCATACACAAGAAATCCGAAGCCAAAGCCCACTCCAAGAAATGTTTGGAAACAGCTTCTGTGGGAGCGAAAACTGTGTAACGTGATCGCCGCGCCTGTTGCATCTGGTTGTCCAACACATGCGCGTATTTCTAAAGTTGAAAATCAATCTGTGCACGAACTCTAAAGAGCGCAGGTGCGCCTCCGTGCTGCCGCGATGAAGCAACATGGAACTGACCTCGCTACAAGGACTTCAGATGTACGTGGCCCATTTAGTTGAATGCTTCCTATGAAACAGATCCTGCATGTTTGCTCTGCCACAGTAGAAAATCTCCAAAAAACATTTATTCTTCGATTCTTATTGCATAGCGACGTAACGTCGGCCAAAGCGCGACCCTCTACACTCCAGCGGCGTACAACGGTGCTCGAACACCAGCGTGTTCAGCGGCTTCCGGTGCGCTTCGAAGGCGCCCAGCACGGAATCGCGGTGGAATAATAACCGGGTGCGGAATGGAAGCAATGGAAGCAATGGAACCTTCTCTATTCCGCGCCGACCGCGCCAGCTGCTGCTGGCCTGACCACACCGCATTTCCTCTCGACGGGACTGAGCCGCTTCGAAAATTCACTACAGATTGCGTGTCGGGCGTTTTGCGCATGCGCTTCTCCAGGCGCAGCCGCTGCGCCGTGTCGGAGTGGTTGCACTGTAGACGGGCCAAATTTGCGTCTGGCGCGGCGTTGCCTACTGGACGTGACCGACCACTGCTGGCGCTCACCCACGCGCGGAGAATGTCGGAGCATAAACAAGCATTAAGAATCGCTACGAGAAACACTGTGAAAAACCAGGAGAAATACATAGGGAAAACGCTGAGTGTGGAAAACACGGACAAGCGCACAAGAACATGGACACGCGAGTGCTTTGCTGTCCAAGTCTTTCTTTGTCCATGTTCTTGTGCGCTTGTAGGAGTTGGCAATACATGAACTCGCCCAAGCAGTCTATGCTGCTGAGTTTGAATTTGAGAAAGGAGGCAGACTAGCACCTTGCGCAGGCGTCCGGCAATGAGGGAACAATCGTCCAAGCTTCAGTGTGCGTGAATGTGGCAGCGCCGTAGGTAACTGAGATATGTAACCTCTTTGCAATTACAGTGTACTAATTTTTCTTTTGCTTTAACTCTAACAAAGTGGTCGTTTTGTTTCTATACCATGGAGCAACTTTCTTTCCAAGTGACCTCCGCCAACTAATTTTGAGGTCAGATCAGCAACTTGCTCCACCATTCGTTGGGAAAGTGAATGCTGCATGACATCCTTGGTCACACCATAACCAAGTGGGCGCTTTACCCTTTCGATAATGAGCGAAGGGAGATCCCATAAGAGTTGTGGCATCATGTTCTGAGGTTAGAGCTGGTGGGCGGAGATTGTTGGCAAATTCTTTCTACGTGCGCACACTTAGCTGAAGTCAGGCATAAAGGCCATCACTATAACATAAAGACCTGCTTTTGGTCTTCATAACTTTTGAATTCGTGCTCCAAATGCTCTCATAAAAGCCAGCAAGGACTGACACTTCAGTGAAGAGTAGGTGCAGTGTCGTCTGCAACTGTACGTAACATAAGACTTGCCTATATAACTTCCAAGAAGTTGTGTAAGCCTTAATTATGTCCTATTTTTCGTGAACAATTTTTTTTTAGTTCGAAAGCATTATTCTGATGGGTAAACTCCCAGCAAGATCTTTCGATATTTGTTGGTTTTGTGCCATGTGAAAGAAACAAATAAATATAAATGAAATAAACATCCGCGATTGTGATTCGGAACCCGTGGAGGAGAGAACACATCAGCTTCGCTGGCCACTGTGCGAGAGTACTAGGCTGTCGCCACAACTGACCACACCTCGCGTTCAACTGCAACACACTTGCGCGCTGTGCACTGCACATCGTCGTCTTCAACAACTTCCATCTGCGGCGCGAAGATACACAAATAACTCTGTCGTCATCATCGTCTTTATCGTTCCTGAAATTCTGCTTTTGCACATCTATAGAATTTAGGCAAAAGTTCGCTCATTTTTTTTGTCACGCAGATAGAACTTTTCATTCGTTTACGTGTGCCGAATGTCTCTGAAAGTGGAATGCGAGGCGATTAAGAAAATGAACGTAATCAGGGAAGCAAAACAAGCCGAACATTTTTGTTCCAGCTCGTAAAGCAGTGGAGAGCTCGACTTCCAGCTGCGATCGTGACATCATCACTATCATCCCAACTACGTCCACTGCAGGACAAAGACCTCTCTCTCTCACCTACCTCCGAGTAATCTACGCCAGCCGCGGCCACTCTGTGCTCGCGAACTTAATAATCTGATCAGTCCACATGCTTTGCCACATCCAGCTACGTTTGCCTTCACTTGTAATGGACTCCCTCGCCCTAAGAGACCTTCAGTTTTTACAGAGAAAGTTGTAATAGCTTTGTACAAGCCATTTAGCAGCAGCAGCTTAGAGGGTACAACACCTGCCGTATAACGCACGACGCATTAGGTTAACACAACCGCCACGTACTTCCCAGAGAGACTTAAGTGCCCACTGACCCGGTGAGCCAGTTATGCGCGTTTCCTTTCCCCAAAACCAACGGACTGTTTAGTCTGAGAAAGAAAATCACTGGAAACTAGACTATTTTCTTCGTTCAAGCGGGCCTTGGAGTCCGTGAAGTAAGCCATTAACTCGATCGCACCGAAGACCGCAAACGGAAGAAGGCTGAGTATGCACTTGAGCATATAGACGCCAAAACGGTCCTCTGAGACGCCCAAACGGGTAGTCGCCTGCGAACCTTCTAAACGGCTTTCCACTGCCGACCTCTCAGCTGCTAATACCAATAATCTTTCGCTGATTAACGCGCTAAGCCGGTAATCTTAGATATAATATTTTTTCGCTCTCCATTCAAAACCAGTTCTTCTTGAACTAGGGTATCATTATCGGGCGTTTGTTACCTAACTCGCTCTACTCTGCTCTCGGCCCAAAAATACTGAATGCTGGGCGGGTTGGTTAATGTTCACGATGAAAAGGCGGCGCTTGCCTGTGTCGTCCTGTCCGCCTTCCATTTTCCTTTAACGCTACTTTTCATGAAGAAATCTCCCTGTCATTGAACATTTCCCCTCTTAGTTTACTTTCCAAAGCTCGTTGAGCTGTCCTTAACTTCAAGCCTTTTCGTTATCCTCCATGTCTCCGCACCAGCGGTCACTACTGCCAAGATGTTGCTGTTGCACAAGTTTTTCTCGAGGGAAGCTTGTAAACTGCTATTCATTACCCATGAGTATTTCCAAATGGACCTCAGCCATTTTTTCTTTCCTGTTTCCCTCTCATGGCCCGGATATGCAGTCACTACATGTCCTCGTAAATTGGTAAACCACCCGTATCATCATCATAATCATCATAAACCTGACTACGCCCACTGCAGGGCAAAGGCCTCTCCCACGTCGCTCCTATTAACCCAGTCCTTTGCCAGCTGTGCCCACCATATGCCCACAAATTTCTGAATCTCATCCGCCCACCTAACTTTCTGCCGCCCCCTGTTACGATTGTTTTCTTTTAGAACCCACTCCATTGCGCTTAAGGACAAGTGGTTATCTTGCCTTAAGCCTTACATGCCCTTCCGAAGCCCCTTTGTTCTTGATTTCGACTAGGTTTTCATTAACCCGCTTTTGTTCCCTCACCCACTGTTCCCACTTCCGGTCTCTTAATGTTACACTGGTCATTTTTATTTCAAATCAAATCAAATCAAATCAAAGGTTTATTTGCACTTCATACAAAGAAATGCAGGGCACAGGGACAAAAAAGCTTGTCAGAAGACAGCTTGACAGGGCCCCTGCGCCCTTACAAATTGCTGGCGTACAGTGCAACAAAAAGCATCACTAAGGACTGAAATAACATGACATAATTACCACAATCAAAACGAAATTAGGTACACAAAAGAACTACTACACAGATTTAGTTGTTTTGACCTTGAGGAGTGATCAGTTGCACACATTTATTAAAAATTCAACAGATACGTCTTAAGTTCGGCCGGTTTCATGCTGTATACATTTACATTTTTTGAGATTAACTCATTTAGAAGCCTGCTTATACGATTTTCAATGCTGTTCCACCCCTGACTCGTCCTAGAAAACGGAACCAACCATGACTCCTGGTTCCGAAGAGAATATTGCACGTCAGGAGGCCGTTTCAGATTAAGCAGTGATAGATATGCCTTATTATTGAATTTCAGGCATGTCTTATATCGCGTTATCAGTCGGTAGTTGTACAAGTTAGTGAACGGTAAAACGTTGTACGCTTGAAAAAGAGGCATTGATGGGCGTCCCAAGAAACTCCCGCAACTTGCCGGAGAGCTTTTTTCTGTAATATGTGGATTCTATTAATATTTACCTTTGATGTTGTACTCCAAACTAAAGAGCAGTAGTCTATTTGGGATGAAAAAAGGCAATTATATACCTGAAGTTTAAGCCTTGCAGGTAAGACATGACGGCAGTTACACAGTACTCCAACTACTTTCGCCAAATTAGCAAGGACATAGTTCACATGCGAGTTCCATACCAAATGTTCATTAAATATGACACCGAGCACCTTAGTCTCTGGTACAAGTGCAATCTTGTCTGACCCAATATAGAGGTCAAATCTGCAACTTATGCGTTTTTGGGCCACAGCAAAAAGGATTGCCTTAGTCTTTTTAGTGTTAATATGCAGTGAGTTTGCTTGGCTCCAATGGTGTAACGCCTCAAGGGTGGCATTGGCTGCATCATGAAGATCGTCAAGGCTGTCAGACTTTATATATACGCTCGTGTCGTCTGCATAGATAATGAAGGAAGCATGGTCTGTGATGTTTACAATATCATTTATATATAAATTGAATAACAAAGGTCCTAAGACACTACCTTGTGGAACACCGGCTTTCAGGAATTTCGGAGTAGAATAGTCCTCATTTATTACGACGGATTGTTGCCTGTTTGTGAGATAAGATTTCAGGAGATTTATTGATACTCCCCGAAAACCATAGTGTTCTAGTTTCGCTAAAAGTGTTTCGTGATTCAAAGAGTCAAAGGCTTTTGAGAAGTCTACAAAAATACCAATAATTAGCTCCTTTGCTTCTAAAGACTTTATTATGATTTCCTTTTGTGTTAATAAAGCAAGTTCGGTCGACATTCCTTTTCGAAAACCAAACTGGCATGGGGATATTAAGCTGTGTTTTTCGCAAAAGGAATTCATTCTAGTGCAAATAATTTTTTCTAGTCCTTTGGAAAAGGCAGGGAGGACCGAAATTGGCCTATAATTTGAAAAGTTTTTCTTATCACCTGATTTGTATATCACTACGACCTTTGCACGCTTCATGTCTTCTGGAAATATGCCGGATGTCATGGACAGGTTAAAAATGTGGGCAAGAACCGACAAAATGTGTTCTAAAACGAACTTCACTGGTTTTATTTTGAGACCGTCAATGTCTCTAGCTTTACTGTTTTTTAATCCGAGAAACGCTGCGCAAATTTCACTATATGTCGTTGGAGAGAAGAAAACGCTGTCTTTGTTGGAGACGCATAAGTACGGAAGGTAGGACATATTATGTTTGCTATCTGCTAGGTTAACGAAATAGGAATTAAAGGCATCTGCTAGAGGCTTTCCTGTGAGAGTATTGCCGTCGCACTGTATTTCTAGAATTGGTTTGCTGGATTTACTTCGATTTAAGAGCAGGTTTAACGTGCTCCACAATTCGTCAGCATGAGCAATGTGAGCTCTTGCGAACAGATTGTTGAAGTACGCACGCTTGGCATTTCGGAGAACGTTCGTGAGAGTATTTCTAAATTTTTTAAACTGAACCAGGTCTTCTTTTTTTCTAGATTTGATAAATTTGGCGTATATGTGGGTTTTCTTGCGTATCATTTCAAGGCACTCGCGCGTAATCCATGGCTTACGTATCTTTTTGCATTTTTTTATTCTTTTCAGTGGAAAAAGACTTTGAATATATGTCAGTGAAAATTGACATAAACTTCCTGTAAGCGTCATTTACGCAGTTGCAATTGTATACCGGTGTCCAGTCTGCATAGAAAGCTCGTACTTAAATTTGTCAAGAGTATTTGGGGTTATATCTTGTATAAAGAAAGTGTCTGAAGCGGCCAGTGTTTTTTTGGTGCAGTTTGTTTTCCAGAACATGTATATCGGTAAATGGTCGCTAAGAGAAGTCTCTATAACACCACACTCTGTATCTACGTAGCATTGAGTTATGAACATGTCAATGAGGCTCTCAGAGTCTGTTGTAATACGTGTCGGTTCGGTAATGACATTTCTGAAGTTATTTGATTCCAGTAACAACAATAATTCACTAGATGGGCTTCCTTGCTGTAGTATATTGATGTTCAGATCACCTCCTATAACAAGTGCCAGTTTGTTTTTATTCGCATAACTTAAAAGTGTTTCCATAAATTGGAAGAAGCTGCCTTCGTTGCCATTTGGAGGACGATAAAGAACAACGAACAAACTATTTCCACAGTGCACCGACAAGGCTTCATAGTTTACACACGAAATACTAAAAGCTGGAGATATGCTTGCTGAATGGGAATTTTCAATCAGCATCGCCACACCACCACCGCGTCTGTTCTGCCTGTTTAGGAAGAAACTCGAATACCACGGCAGGTTTAGCACATCGTACTCGGATGTATACCAGGTTTCTGTCATCATCAGGACGTGGAACCTAAAAGATAAAGCTGATAGAAAGGCTATCAGTTCGTCGTGCTTATTCTTCGCTGACTGCATGTTGCAGTGAAAAAAACTGATGTGCTTACCAACTCCGGGGTAGACGAAATCTTGTTGCTTAATCATTGCAATTCTTTAAGCAATGAGATAAATACATTGATACATGACTAGAGTTCAGGCATCTTATGAGCACACTTATGGTAATCTCGGGACAGCGTGTGGCAACGTTGGAAAGCAAGATGTACTGAGAAGAAAAAAAGTACTACAGCGCTTATTTCGGTGCAAAGAACAAAGGCTCCAGTGTCAATGCATGTATCAAAAAATGCACATTGTTTGCTTGGCTTGATAACGTAAAACGAGTGGTCGCAAGTATACACGTACAAATGAAAATGGGAAGAACGGGCACAGCACTGACAATGCTTATCAAGAGTCGAAGTTGGTGTCAGATAAAAGGTCAGGAGTAAAACAGCTAGGTGCGTTTTACAATTCACTCTGTTGTAGGTCGCGTCGCCGGCGACTTTGGTACACAAGACAAAGAAAAGTAAGCTTCAGGAGGAACTTACAATCGTATCTACGTCAGCTGAGCTGGTAATCCTGATTGACGGAAGTTGGTCACTTTCTCAAGCGTAAATTTTGCCATTACGCATAGCTCGCTGCGCGTCCTTATAACTTTGGCTGAACCCGTACTGTTATCCTCCACGTTTCTGCCCCGTCAGTGAGTACCGGTAATATACAGCTGTTGTACACTTTTCTCTTCAGGAAGGGTGGTAAACTGCCATTCGTGATCTGACAGGAATTGTCATATGCGCTCCACCCCATTTTTATTCATCTAGTGTTTTCCCTCCCATGATCTGGATAACCGGTCACTACCTGCCCTAGTAGTCCTTTACCACTTCCAGCACCTCGCTACCAATTGTGAACTGCTGTTCCTTTGCTAGACTGTTGAACATTACTTTTGTTTTCTGCGTGTTAATTTTTAGACCCACCATTTTTCTCTGCCTGTCTAACTCATTGATCATGCTTTTCAATTCATCACTTGAGTGACTCAGCAGGGCAATGTCTTCAGAGAATCACAGATTATGTAGGTATCCTCCGTTAACTTTTATTCCTAACTGTTTCCTATTCAGGCCTCGGAACACATCCTGTAAACTGGCGGTGAATAGCATTGGCGAGATCGTGTCTCCGTGCTTGACGCCGTTCCTCATTGGAATTTTGTTGCTGACTTTTTGTGGAGGGCTATGGTAGCTATGGTAGCCCAAAATCTGCATTCAACAGCCACTGTGACATACGGTAAAGTCATTTGCCAGTGGTCCGCGAACGCTTTGCATGGAAGTACGGCGCGCTCCCTCACCCTTGCCATTCTGGAACAAGGCGTGTCTGAACGGACATGAAAGCCGCATATCACCTCGGTTAACTTGGAACCCTCCTGGACCCCTGATGATTCGGAACAAAGAAGGAGCAGTGTGCAGGCGTTTGGGATACGCCACTCACCGAGGCAACTGGCAGGGGCAGAAGCAGCACCGCGGCCGGACACCCTTCCAGCTCGAGCAGCAGGGCCGTTATCACGAAGGCGATGGCTCCCTGTGTGGTGTCTGAGGAGTCACAAGCGCGCAGGGGGCCTTGCACGGAGCGTAAGCCAAATGCCTTGCTCCACTGGCAACGGCATCGAGAACTGCTCCGTTGGTTGCACCCGAGGAAACGTCAACGATAATTTCAGATAAACAAAAAAGGCAGTGTGAATTTCGGTTCGTAAAGCCAGAGAAAAAAAATTCGTGCATGAAAACTGGGTCTTCATTAGCGATGAGTCATCATTAGCGTCATCTGCCTCACTAGGGCCACTGCCGGACAAACACCTCTTCCATATCTCTCCAATTAACACTGTTCTTTTCCAGCCGCGGCGACCTTGTCTCCAAATCGGCCCACAGCTTTCTGCCAGGATCATAAAAGCGTGCACGGATATCGGGTATTATCAAAACTGCTGATCGATGGGGTGGAGTTTATCAGGAAGGAAACGGAGGCTCTGACGGAAAGTTATCGAATGTAGGGCACCTTTAACTGTTATTAATTGCGCTATCGTATATGATCTCACGTGGCACATCCACATTTCAAAATAGGATTTAGTGCCGAACCATGACTGTAAAAATACTTTTGCTGAAATGCTAAGTAAACAAAACTGCTATTTCATCATCAAGTATACAAGTAAAGAAGAAATACTTTGTCGCATACACGACCGATGTGCATACACTCGCCAATCTTTATCGCCGTTCATGTCCGCAATAAGAAATGGGCTTAACGCTTTCACGTCATTAGTTCTTCTCTGACAATTTTGTTTGCTTTCACTAATAGGGAATTTTCTTTTTACAGTATTTACAATGCGCACGCATTTATGACACCACACCACCCCTAACTCTGGTAACATTGCCTAAAAGGAGCTCAACTCCGGAAAAATGACTCGTCTGGCACAACTGTGGGAGACAAAGATGTCAGTCTTTTCTTGGTCCACGGTGTCACTTTCGCTTCTTGCCGTGCTTCGATATCTGTACGTTGTGGTATGAAATTCACGGAGCTGTGCGAAGGCGGATGGATATAGCGGGTAACGAGCTCATTCTAACTGGACTAAACAACTACATAGATAAGCAGGCCGAAATTCTCGCCCTGTGAACAGAAACTTCAGGATTGTAGTATGGGCAGCGATAGTTCTATTTCAATATAAAATCCTTTCTCAGAGAGCCCTACCTGGTGGGACCACTGCGCATGGCCTGCTGGCGCCTCCATGAATGGTGTCAACATTGTGGGCAGAACTTACACTCTGCGACAGGCAAGTGGATATACCGCTTATACCAAACTGACTCTGCATAGATATTGACTTTCGGCTTTTCTCTACCGTTTGATTACTGAAACAATGTATTTCTCTGCGGTTGACGCTTTACAGCAGCATCAAATTTTGGCATTAGAAACGGTGAAATGGCTGAGCTAGCGATCACCAAGCGCAAACCAAGCTTTAATTCCGAGAATTCTGGAACCATGCTTTGACGTCTCCTGTGATTGCCTAGCCACGTCGTCTTTAAATCACGTGGTGATCTGTGGAAGAAATGGTCCCCATAATTTTATCATGTCAAAGCTTTCAGGATTCGTTTCACGCACGTGCTGATTTACACGGACCAACCTACCTTTGCATGCCAATTTTCCGTTTCTGTCCGATGACCAACATTGCCGAACTTCGTGAATTCGGAGAGGTTGAGGAGGCCAGGGAGCATCGAAACATTATGCGCAGATACTTTGATGCGCCCTTTTAGCAAGTTTAAAACAAAAGCGCATTTAAACTTCGGCAGATACACTTAAAACTGCTTACATGTGAGAAGGCGTAAGCCCGGCCGCTCACTTTGTGAACGCATTCGTTGCGTGCTGTGGCGGGATGTAATCCGATGCCACGCAGCTGGCAATTCTACCTCCATATTGTTCTACACAGTCGCCGCCGTGACGCCGCCGCACGTGCCCCTTCCTATCTGCGCGCTAACTTCGTGACGGCAGTCGCCGCCCTGCTGTAGACCGCGCCCCTCTCCCCACGAGCTGTCTTCAGCAAAAGGTCGTTCTCAAGTTGACATTCATTAATACCTGGGAGTCCTCATACCACTCCTGGCGCCGTGGAGAAGCGATTAATAGGTGGGCCAATGCCCTGCGATGACAGGTGCTGCCAAACATGGGTTTGTACGATCCAGGTCGCTCTTCCTTTGAAACCTTGCACGACCAATCAAATGAACTCCACGTGCCCTGGACACACACACACACACACACACACACACACACACACACACACACACACACACACACACACACACACACACACACACACACACACACACACACACACACACACACACACACACACACACACACACACACACACACACACACACACACACACACACACACACACACACACACACACACACACACACACACACACACACACACACACACACACACACACACACACACACACACACACACACACACACACACACACACACACACACACACACACACACACACACACACACACACACACACACACACACACACACACACACACACACACACACACACACACACACACACACACACACACACACACACACACACACACACACACACACACACACACACACACACACACACACACACACACACACACACACACACACACACACACACACACACACACACACACACACACACACACACCACACACACACACACACACACACACACACACACACACACACACACACACACACACACACACACACACACACACACACACACACACACACACACACACACACACACACACACACACACACACACACACACACACACACACACACACACACACACACACACACACACACACACACACACACACACACACACACACACACACACACACACACACACACACACACACACACACACACACACACACACACACACACACACACACACACACACACACACACACACACACACACACACACACACACACACACACACACACACACACACACACACACACACACACACACACACACACACACACACACACACACACACACACACACACACACACACACACACACACACACACACACACACACACACACACACACACACACACGCGCGCGCGCGCGCGCTTATGCCCTCGCACACACAGAGGCGGATTTTCGCTCAATGGGGCAAGTAAGCGTGAAAAATATGTGTGCGGGCAATAAGGGGAGGGCGGCGAGGGTGAAGAGTCAAGTTAAATATCTTCTTATCCTCAATTACATAGGCTCTCGTCAACGTGCAGCGTCGCTGTGACGTCTGGCTCCGGTCAGCGAGGCAACGTCTTAGCTCGATCGCATTGCAATGTAAGCCTCATGGCTTATTACTCTTCGAAGTCAAGCCTGAATAAGAGCACCATAAAAACAGCTAGAAATAATGCACAATGCCCCACGACAAGCTCAGTTGTCAATGACGCCACGTTTACAAAAGGAAGCCATGATCACAGGACAACTATGCCACATTAAATTACTGTTTACAAGGGTAAGCGTATGGCCACCGGAAAAGAATTAGGGTAGTCGTTCCGAGCAAAAATGATTCGAAAAAACGACGAAGGCTACAGTCGTGTTTTTCTTGTGCTCAGGTTTATTTATCTTAGCCGCCCTCCGGGAAGCATCGTCTTGTTTCCAAGACGTAAATCAAGTTAGTATTGTGACGACTTTCCAGCGAATAGGCACATAAAATGGAACGAAACTTCAAAACTGTGTCGACGTTCGGTGCACCCGGCTGCTCGAACACGCTCGCACAAAGGCGGCCCTACCCTGAATGATTAAACCATATCTGCCTTTGCCCTCAACTTATGTGTCACTTAAGTTTACATTACCGCCCTGTAAACGCCGTATGATTGTTATTTCATTTGCATGTGTGAAGTACCTCTTGTTCTTTAAAATACGGGGTGGCAGCTGCCATCAGACCTAACAGCAAGCTGCTAGCTTTTCCTCATCATTGAAGACATGTTACACTTTAGTAACTATGTCCTGCAAAAAACTTACGAGTACCGAGGAGCCGGTTCCAAGCCCTAGGCGTGGAAACAGAACTTTGTGTTGCCCAGTACTGCTTCACGCAATGAAACACCATCTGGCTACTTTTGAACAATGGCTGATGGGACCTGCATAAAGACATGCTGACCCTTCTGAACACTCGCACTGAGTAAAGGCATCGAATGCAGGACTCGGGGAAGCAGCTTACAGCGAAATCCACCAAGTGCGCCAAAGCAACTCAGCAGAATAGAACCCTCAAGAGCAAACTCACCGAGCAGGTCGCTGTAGGGACGACTGACGGCTCTGCCCGGCTGGGCGCTTGTCTGCAGAGGCGCTTCTCGGAGCTCAAGCTCCTCCTCGCCTTGACCGCGGTGGTGGTGATAGTCACCACCGGTGTCTGCTCCGATGGGACTGGTGAGGCGTCGGACCGAGGCGACGAAGCGCTTGGCGATATCGGCGACCAGTGGATGCCTGGATGGCCGCGTAGTACGGGCTGCGAGTTTCCGGCAGCTCCAACGGCAGCAGTCAGCTCCTTTTCCTATAGATCGTTCTCCATCGCGAGGAGGAGCCCGGAACCGCTCTGGTGGAGCTGAGCATAAGACCAGTCGGGACGGTCTGGGTGGACGCACATATCTTGGAGATGCATCTTATCGTGAAGGAATGGTTCTGATGGAAAGATGGCGTGCGTTCGATGAGTCGCGCCGCTCGAGCAGAAGGCGCGAGAAGAACGAATACCTCGAGAGTTTCTTTATTTTTCTGCCTTTACGTTCGTGCGTGCACAAGGAGACATGTCGGCAATATTTCGGACGCTCGGAGCACGCGATTAATTCCATGGTCGGCATGCATTTAACGTCTACAATCACGAAACTTGGGAGTCTGGCCGTCACATCCGCGGGCTTCTGATTGGGCACAATGAAAATGGATAAGCAAGAATGTGATTTATACCGGGTTTCCAAGAAGGTCAAAAAGGAGATGAACAAAGGAAAAAAAGCTGAAAAAGATACAGCCGGGCTTCAGTGGGAAATCTGGGAAAAACTAGGAGTAAATGTGAGGAAAAGCGGGACGCTTTCATCTCCTTGGTACTAGGAGATCGGTGGTTTTTTGAGGTAGCGAAAAATTTCATTTTTCTAGTGGATCTTGGAGGAAGATCAAGAGGAGTAAGAAGTAGTAGGCAAAGTAGGTCCCTCCTTCGAGGTTAGGACTCCTTCCAGTTCTGTCGTTCGGTGCGAGCGCCAAGTGGTTGTAGTCAAGTAGTGTTTTCGGTTACCTTCATGATTACTTTATTGCAACGGGTCGGTTACCTTGTTAACTGTATATAAAATTCTGCCGCATGTCCAAAAAGTGTGCTTTGTTCTATTCCTGGTACTTCAAAATCTCTTTAATTTATTTGAATCTTTCAGAAAATTTTTTTAAAATTCAGACTTCAGTTCGCCGCCTCACGCCTTTTCTTCTCCGCGCAAAAATTTCCTTGGCATTCACCACGGTGCCTTGGCCAATCCATCCGCGTGGGTGTGTGCCCTGTTTGTTGAGGTAAAAAAGAAGATGTCAGAGGCAGAAAGAGAGGTGTAGGTATGGAGAAAGGTAGGAAGGTTCTTCTTAAATGTGCCTTTCTATCCTTCTGCACAAGACTGCGATAGAGTGTAGGCGCTGGTTGAAAAACGACGCTGCTGATTCGACTAATGAGAATAAGAAGTTTTATTTTGGGTGCGCTGCACTACTAGCAGTCAATTTCATATACCAAGTTGTTAGATATGTGTGTACCGCGACAGCGGAAGAGAGTCGCCGGACCTGAAAATTCCAGAAACAGCTATTCTCGCGTCTCTCCTCTACCTGGTGCATAGAATCTCTCGAATAGCGAAGAAAGAACTACAGGGGCAGAACCTGGGCCAGAGGGCGCTGCGAACGCCAGTGAATAGCGTCCTCTTCGAGCGACTCCTCGTAGTTGATCAGGCAGGGCGACGGGCTTCGTCACTGATTTTTGTGCGTCTGCGGCGGCCGCACGTGAAGGAAACTAGTTTTGCGCGCGTGCTCTCGTTCTTTCTGGCTCGCGTTTCGGCGCCGTTGTGAGAGGAGCTTGCTTCGCGCACGCTATGCTCTCTTCGCTCGTTCATGGACGCCGTTGCGAGAGAACAGCGCTCCCATTCGATGGTTTTGCTCACGCTTTGACACAGCTGCGAAAATTTTGCGCGCGCTGCCGTGCTTCATAGCGGGAGCAGCTCGTGTGCGTGGCGTCAATCCAATAGTCCAAAAGGGCGCTGTTTTCGTCACGCCTAGTTTTGTGCCCAATGTCCATAACCACGGGGTGTACGAAGTTAAGACTGAAATTAAAGCCAACCTTTGAACGAAACTGCGGCACGAATGCGTCTCGCGTTTTTTTTTTCTTTAGTGTCTTCAAATTGTGATAGCTCAGCTCGATCTGCTTGCTTCCGCCTTGAGTGCTGGTTACACGCTTCTGCTACCTCTTGTAGCGTGAGCTACGCTGGCCGAGGATGAGCAGTTTCGCGGGGCTGCTAGAGAGCCGTGCTGCGCATGCGCGAGGAGCAGTGACATCAAACGGCGCACAGCTGGCGCGTCGGAGCCACCGCCGCCACGGGCGCCTCGCCGGTCATAGCCGCGGCAAAGGCGCTGGCGCCGGCGCGTGCCCAGCTGTGCGCCTTCTTTGCGCAGTAGCCAAGTCTGACGCTGCGCCGGAGCCGCTTTATAGCACCTCTAATTTTGTGCGCATGCGCAGAGGTATCAGGGGGGAGGGGGGTATACTTATATCGGGGCGTGTGCCAGTGCGAATAGCCAAGGAGAATGAGTGCGAAATTGCTGCTCGGCGGCAAGTGATGCTCAGCTGCTCAGCATAGCTCACGTTACGTATATCCTGGCATATGCGAGCTAAGCCACTGCTAATTTTTCTTTACCATTTCTGCGGTGTTTGAATGGCTTTGGCGCTTTTGTGCTCACTCCAGTGTCACAGGTCGAATCACGCTGCGTTTAAATTTGTGCGAAATACGAAAGCGCATTTTGCGATGTCGGTGCGCATTAATGAATCCTGTTCTGTTGTGGTTTGAGAGTTTTAGCATGGGCGTGCGCCTGATACTACCAATATGATGACGCATATGCCGTTTCTACCAGTGTCGCGCTTGCCTAGCCGCTTTTCCGCATGGTCGTCTTTACTGCAGATGGCGTACTTACCCTACTGATATCTAAAAATAATGTCTGTTAATCCGGGGCTCTTCAAAAATGGCTTTGCGCACAATATATGCATAGCCTTCAGAAGTTAAACTCTTAAAACCACTGGCACGACTCAGTTCTGATGCGCATCGACGGGGAACGTAGCACTATTGAGCGGCCGCCGAAGGTCTACAGTCCGTGGTCTGCAATCTGCAGAGCCACACTGCTACCGCGTGTGTACGTAGAGACACCAGGTTAATTCACATGTGAAATCGTGTCTGCCATCTTCGCTTTGCAGTTGTATGCGGTGCCACTTTACGTGGTGGCGGCCGAGTAAGTGCACATATTTTAAGGGCCCGCCAGCGCTCTTGGCGGTTGCCGCAGGGGGTGGATCATTAGTACTATTTTTTCATCAATACTGCAGCGCCCGATACTGAACCGGTACCTCGCATTGAACGATTCCTGCCACCTGGGTAATTCCCTTCCCTTACGGCGCGGTTCAGGTGTCCAACGATATATGAGACAGATACTGCGCCATTTCCTTTCCCCAAAAACCAATTACTACTACTACTACTAATTTCTGTAGACAGCACGCATGGCAGTAAGCAAATACGTCATTTCATGGAAGCCCACAAGTCAAGCAAGACGCTTCCCCGCCTTTAGGCAACCACGGTGTCGCGTGCCCCTTCGATCAGCGCGTAAAAACTGCCCACCGGTGGGCATAATCGGCGCTGTGCAGTCGTCGGGCTGTGCTCTCATCCACCGCGCCCGCGAGGAGACGGGTGCGAGCAGCACGGGGTGAGAGAAAGCGCGCTCAGCACGCGAACACGGCCAGTCAGAGCGCCGGGGCCCTGTCGCTCCCGATGGACGTTCAGAACTCCGCCGCTACGGGAGGAGTACGGTGCTGTAGTCACGCGGCAAACTTTAGGTTGGGGCCCCTATACACCACAACTGGTCCCGCACGAAGGAAATAGGCACGTGACCGCATCGGCCGAAACCCGCCGCTCTGCAGAAACAAAAGCGCTCCCGCAATATTGAGCATCGTCGTCATCCCTCATTCCATATCCTTTTATGCCCTGAGGTAATAAACATCGCTTTAAGAAAACTTCTAATAATGCTACCTATATATTTATCGTAAGAGTAAACAGTCATGCAGAAAACAACGGTGGGTGCATAGTCGGAGAGGGATTGTAAGTTGTTAAAGGAATGAAGAGACGACTATTGCGTTCGTTTGATTTAATAAATTAAATAACTAATATGGAATATAATATCAAATATATAAAAATAATTTGCACCGGCTCCCTCCGTGGCGGCTCAGGGCCGTTTGAAAGACTTGAGATGTCGACAAGATTGATACTGACCAATCTGCGTAGGCGAGAAAGGTGTGAATTAAGGTTGTGAATCAAAGCGGGAAAACAGGGCTGCAGTCACAAAGAAACCGTGATCAAAGCACCAAATTGCTTACGAGGGACTTCTCAGGCACTGTGGTGTTATTCTAAGCGAGACACTGCGTGAGGTATAATTCCGGTCACAGTGAGGCACCCTCTATCAGTTATCAGTGTTCTGCCAAGGGAAGAGTGAGGTCAGGGGTACAGCTGTCTCTTGGCTCGATAGGCCTGAATCAGCTCACTGAATTTGTGCATGCGCTTCCGGAAGACTTCCGACACAGGGAACGCCTGTTCCCGGTGTATCAGACCCCAGGCTAAGCTGTTGGGGGCCTCATTGCTGAGGTTTCCCAAGTGCGCAGGCACCCAGGGCAGCTCCACATGGGTGGGCGGGTTGGCACTGGCTGAAACCAGTATGCAAATAGTAGGAACATGAACACGCCAGCGTGAGAAATTTAATTAATAGTGCAGTGTTTGAATCTATGTCAACATTTTGGGCTTCCGAGTTGGCAGTTGCAAGGGCGATGGCTGCTTATTGGGCCACTTCTTAGATGTCTTAGGGGAGAGGGAGTAGCAAGAGTTTGAAGAGCATGGTTCACCACGGCTGCCGCCGCTTCCCCTTCCGAGCATGCGGCGTCCGCCCATCCGGCATCCATCTCAGGGACGTAAGATTTGTGGAGCGCCTTTTCCTGGGCTCGGTGGCGCGGCTCGTGATGTTTTGGTTGGGCTTTTCTGGAAACTGGTTTGGCGAGGAGGTAGGAGTGGATAGGGCGTGGGATGGAAAGGAGCGTGGGGTTGTTAGTCGCAAATGTGAATGCCTAGAGTATTGAGGATGTGGCGTCTGGTGGTTGTCTGTTTAATCGCGTATACTGGTTCTCTCTGTGAGCCTCCAAAAGCTCTCCGCCAGTATTTTGGATACCCAGCAGGATTAGCTCCTCGGTAAAACTACTGAGATGCAGGTGGTGGGCTGTCCTGAACGCAGTCCGAAGCATCACGTCCAACGTGCAGACCTCCTCAACTCTAGGTATGAGGTAGGGGAAAGTGTATAGGAATCTACTCGAGATAAAGAGGTGAAAAAGACGTTGTAGGTCGTGCTCCTTCATGCCCTAATGGTGGCCATAAATTATTCGTATGAGGTGCGAGATATGACCCGTTACCTTCTTGAGTTTCTTTATGGTGAGGCTGTTCCTACTGTTTTGGATATGATAGCCCAGGACCCGGAGAGTGTCCACTTCCGGGATGGGGCTATCGTCCAGAGCAACGGTTATGGGAGCGAGGAGAAAGTCAACACAGAATCTCTGTCTGCCGATGTTTTAGTTTGCCATCCCAGAAGCTTTTTTTAATCTTTGCTACTTTGAATAACAGAAACCTCTCTGGCCCTCCTCGTGCCTTACTTGACCAGGTAGAATTAAGCGTTCTCTTCATACGGCTTCACGCCACCTTTACTATGCCCATATACCAAAATTGCCATTGGCGTACACGTCAAGAAAAGGCAACCAGACAGGAGGTTGAACTTGCGCAGCAAATTCCTCCCGCTCTCGAATGGACTGTTATTACCTCGTTGAAGAGCGACAGCGTTCAGCGCGGCGCTTCGGCGTGTTTATTCATAATGCGGCTTTTCCATGCTCTAAACTGTCCTATGCGCGCAAAAAGTTCACACAGAATCCGGACGGGAGCGTTCTATTACAGGCAGAAATTTTATAGTGTGAAGTATGATGCCAATGTCCTTTTTAAGAGTCTCCTGAAGTGTATCCCAAGGCAACACAACACCATTACCTATATAAATCATTGTTCAATAGTGTTTGGTTATGCGAATATGAAAGAAACGTCCTCTTGGAGTGAAGGCACTCTTAACGGGCAAGGTCCAAGGTCCACATATGGAGTCTAGAAACACTTTTTGAGGCTGATTCAATATGCATCCGCTCAATTCGCTTTCACACACAGGTGCCAAAAAAAACAGATAGGGCTGCAGATACATGGGTGGAGGATGTAATGACCACTCAAAGAATTTTTCATCTGCCTTTTGGATAGACCGTACAGGTGTACTAAACAAAAACGACGAGGGAGCAAACCGAACGTACCAGCACAATACTCTCTCGGTTATGACCAGAAAAGAGAGATGAGCACTTAGTCTCCTATTAAGCACTCCTTCCAGGAAGGGGTAGCTTGTGGTTCTCAAAGATAAAAGCCTGAAACAAGGTAATGGAAAACAAGTGCATGATAGAAAATGCGCGTGTTCAATTTTCAATTCCATCTGGTTTTTTGTGAAAGTGCATTTAGTATTCAATTTCAAGGTGGGGTATTTGACCTCACCTTGAGCAAACAAAAATACCTTGTCCCATGGCGCTCTTTGGGCGCTGATGCCCTTGCGGCAAAAAAAAAATATCACTGGCATAATCATCAGCAGTATTCAATTTTCGTGTATGATTTTTCATGTCATTTCTGATGCGTCGTGTTTGAATTTCATGTATGTTGTTTCATGTGATTTTTGTTACTCTTTTTTCGTTGTATTGTTTAGTTTTCTACAAGGAAGGAAGCATATGTTGTATTTTCGGTCTTGGTGCCGGTTTCAGTTGATCGGTTTGTCTTGTGTGTTTTTATACTTGTGTACTTGTTATTTTCTTTTACGTATCATGGGACTAAACGTTATAAATATCAGTGTCGTCCTCGAATAAAGGTTGGTCATAGTTACCATTCGACAAGTGAGCCTCGTCTCAATTCATTGGAGTCCGGGCCGCGGGCCCCAAGTCTACATGGCGTTTCTTTTCCCTACTTCCCGCTAGATTGGCGCAGTGTCCCAGGAAACGTCGTAAATAATTCGGAGGCTCCTTAGAGTACGATTATTTCAATGCAGGAAGGCATTTTATGTCTGCAATCGCGGAACCTCCGCGTCAGTCACGTCCGCGGTCTTCTGTCCGGGCACTCTCGAAGATGTAGAAGATAGTATATTATTAATGTGGGGCTTCCAAAAAGAAGAACACGGAGACGAAGAAGAGAGAAAAAGCATTAAAGAAAGCAGGGGCTTCAGTGGGAACTCCAGTAAGAAGCAGGAGAAAAGCAGACGAAAGGCGGGAAGCTTTCAGCTCCTCGCTTACCTTTGTGATCAGGACGCAATTCTGGCTGTCCAGCTGGGCTTGAAGGAAGATCAAGAGGAAGAAGTAGTAGACAACGAAGAAAAATTAATTGAAAGTGAGAGCGGGAAAGAGGGATGATTATTCAAAAAGGAAGGCAGGAAGAGAGGTTAAGATTTTCTGCCAAGCTGCTCGGCACCTAGGGTAGAGAGAAGTGGCAGGGTGACAACAGGGAAAGAATATGCCGGTTGGAAAACACTGCTGCTCTCTCCGCAGGGTCATGAGAATGTGGGGCTGTTTTTTGCGGGCGCAGTACTACTGCCGGTCGATTCTATACACCTTAAACCATGTTGTTAAACGCGTAGGGACCGCGAAAGAAGATGACAGACCGGACGGACGTGAAAACTGTCCAAACTGCGGTCCTCATAGCTTTCCTCGCCATTCTCCTGTTGGCTTCCGATAATCTCTGGAGTAGCGAGACAGGTACCGACCACCAGACCTTCACCCGCTCAAAGGAAATGTGCAGGTGGCGGCACTATAAACGAGGCACGACGCTTTGCAGAAACAAAAGCGCTCCCGCAATATTAAAAAATAATGCTCCCTCTTATTTTTTGAAGTGAGAAGACGGTCCATGCCTCTAGGAGACTGTCGTCGGACCATCCGCTGCTATCCTCTGCATGCAATTCATACCAAACGTGTCACACGTGCTCTACGAAAACTTACATGTACCATGAAGCTGACTGCCAGCACAAGACATGAAAATAAAACTTCGCTTTGCAAACTATAGCTGTTCACGAAGGATTAGCATCTCGCTGCTTCTGAGCTACTGCTTGTGTGAAGAGCACGACGACGGTTTCAATCACTCTGAACACGCGCATTAACCGAAAACATCATTATTGCCAGATGCGAGACTGATAGATCTTGAAACTCGAGAGAAAGCTGCCGGAACACCTAAGGGAAAAAAGCATCTTCTACGACAGTGGCGGGAGCGGTGACGCGGAGTTACAGCTTTGGGCACCGTTTCGATTCTGTTTAACCACAACCTCTGGCTGCCGAACCATTTTGGTAGCTAGCCATAGACTCCCAATATCAGGACGCGTGAAGATTTTCAGTGCGGTATTCAAGTTGTATTCAAGGCTCCCTGGTTGCCGCTGCGAAGTTCATCGCTTGGACCTATTTCATCTGAATCACCAAACCTTCTTAATGGTGGTCAATTACTGCTCATGGCTCCTTAGGTTGACATTGTAAAACACGACAGCTCAGATGTCATTGATATACATAAAAGCATGTACTCCCGTCACGGAATACCGCTAGAGGTGCGGTCGGGCAGTAGTCCACATTTTTCTGCACCATAATTCGCAGTCTTTGCTGCCTTCTACAGCTTCAAACATATCACTAGTGGCCCTCATTACTCACTAAGAGGGAGGCGGTACAGATGTTTCATACTGTGAAAGACGTCCTCGTCAAGGCAAAAGATCCTCACCTGCTCTTCTCAGCTATAGAAATACACAAGGGGTGAGAGGATTTAGCACTTCTGAACATTTAATGGGACGGCGATTGAGAATGCGAATCTCCAGAATGGAAAAGCAGCTTCTGCACTGGCCGAAAGAAGAGGAGGTAGCGGTCAGAGATGAACCTTACTAGAAAAATACTGCTGAAGACTGACAGAGAGCATCGAGCCAGAGATTTACCCTCACTACAAGCTGGCAAACAAGTCTGGATTTGGGCAGATCATGTGCGTGCCACAGTTTTGAGCAGTGCTCAGCATCCGAGGTCCTTTGTAGTCGAAATGAAGCATGGAACAGTTCTCCAGCGAAATCGCAGGGAACTAGCTCCCTTCGTGTCAAGTTCAGCGCGTCCCCAACTTGAACCTCACCGCAAAACAAAAGTGGCAGCAGCCAGCCACTGAAAGCTGTAACTTTAACCAATTTCTTTAAGTTGCATGCACCGCAAGAGAAGAAGGCGGAAGCGACGGCCCTGAAAATTCTCGAAACTACTACTGTCCTCTTAGGCCTCCTCGCCACACCACCCTAGAATCACTGGAAGAGCGAGACAAGCCCCACACACCGCAACTGCATCATCAGAATGGAGCACAAAGTAAAGGAGGTGGCAAAAGCCATTCCGCTATAGTAAATAAACCAACATTAAATCTAGACTCGAGTATTTTCGTTCTTGAAACGCAGGAGACGGCCTCCTGAATCGGGGAGGAAGGTGTCCGCGGACGAGGCGGTGATGGTTACGTGGTGCGATGCCTGTTCTCAGAAACTGAGATTTCGCCCGTCGGGATGAGCCTGCTTTAATGCGGCATAGCGCAAGCTCCCATTTTAGGTAGCTGGTCATTAGCCCCAAGTAGCATGTGAAATGTATGGCAGTGCAGTATTTTAGAAAAGTCCTACCGATACGCGCACCATTAATCTCAGACGCAGTTGTCCTTAAAATTAACAAAACTGTTAGAACACAACCCTTAAAAGAATAACTACTGTTCTCGGGATACATGGTCAGCCCATTTGAGTTGCATGCCCTAAGCGAAAATTGCGGCACAACCTTACTGAGCGATACCACCGTTCCCTATGTGGCTCCCCTCGGCGGAGTGTTTGGGGTGAAGTGGGAGGTGTCGAGAGCGCACCGCCGGTAGTTGTACGGCCTAGGAACGGGGCACTGCAAAGAATCTGTGTGAGTGACGACTACTTGATCATTAACGTAACTTTCTTTCTCTGAATGCTTTGTCCCCATTCGTGGCATGCACTCAGTCTTTCTTGTAGAATCCGGAACTTGTTTGGTGAATTTAAGCTCGAGTTTTATCCGCTTCTTATTGTGAACAGTCCCCAGAGAACAACAGCGGAAAAGTGCACACAGAGCTCTAGCAGGTTGTTAAAAATAATGATGAGACGACTGATCGTTGTTTTTATTTAACAAATAATAATATTGAAGATGTTTCCAATCCACTGATATCGTAAAATATTTTTAAAGAATCGAAACGTCCGCCAGCTGTCTCCGTGGCTCCGTGGCGCTCAAGGGCACTGAAGTCCAGCTCTCTGCGTAGGCGAAAAAAGACAATGAAAGTGGCGAATCAGAGGGAGACACAGACATTGGTTGCTAGCAAATCGTGTTGAAGGCCGCAAATCGGTCGCAAGTGATGTCTGCGGCCCGTGCAATTTTATTAAAGCTAGGCGCTGAGAAGTGGTTCTGGTCAGAGTGGGGCACCCTCAGAAATTCCGGCTGCTCCTTCAGTTGCACTCCCCCGCAATCCGGAACAACTTTCGCCAGTCGCAGTCTTTGACACTGCATTCATTTCGTGCCTACATATAACAGAAGTTTTTGCCATTGTGCGACCACGTCCGCTCCTTTGCATGTTGTCATTACTTGATCAGATGTTTAGGGAAATCCCCTGAGGTGAAGGAGATTTGTAATAAGCGAGTAATTACTCATTGACATCCACCCGAGCGCAGCCATACGGCTACAAAGGAAAGCTATACAGCTTTCTCAGAAAGTTCGTGGTTAAAGAAAAATTCTACCTGGTCCGGGGTTTGAACCCAGGACCACCGCTTCGACTGAGCAGTCGCTCTACCAACTGAACTAACCGGGACGGCAAGCTTATGATAGAGCGAGAGCGAATTGATCAATAACGCGAAATGAGAACAGTGTTTGTGTGTTGGTCAAATGTTACTTACGCTTACAGTCGTGTTAGGCACGTAGAAAAACGAGTCGATTAATCGAAAAAAGGAGGCTAGACTGTAAATGTTTCGCGACTTTTATATATTAAATTTTCTATGGCCCCGTCATTGTGCATTCTCAGAATATATGTGATTTTTAATGCCTCACTTGACCAAAGTTGCCTGCCTAGTGACTGGTTAGTCGCAAGAGTAGTGCCAGTCTTTAAGTCCGGTGAAAAGTTAAATGCTGGAAACTACCGGCCTATTTCACTCATATGTACGTGTTGCAAGTTGCTTGAGCACATAATAGCTCATCATATATACAAATATCTTGAATCGGTCAACTTCTTTGTCGAATTTCAACATGGGTATCGTAAAAACGTGTCCACTTCAACGCAGCTATTATCCATAATTCATTGATAATCGCGAACAAATATATGCAATTTTCCTGTATTTATCTAAGGCATTTGATTGTATGCCACTCAACTTGCTTATTGAGAGGCTAAAAGAAATCGGGATGCCAGACATTCTTATCAGTTGGTTGCAAGCGTACCTACAGAATCGCCGATAGTTTGTTGAATGTGGTGGAGTGAGGTCTGAGTGTCTGCATGTTCTGTCCGGTGTACCGCAGGGATCTGTGCTGGGACCGCTTTTGTTCCTCATATATATTAATGATATTGCTCCAAATGTTGATGAAGGTATCACTGTAAAATTGTTTGCAGATGATTGTGTCATTTATTTCGTCATCAAGAATTCTTCCTGTCAGCAACTACTAAATACCAATTTATGTAAACTCGCGGACTGGTGTGAACAAAGAGCGATGAAAATCAATTTTTCTAAAACTGCGTCAATGACAATTACAACTAAGAAACATCCCCTACAATACGCTTACAAAATTGGATATCAATGCATAAATGCAGTCACATCCATTAAATATCAAGGCCTGACAATTACTACCAATCTTAAATGGGATATGCATCTCAATGATATATGCTCGAAATCATTCAGGAAATTATGCTACCTACGCAAGAAATTAAAAGGGTCCCCATCGAGCGTAAAAGATGTAGCATATCGCACTATGATTCGACAAGTCCTAGAGCACGCCTCTATTCTGTGGGATCCGTATCATGTAAAAACCATTGAGCAGGTGGAGCGCATCCAACGTCATGCAGCCAGGTTCATCTCATCCGATTACCGGAAACGTTCTTCCGTTACTAATATGCTGGGGCAGCATAAGTTGAAGCCGCTCCAGATGCGCAGACAGATTGCCAGGTTAAAATCTTTGCACTTACTATATCATCACAAAACGGGATTGCCATGTGATTCGTATTTACTTTGTGCACCACAAAGATCATCAAGGCTGAACCACACAAAAGTGATAAGGCCATACAATTCCAGGACTAAGCAGTTCCAAAAATCTTTTTTTCCCATGCATAATCGAACAATGGAATCTCCTGCCTGCTTCGGTTGTTGAATGTATTAACATTAATACCTTTGAGCGTTCTTTGCAAGCTTAACTTTTGTAACTCTCCTGCCTGGGCAGCACTGCTGCCTGCAGTATTTTGAAATAAATAAATAAATAAATAAATAAATAAATAAATAAATAAATAAATAAATAAAGGTGCTTGCATGAGCACTTCATACTTTAAAGGAACACCGAGGACACCTCTATCCAACTTAGATCTGTTCTTAGTAAAAACCGATTTTGTGACGTATTAGTACCGCAGAGGTCATGAGGAAAACCGCCGCAGGTGAATGTCAAGATTATTCCGAAAATTATGTGGTAGGTACGTCACAATAAAGCATTATTTGGAAAAAACGCGATTAGAAACAGCGAGAAACCGCTTCGGCCGGCTGTCTTCAAGTCGAGCCGCACGGCGAGGTGTGGAGCTTCCCGCCAGAATAATAAAAAGAGGTATGTTGCCTTTAAACTTCGTACCTCTCGGTTTGCACCGTTCATTCTGTTATCGATTGCACTTGCTTTCTTACGCCTACACATGGACGACTGTCCGAATTAACACAAGATATTCCCTACCACAAGTAGCTTGAAAAGTTGTTGGCAACAACCAATGCCTGTAGGGAGAACCCAAGAGCAAAATCAAATGCGGCACTATTTGGCAAAGGAATATACCACCACAAAACTACCACTAAGGGAAGGGGCGCAGTAAATAAGGAGGACGACCGCAGGTGTGCATGCAAGCCCTCCTATTATTTGATTAGAAAGAGCTAAATGGCGTGTAGAAGTTATACGCAATTCACGCATCATCGCGACGGATCCTGCGACGGTTAGGAGGACGACTTTCATACGACTTTAAGCCTTTCAACATCCTTTTATTTCTTCATACGCATACTGTCTATGCAGCACTGTTTCGCCAACACCTGACTGAATGCATATTCTATAACAGGGATATAGTGTTGTAGCTATAAGAGTAATGAAGCTGCGTGAAGTAAATTTTCTTCTCGATAGGATGGCGGAGCTGCGTTTTTTAAGGAACTGACGCTTCACTGGTAGCAGCGTTCGCTTCTTTCTTCTCGATGTAAAAAAAATAGCTCGGAAAAAATTTTCAGGCACAAAAGTTTTGTTATTATTTGCACGGCGTATACCACCTATTTTGATCCTGATTCAACCACCCTGTTGCGCCGTGAAAAGGCGCACGACTTGCCGTCAAGAATAACATTTGTTGTTGTTTTCTAAGCTTAAAAACTACAAAAGACGATACACGAGAAAAAAAACTGCCAATCAAATCAGATGTCAGAGCCTATTATAACAACTGTTTGTATGCTGTTATTGTTGCGACAAATTTCTTAACGTGAACGTCGCGGCAGTTTCATGTGGTTGCCCAACACATGTACTTCCGTATTCATAAAGATGCAAAAGACATCTGCGAAAGTACTGTAAAGAGTGCAGGGAAGCTTAGTGGAATCGACCGCGCTACACAAATTAAGATGCATGCGCCCCATTTCCTTGAGCGCTTAATTCTTATAAAACAGGCCCTGAGTATTTCCCACATCATCATCATCATATATTGATCCCTTAAGGACCCTTCACAGGGTATTACATAAGGGGGGCGACGTAGGTAGGACAATACAAGAACATAGCCAAAGAGGTTAAAAAAGGAACAAATCTAACACACACACACACACACACACACACACACACACACACACACACACACACACACACACACACACACACACACACACACACACACACACACACACACACACACACACACACACACACACACACACACACACACACACACACACACACACACACACACACACACACACACACACACACACACACACACACACACACACACACACACACACACACACACACACACACACACACACACACACACACACACACACACACACACACACACACACACACACACACACACACACACACACACACACACACACACACACACACACACACACACACACACACACACACACACACACACACACACACACACACACACACGCGCGCGCGCACACGCACACGCACGCACACGCACACACGCACACACTCACACACACACAAAGTCGGACAGCCTGAAAGCCAGACTAGCCCATGACCGTAGTGATACTCTGAATCGCTTCTGACGAGAGACCATAGTGTTTGTACCTGACGCTGATATACCAGGTCTTCCAGCCGAAACGTCGTGAATTAAATCCTGTTATGTTGCTTCAATTTTTGGTGATTTTATATATATATATATATATATATATATACATACAATGAGGGCAATTAGGACAACGAGTACAATCAGTAACATCAAATGAGAACACAAAACAGTTAGAGAAAAAACATGAATCGAGTAGAGAAGGGGATTTACAAACGAGTTGCTCAAGCACATAAAACTAAGGGCGAGAAAAGTAATATAGACAGATTTAATTTTCAAAGAGAGACAGTAACCGGTCTTTGAACTTGACAGGGTCACTTTCCATGACAGTAGAATCTGGCAATTCATTGCATTCCTGTATTGTAATTGGTAGAAATGACTTTTAAAAGCAGATATTGATACATGTAGGCGCTGTATACTTAAACTATTGAATAAGCGTCGAAATGAACGTGCTGGTGGATGAAGAAAAGATTGGCGCAGATGCGTGAAATGATAGAATGTCTTGTGAAAGAGGCATAGTCGCGATATCTTGCGGCGAAAGACCAATGACGGGAGAACCAGTGATGATTTTATACTGCTGATACTGATTTTGTAGTCGTATTTTGAAGATATGAAGCGAGCGGCGCGGCTTTGCACAGATTCTAAAGAGTTGATGAGATAAGTCTGATGTGGACACCAGACTGCGCATGCGTATTCGAGTTTGGATCGTACGAAAACTCTAATGCGTATTCGAGTTTGGATCGTTGCACTGCCAAAGTAGAGAAACTTCTAAACGCGCTTATTTTTCGAATGCTGATTTCCTCAGGATTGTCTGCTGGAATAACCAAAAGTCGTCCATGCATTCGAGTGTGCCTTTGGCCGTTGTGCATGAGATTGGTTTCCCCTTGATGCTGCAGGCACTGGAGTAATTTTTGAGCACTCACGAGACCGGTTACTCTCCCTTGCAGATGCACATTGTCGTAATCACCTTTAAGCGCACGTGGAGTCTTTCTTCATTTGTCCTGTGTTTCGACACTAAGCCCATCTACCAAAAACTTCTTGGAAACCCAGGAAACAATCAGCCGTTAAATGCTGAGAGAGGAAAGGATCACTTTGCACACGCGTTCCCCATTGAGGGAACGACCACCAAACTACAGTGTGTGTGCGAGCGGCAGCGCGGTAGCTAAATGCAATGTAAGCTTCTTATTTATTTATTTAGGACGCTAAATGTGCCGCACGGCATAAAACATGATGCCAATAATGAACGTTATTACGTTAATAGGTTAAAAAAAAGGCATGGAATCCAGTAAGGTGTATAAATTCACATAATCCTCGGGCATAAATGTTTTTCGTTATCCACAAGTTGAAATCGGAGTCATTGTTTGAAGACAGGCCTGCCTCTTGCAGAACGCGAGCGCGCACCAGCGAAGTTCCTGGGCATGTCCACAATAGGTGGTGAACAGTGGTGTCAGAAGCGGGTGTGTCGCAGTGAGGGCATTTTTATGGCGCAGGAATCTTCTCACTTTGCCACTAGTGGCGAACTGCAGGCGTAACGGCCACTCCGACACGCAGCTGCCTCAGGGAGACCTCCTCCATCCGTGATAGGTTGGGAGGAAGGGGGTGGGTACACGGGGGAATAAGAGCACGTGTACGCCGCCTAAGGGAGGCTGAAGACGTTAAATGTGTCAGAAGTGGATCTGGTGGCAAAGAGGAAGGAGGTGTTTCCGGTACGTCCGCAAACATCTGTGCGTGCTTGAAGCCAGTGTATGAGTATAGAGACCGGGTAAGATTTGTAAGCAGCATGTATGTCCTGGGAAACCCGAAGGGTACCACGCACTTTCTTTAGGTGCTTGAGAGCTTCTTGGGAATGAGTGAATAGGTGTACCTGGTTATAAGGAGGGTCGTCAGGTAAAGCTGCTATGGCATTTAAAATCGCTTGGAGCTCCAAGGGAAGAGGTGATGAATATTCAGTACAGTAGGTCTGGCGGCTGTAGAGTTGAGGGTGTGTCGGGCTTATAAAAACAGTTGATCCCCCCGCTGAGGTTATGGCGACATCTGTGTAAAGGATGCAGTCATCACGTTGGGTAGAAAAAGTTGATGGTAATGGCGGAGTGGAGAACTCCGACTTCTTATGACAAGCTTTGTTTGATGTAATGTGGCAGTAGTCCCATGGAGGTGGTTGAGGCTCGAACATTGGACGAAGAGAAACTTTCCGTGCTCTGTTAGTTTGTCGCTGGGTAATTAAATCTTCCAGTGTGTTGAGCTGCGCATACTCCTGCAGCAGACAAATAGGAGTTGCTCGGGGTAGGCCAGTAATGACTCGCATGGCTTCGTGGTTGAGTGCTTCGAGTGTAGACTACTGTCGTTTCGTAAGTTGTTGAAACTGAGCCTGGTATAGGAGCCGAGGTTGAAAGATAGCATGAACAAGTCGACGAGCTGTATCGGAGCGGGCACCTCCAGAGCGATTGGCTATTCTGCGGATGAGGCCAAGTGTGTTTATAGCACTCTTGCGCATAGATGATAACCAAGCCGTGCCTTTGCCTGAAGAATGACCATGCAGGCCCAATACATTGGTATGTTCCACTTCAGGAAGATGTGCGTTGTCAACAGCGAGCACGAACGGAGTGGCTTTGAAAATACGGTGGCCAGCTTTATTGCCCACATGAACGTAACAGGATTTGGAGAGGTTGAGGGAGAGGCCAGTGTTGGCAAGAAAGTTGTGTAGAAGATTGAGGGCATTTTGCAGAGAGTCTTGCTGCACCTGAGCTGAGCGATTTGTGGACCAGAGAGTGATATCGTCTGCATATGCCAGAACACTAACATTAGGAAGGGTGGAAAGACTGTGTATCAGAGGAAAGAACGCGATGTTAAATAGAGCTAGGGCTAAAACTGAGCCCTGCGGTACTCCGCGATTAGAAATGAAGCGGCCTGTAGGTTTACCATTAACACGGATAGCAAATGCCCTTTGTGAGAGAAAAGTATGAATTGCTCGACGTATCTGCAAGGGCATGCCAAGTGATGACATAGTGTTGAGAATGGCTTCGTGAAGAATGCTGTCGTAGGCCTTTGTGATATCTGTTGACAGGACTGTGCGAACGAGACGGCTGTAACGTGAACGACGTATCACGTCGTCGGCAAAGTGGTCAAGACCATCTTCAGCTCCGTATCCTGGTCGGCAACCAATTTGGGAAGACGAATATTTCTGATGATGGTCGAGCCACCAGGAGAGTCGAGTGGCAAGCAGTTTTTCATACAACTTGCAAATAGTTGGGACAAGAGAAATCGGTCGTAGGGCCCCAAGAGGTTTGGATGATTTTCCAGGCTTTGGTATTGGAACTACCACTGAATGTTTCCAATCTGGTGGCATCTCACTGGATGTCCAGATTTCGTTAAAAATTCTGAGAAGTGAAGCCAATGCTTCACCGTCCGGATTCCAAAATAGGGCAGAAGTCACACCGTCATGACCAGGTGCAGTGTTAGGGCGTATGTCTTCAATTGCAGCTATAAGCTCAGCCATGGTGAACGGGCATGTTATCTTATCCTCTGGCTCATGTTTGTAACTAACCGGAACAGGTGCAGGTGAAGTCATAATTCGGAAAAAACTGAAGGGCAGCTTGCGAAGCAAATTCATCTGGAGAAAGACGAAGGACAAGACGAATACTCTCGGCATAGTCTTTGACGGATGGCTTGCGTTCCATGGAATGAAATACACGCCACAAGTGGCGATTACCGACAGGAGTACTGAGTTGAAAACACCACTCTGTCCAGCGCTTGTGCAGAAGGCGTTTAGAATACCGACGGGCTTTAGCGGTGACTCTATGAAGTTCCGTTCGTGCATTCTGGTCTGAAGGATGCTGAGTGATGTACACGCCCAGCTGTTTGCACCTTGCCCAGAGATTAAGGAGGTGAAAGTCAGGATTTGGTTGGTCTTCGTTGACAGTGGAGGAAACTGGGTTCTGAGTTAAGACAAGCATAAATGTAGAAAGTGCTGAGGCAGGAGTTATTGAGGCGAGGCGACCATCCGTGCGAAGACTGTCCCAAGAAGTTACATGGACCTTCCGGCGAATTTTACGCAATGTACTTGAAGCAAAGTCAATTAGGATGGGGGAAGTGATCACTGCCCCAGGTGTCTGCGTCACAAGACCAGTGAGGATTGCCGGGACCCAGCCACCATGTAAGATCCGGAGTTGATGGAGGAGCACGCGGGCGGGTATAATTAGAGGTGTTGTTCAGAAGTGTAAACGATTGGTCAAAAAACGTGTCGTAAATCTGAGCTCCACGTTTAGAGTTAAGGGTGTGACCCCAGGCTGCAGGTGGCCCATTAAAATCTCCTCCAACTAGTATGGGTATACCTGGGTAAGAGGTGCGCAGATGTGTAAGCCATCCAAGGTGGAGTGTAGATGATTGGGGTCAGCCGTAAAAAGAAATCGATAGTACTGGAGTACGCTGCGGCTTAGTGAGAATGGCAATTACTTCTTGTCGGGTATTGCACCAACGAGACAGGTCGACGGGAGAATGTGGTGTCGAACAATGAACATATATAGCTGCTTTATCAGGAGCAAGACCACTATGGCGGTCGGGTATTGATGGATTGTGATATGCACAGTAACCAGAGAGAGAAAGGATGGCATTATGCTCCTGAAGAAGGAAAGCCCAAGCAGAGAGTTTGCCTTCTTGAATGCGCAGCTTCAATTCAGGGAGCTTATTAGTAAGACCCCGACAGTTCCATTGCACGACACGGGAAGTAGCGTTAGTAGCCATTCGCTTGCAAAACAGATGCAATATTCTGAGGGAGTTTCTGCAATAGGATAATGAGGGATGACATTGAAGGTGTTGTTACAGATTGCTTTGATTGGTCATATTTTGAGTCTGAACGACTGTGTACATTGGACAAAGGAGGCATTGGCAAACAGGCTGAACTGGCGGTATATGCGGACGTTGTAGTATGAGAGAGCGACGTCGGTAGAGCTGATCAAGTTGTTGGCGAACGTTGGCGATCGTGTCATCGATGGCAGAGATCTCATCAGGCATAGAGGAGGTTATTGGAGGAAATTCATCTTTTTTCCGCTGGCTATGGGAGCTTGTCTTTACAACAGAGGCATAGGAAGGGCGGATACCGGAAGGTGTAGGCAAAGATGCTGGCGGTTTTTAAGTATCTGCCTCATCTTTGTCTATCGACAGAGCAGCAAAACGGTAGGAGATCTTGACTCCAGACTGAGTAGGCGCAGCTAGCGGACGACGTTTCTTTCGCGGGCATTTAGAATAAGTGATGTCGTGGTCGTTTGTATTACAGAATGGGCACCTGAATGAGGGAAGACCGTCTGCTTGTGGTTTGGGCAGAGTGTCTTGGGATGCAGGGCACCACTTTTTGATGCAACCTTGTCACAGGCACCGATAGCAGTAGACTGGTGCACGACGGAGAGGCTTCGGGTGAACGATTCGTCCATTGTAGAATAATTGGGTAGGAAGTTCTAACGGCCCCGTAAGCAGTAGAAGAAATGTGCCTCGTTTTCCTAGTCGACGGGCATTAAGCACTGAATGGGTGTCAGAGTAGAGATCCGTCATCACTTCTTTCGGAGGCGCATTAGGTTCGAGGTCATAAATGACACATCTCTGCAAGCCGGGTCCTGATGCTAGATAGGCCTGTACAGGTACATACTGTGACTTGCTGATATATAATTTGTCAATGCCACAGATCTTTTCAGCATCGGCAAGTGACGCTACTTGAACGGTGACAGAATTGGAGGTACGGTGGTAAATAAAGCCGCGGTACCCTGAGATGCCCAGTGCACGGTTAATGAGCTGCTGCACCGATCTTGAAGGAGCTGACGTTATGTCGTATTGCGCGATAGGCTTAATGTGTACTCAGAAGGAGCGATCAAGCGTCGGGAGTGGCTAGTTTGATGGTGTCGTCTTTGAAGGGGTAAGATAGGTTGGAGTGGCCTTTACCTTTTTCGCAGCCGGTTCAATGCTGTCATCAGAAACAGTCCAAACAGGAGAGGGCAGGAGTGGTGTTGGGGTAGGCACAGGAACAGGCAAGGCGGTATGGATTATCGATGGTTCGTCCCCTCCAAGTGAAGGCGGTGACTTGAGCAGCGATGTAATACCGGGTGCAGGAGGAGCTGAAGGGCTGAGGAGACATCCTTGAGGCTGAAGAGTAGGCGAAACGGCAGACACATTGATAGCAGGATGTGATCTTTCCATGTCGTAATTACTCTTCACGTCCATTGAACAGGCTGATTTAGGCCTGCGCGCCTCACGGCACGAACGTCGGCATCGTGAAGGAAGTGTCGGAGGGTCCTTCCCGAGATCTTGCGGCGTTCTTTGGATCTCCAGGGAGCGTGAAGAGATGACACTATGGCCGGAAAGGTAAACACCGCACATAAAAGCACAGAAGTAGCCGATCGGTACAGAAAGGGCGATAGTCCAATTTTGTCTCATCGTCTTCCCCCTCATGTAAGCTTCTTGCAAATCTACATTTTTCTTTTGCTTTAAGTATGGACTGTCGTTTTCTTTCATTACAATGGGACAACTTTCTGCCCTAGGGAGATGTGTTCAATGATAGATGCGTATGCCGGGACACCTAGCTCCGTGCGTAAGCATCTGTGGATGGCTGTTTCATTTTTGTTTAGTTCAGTTTTCCTTACGTGGTGGAATGGACGCATACATGACTTGTGAGAACACGGCAGGTTACACAATCTTGTGCAGCTCGTGGTGTGGCACGGGTAATTCATTTAAGCCTATTAGCGTGCGGGGGGGGGGGAGTCTTATTTGTAGGACAATTATTTATGTCCACAGCGTGCTCTTCACATCCCGTTACTAGATGAAGGCAAGGATGCGAACACGTGCCTGACATGGAATAGAGCGTCTGTCAATTTTCAAACTGAGAGAGCGGTAGGCATTAGCGGCCCTCCTTTTGTGGTTGAAAACAACTGTGTAGTCTGATTTTCCAGCTGAGCATTCGAGCCCCACACTGGTAGCGTCGGAATGAATAATGTCCTGGCATTGTTGTAAGGTGCCTTCTTCACATCCTGGGTTTCCAAGGGCACACCAGGGTGTCATGCTATCCGCATAGATGGCATGGCATAGATGGCGAACGCCGGCACATTTAGCAGGAAGAGGTTTCACTACCTAGTTACACAACGTGGAAGACTGAATAGGCCTGATTATACGATTCAGAGTCTTAGTGACCGACAGGACAGGAAGTTTAGCATTAGTTTAATAGTCGGACTCCTGTATCGGTTTACTGAAGGCTGGATAAGATTGCGCTGTGCGACATATTGTCGTAAGACCCTCGACGTCATCACCCACAACAGTGCGCAGTTGCACAGCGTTGGGGACTGCGCATAAGTCTTTTTATAATCGTGCCGCAACATTTTGACAGCACAAATTCTTGATGAACCGTTCGGGAAGAGCTACTACCGCGCTCAATATGACTTGCAACGCGCGGCCGCGTGGCCGGAGCGCTTATCGGAAGCATGGTGGGGCCGGAAAACGGCGAGCTTGAAAACGAAAGGGAAAGGGTTTTTCTGTTCCAGCAGTGACCCTTCTCCCCTGTGCCTTCTGGTCTTTAAAGGAGCATAGCGTTACCGCATCGCCAACGCTAATGCAAGGCGAATGTCGCAGTTGATCTCACATTGTGTAGACCAGACGGGGCGGTGGATGCAGCTGGCTGGTGGAACACCAGAATCCTTTTCCTTTTGTTTTCAAGCACGACGCTTGTTGGCACCACCGTGCGTCCGGAAAGCGCTGCGGCCACTCGATCGTGTGTTGCATGTCATTTTGAGCGCGGTAGTACATGGCGGAAGTGCTACAGTTGTCATTCCGGGCGATTGAGCGCTTTGAGCACCATTCTCTCCATAACCTTTCCCATACAGGTAGGGATTTATGCAGGGCGGAGGTTTTCCGGTGAATTCATGCGCACTGGCTGGTTTTAGTAAAATATGACATCGGCTCATAGCAGATAGGGGTTCTTCCAAACATGATTTACGTGATTCAGTGTAGTTCGAGCAAAACGTCGGGAAGATCACGAAGCATGCTGTAGATGACATGACTCAGTGTATTGCGGTGCAGTATTCTAGCACTGTCCTAAAAATACGCGCAGCCAACCCATGAAGTTTTCCTTATTAAAATAAGCAAAAAGATTCAAACACATTCATTACAGCAGGAACTAGAGCAACAAACTGCTAACGGGTTAAACGACGTGGCCATTGGCGTGGTGCGTCCTATAAGCGAAAACTGCCGCAATCCCTTGTTCAGCGACAGAAATATCTCCGTGGGCCTCCCCTTGACAGACGTTTTGCTCTGAAGTGGGCGATGTCGAGAGCTTAGCCCCGTGATTATAATGGCCTGGTGGTGGATACTTCGGAGAATCTATTTGTGATGACTCTAGGCTACAATTAACAGAGCTTCGTTTCGCTGCATACTTGTCCACCATGTGTGCTGTGGACTCAGACTTCCATGTAACCTCTTTAAGTACATTTCTACAGGAAGCTTTAGGTGCTTTTTGTTAGTCAAAAACCCCTCAGAGAACCACGGCGCAGTGCTCGAAGAGCGCTGCTAGGCTGCGAAAGGAATAAAGGTACCGCATATGCGTTCTTTCGATTTAAAAAATTGCAAAACTCTTGATAATATTTTCCATTAGAGCCATATATAAAAAAACACCAGTTATCTCCGTAGCCCATGAGGACACTCAAACACGCTCTGGATGTCCACAAACTTCCGGGCTAGCAGTCTGCAGAAGCGAGAAAGAGAGCGAATGAGGACGGTGAATCAACCGGAGGGATACCGACACTAAGAAACCCTGCTCAACGCATTTACGCCTGCGATTTCAGTGGCTCCCACGGTTGCTTTACTAAGCAAGAGACAAAGGTACAGTTCCGGTCAGTGTGATGCACCCTCGGGAATGATGGCTGCTGCTTCAGTAACACTCCACCCTAATGCCACAACGCAAGAGCTTTCGCTACTGAGTCTTGGATACTCCATATGTGCCGCTGTGGAATGGAAGCATTTTCAAGTATGCGAACACTTTCCCTCATTTGCATATTGCCGTTATTTTCTTTAGTACTCCATGTGGCAGCAAAATAACGACCGTGATAATCATGCGATGCTTGCAGCAATGTTGGACGTTTAGAAATACAAGTGAAGTATTCCAAAGGAGAGGCGACGCAGATAATTGTGTGACGCCATTTATAAACTCTTTTCGTGGCCCCGTCGCTGTGTACAGTCTACGTAAGCAAAGGCTCTAGCGTGAGCTTTTTGCACTTGAGCTGGACACTGAGGACAACTCGCTCCAACTTTTGGTCTCAGTAAAAACCGATCTTAGGGCTTTTTATCGCTATGTTGATATTTGGCCGGCATCAATAAAGGAATTTATAGTTGAGAAAATTGCACCGAAAAATGTCTCGGCGCCCAATCCAAATTTGCGCCTTCAAGACCAAAAAACTCCCTGATCACCGGAAGGAGTGAGTAACAGTATTGCCTAGCCTCAGAGATGGGCGCGTCCCACTTTGCTGGCGAAAACTGGAGAGGACAAAGATTCCAGTGTTTTGTTTTTACAACTTTTCTATCCAATAAAACCTCCCATTTATAGTTGACGTAGCCTCTTTTCATATCTACAGTTTAATTTATCCATACAGATAAACATCACTTTGTCTTCGCCTACATCCCACGACTGACGCATTGAGCGGGCGCATATTTAGACAGGTACGAGCCTCTCGCAAAGCATGAGGTTGGCCCCGCTAGAATGGCTGCGCCATTGAGCCAGGGATGGCAGTTCCAGATCACTGCTGTGTCGCTTAGAGTGCGTTAACACTAAGTTCCTCGCTAGCGAAAACGCCGTCTCGTCTGGGGATGAAACCTCGGAGCACAAATAAACTGAAATAAACACTTAACACCCCTGAGTGGATTCAAACCCGGCGTGTTAGTCGGAGAGATGTTAGCCGGAAAAATAAATATCTAGACTGCTACTTCGTAAGTGCCGCGAAAAAATCGCATGCTTTCGCACTTACTGCGCATGGTTACATTTGATAGCTCTAAACTTTACCCGCGATTTAAATCCCATTGCGCAATCACCGAGTCTAACGCATACCGAACGATTCTGGACAAAAGCATTTTTTGTGTACCTTCAATAGCTTCATAACAATAACTTACAGTTTTCTAGTTTTCAAAAATTTTCTCCGATAATTTTGGACACCGAAGACACACAAAAGCAAAGGGAATATGCTAGCGCACTTATTTTAAGTAAACGTGTGGCTATTTTTTTTGTTACAACCGCGTTTTATACAACGGAGATGACGTCATGAGGAGCCTGCCACAAGGTACGACACAATTATTCTGCGCATGATGTGGCAGCCATCGAATAATGCAGGATGCTCTGGATAAAGTGCGATTCAAAAATGCGAGAAGACGGTTTGTTCCCCCGCTTTCCCCCGAGGCCTACTGTTGGGCTTGCTGGAAAGGCTCGAAATAAAACTCCGTTGTTTGTGAGTTCTTGGGGCTCCTTGAACTTCTTCCTTTGCTGTATTCTCTTTTGTGATAGATTTAATATGCCTTATTACCCATGTTCTTGGACGCCTGTCCGAATGAACTGCACATAAGCCTCAACTCTATGTTGCTATCGACAGCTAATGTCTGTAGGGAGACTGCATGATACGCGGTACTCTTTGGGAACGGAATAGCATAAGGAAAACACCACAGAAACGGCGCGCAGTAAATAAGAAGGACGACCTCAAGCGGCTGTATTCGCCTCTCTCTATGTTTTAGTGGTAAAAGCAAACTCCTGATAAGCCGAAACATATAAGGCGCATCCCTATGTCGGTTGCTGTAATGGTTAGCAGAACGGACTTTATAGACAGCAACTCTTGCAATATATTGCCGCGAATATTTGCAGTGTGTTCGTTTTTCAAATCTGCCGCCACATCACTTTTTCGCTTTGTTTGCTACGCAAGACGCGACTAGATTTATCTCGATTGATCGCAGCCAGGCAGAGCTGATTCTACATTGTTCCGGAATGTTCTAGTAGCTTTGCGCTCTTTATCTCGAAAGTTAGCTATCAGCTTTAAATTGAGCATGGCCGACAGCGGCCGAAATTCTGTTCGACGACCGCCGAGCAAGCTTGTCGCCTCGCCGCCGCCGAGTGATTCAGTCCATTTTGGGTGCAAGTCAGCACAATAAACAGTTCTTTTAGAAGACCCTTTCGTCCGTCTTCATCGCTGCTTCGACTGCCGTCACCACTACGTGACAATATGTTCATTACTTCAAATGCATGCCACCTAAACTGCACTGTTGCGCCTAAAGTGACTACTTATTAAATAGCAACAGACATCCAGTAATGCGGCTATAAATGCACTGAAGCATCACAAACCAAATTTGTCTTGTGTCTATGGCCTAACAACGCAATTAATAACTGCTACTTTGCTTACATCAACGTTCGCTTCATTTACTAGCTCCATGTGAGAAATCAGCCGCCAAAAAACATTTACCTGGCACATATTAGGTCTCTGATTTGTTGCACAGCCGTTACCACAATTTTCACCATGACGTGCATAATACCTTGCGCCACGAAACCCGGCCCGATGTACCATCATAAATGACATTTGCAATTTCATTTCTAGGTGAACAACTAGGAGGGAAGACAGAGTGCGCATGCGTCTGTGAGATGCCACTTACGGCAGCGGCTGGCAGGGGAATCCGCTGCAGCACGGCCGGGCGCCCTCCTAGCTACAGCGTCTCCGCTGTCATGCATGGCCGCCCATGGAAGCCTGGGCTGCTGCCTGCGGAGTCTTCACCGCACAGGCGGTGACGCGTGGGGCCCAAGTAGATGTCTTGCTCCACTGGAAACGGGTTCGAGGACTGTGTTGTTGGCTGCACGCGATAAGACGTGTGGAAGAATTTCGAGTTAAACGATCAGCCACAGTGAATTTGGGTTTTTAAGCGCAAATAAACAAACACGCGCAAAAAAACTGGCTGAGCCGTACGGGAAGCTAAAATGGTGCGTGAGCACTTAATTTCTTAATCATGAAAACTGTTCAACGATGTGGTGAAGTTCATTAGGAAGGCAAGCAACGGCCGATGTACAATTACGAATATGAGACATCTCTAATTGGCCTCAGTTGTTTTGTACCACATGCTGTAAAAACGACGACTACACATTTATAATTATTACAATTACAATTACAAGAAATTAAGAAAAAAGATCTAATTGTCCTCAATAACATAGTCCCTGTTCTGCATGCGCCGTCACATTGACGTACAAATGTGTTTAGCGAGGCACTGCCGCAGCACCAGCGCCATGATATGTTTGCCTCATAGCTTACTTACAGAGGGAACCCATCAATTATAGCAAGGTAAATCCCCTACAGATGATACGGAAAGCTCCGTGACCGGTTCAGTTTTCGGCGCCGCATCGAGCCTACAAGACGAAACCAAGGTCACAGCACGATCATGCGAGATTAAATGACTGATGACAAAGTAAATAGATGACCACTGAGAAGGATGTAATCTTGGTTAGTGAAAAGGTCCGAACAAACTATTATCGTCGTGGCCCCATTCCCTTCACTGCTGAGCATTTTTCTTTCAGGCGATCTTCGGAGGCATCGTCTTGTTACCTCAAGATGCGACACGATAGCACCATTAGGATTTTTCAGTAACAGGACACGCAAAATGGAAGGCAGCCTTCGCGACGTTACCTTCTTCGTTTTTTTTTTTTACTCTTCACGCGTCGGCATCACGAACGGCATCACGGCGTTGCGAAAACTAACGAACGTTGCCATGCCGGACATAATTAGATGGATTCTCGCACAGGCTGCTAGTTGGCGAGTACTGATATTCAGTTGCGAATTGCGAGGGGGCTTATGCCACCATTATCCATGCCTTCTAGGTTATAACGTCAACATTTCTAGCACGACAGTTTGAAATCCGTTTTTTTACAGCGCCAGATAAGGGCTTCAGTTCCATGCATGCGGCGTCGCTATCGTTGTCAGTAACCAAAATGATATGACGTGACGTATGCTCCAGTGCAAAGCAATGCTGATTCGCCAGACAGATAATCAATGATTGCTGCCAACAAAATGGGTGACAGCCGCGCCTTCCCTCTCTTTTTTCATCTACTTTAGCCCATGCTTTACTGTATATGTTGCACCCGACCTTATAAGGGCATCAGTGCTTGGCATCAGTGTATGCCCCACGGAATTCCACACGCATACCTGCACACCCCGTGACTGGGGAGCGCTCCTGACTACTCTAGCACTCTTGACAATAGACACAGCTACCCTTCTCTGAGAACATCTGTATTCCGCGGTTCCTCTCGAGAGGTAGCTCAAATTCTCATTATCAAAAGAGTAGCCGCCAGGTCATTTTTTTATCATTCGCATATTTTACCGGTGAAGTCCTTCCTCTTCATTAAAATTCACGGAGGGTACTGTCATCAGCAGCCTGCAAGATGCTAGCTTTCCCTCCCCATGAAAGAAATACTACACCAGTGTTACTTTGTTCTGCAAAAGCTTACGGCTATAGCAAGGAGTTGGTTCCAAGCGCTATGCGGAGAAAACAAAAATACATTGCCCGCAAGGGCTGCTCGCAATGGAGTACCATCTGGCTACCATCGAACTTCCACTGACGGCACCTGCATACAACGGGCTGAACCTTCTGAACGCGCGCACTGACCGAATGCCTTGAACAAAAAGGTTCGGAGAAGCACCTGACAGGAGAATTCGAACAGAGCACCAAAGCAAATCAACGGGGCTAAGATGCAAGCTCACCGTGCCTGTCGCTGGGGGGACGGCTGACGGCTGCGCCCGGAAGGGTGCATTCCCGAACACGCGCTGCTCGGAGTGTAAGCGCCCCTTTTGGTAGTCATGGTGGTAATAGTGATCAGCGCCTTGTTCTCCGAAGGCAAGGTCGAGGTGCCGGACGTAGGCCACGAAGCGCTTGGCGACCTCGGCGACCGGTGGCTCTCCCGCTGGCCGCGTGACGCGGGTTGCGATGTTCCGGCTCCTTTCGTGGCAGCAGTCAGCTCTTTGTCCAAGATCATACTCCATCGCGATGTGGAGACCGGAACCAGTTGGATGGCGCTGAGTAGTGGGCCAGTCAGTACTGCTTGGGCGGACGCACTTAGCTCTTCGACGCCTCGCGAAAGAACGGTTATAAAATAAAGATGGAGTGCGTTCTATCTCTCGCGCGGCTCTAGTGGCAGACAAGAGAGGAACGAAGACCTCGAGACGGTTTTCTTTGTCCTTTATCTTGTTCGACTGCGATCGGACAAGAAAAAGATGGTTATCACACGCATATGTGGGAGGTCACTGAGCGCGCATTTTATTTCAATGCAGGTAGTCATTTGACGTCTGCTATGAGGAACATCGGCTCGCTTTTAAAAGTCGTGATTTTAGTCTGGAGACGCTGAAAGATTGATTAGCTAGAATCTTATCGACGTTAAATTCCGAAAGGAAGATTAAGACCTAGACGAACGACGAAAACTTGGAAAGAATTATTTTCTCCTGCATGGATGTGCTTCAAACTGGTCAATCCCCTGCCGTGGGTATGTGGAATTCCTTCAAAGGCAACAACACGATTTTTACACGGGAGCTCCAGTAAGGAAAAGGAGGAAAGCAGAGAAAAGGCGCTGTATAATTTGCCGCGAAACCCTCAGCCGCTCCTCTCTAACCATTGATACCAGATCTCCTGTGTATGTATCCAGGCTATCTGGCAGAAGATTAAGAAGTGTAAGTAGTAGAAGAAAAAGATGGAGATCCCCTCGCTCGACTATAGGCTTGCTATATCTCTTCCGATTCTCCTCTCCTACGGGGCAAGCGCCAAGGAATATGCCCTGACACCGGTGTGATATGAAATTCACAACTATATAAATAAATTAGGCACATGCCTCTGCTGAAATGAGGATTCACGTTTTTTTCGTTTCTGTTGTTTTGATTTTTTGTACAAATTTTAGTCTAAGACAAAAAATTATCCAAATACTCCACTCAATGTCCTTTAATGTGTTCGTATTCGCAATGCACACTGGCTAATCCCCCGCCGCGGGTATGTGCCATTTTTCCTGAGAAAATCACCGTCATCATCATTATCCTCATCATCAATATGAGAAAGGCAGGAAAAAAGGTATCTTTCCTGTGAAAGGCACTCAGGGGTGCCTTAATTGCCACTATCTAGGCTGCCAGTCAACATAGAGGTAGAAGCAAATATAATTTGTATAATTGGTGACGGTACGTGCAGAACCGGGAATATGGTTTGGTTTATGGTTTATGAGGGTTTAACGTCCCAAAGCGACTCAGGCTATGAGAGACGCCGTAGTGAAGGGCTCCGGAAATTTCGACCACCTGGGGTTCTTTAACGTGCACTGACATCGCACAGTACACGGGCCTCTAGAATTTCGCCTCCATCGAAATTCGACCGCCGCGGCCGGGATCGAACCCGCGTCTTTCGGGCCAGCAGCCGAGTGCCATAACTACTCAGCCACCGCGGCGGCCGCAGAACCGGGAATATATACAAGCTCATCACAAATGCCCCGGATTGCTTTCCACGGCGCGTCGCCAGATGCTGGCGCACACCTCAGACCAGAGCAAATACCCGGCCTTGTTGGCGACGGCAGTTTCAGGACCTGGGTTTTGTAAGCTCCTCTGGGAACGCTGAAAAAGGACGCTGTCGTGTTAACATGCATTGGCTAAGGGGCTTTATTTTAAATTCACTGCAAGAAAGACATAGCCTGTTCTAGGAGAGCTTAGGAGGATCATGAGGTGGCAAGTTTTTTCGTTGACTGGTCTTAACCAGCGACAGCGCTTCATTCACAGCATTTTGCGATAGTCGACACGCGTGTTGGCAGCTAACCACGAGCCAATAAATGTCAGTGGGGTCAACATTTGGCACACATAATGCTTGAAACGCCGGTTTCGCCCGCATCTTATGGATGAAAAATGCCTTTAATGACAACGGCTGATAAGTGCTTAAAAATTGCTGCGAGGGTATGAAAGGAATGAATAGACTGCTGGTGTGTTCTTTACAGTTATTAAAATACAATGTTTTACAACCGCTTTCAATTCACAAATTTGCAAAAACAGACAAATTATAACATCAAAACTCGGACAGGTCTCTCAGTGGCCGCATAGGGCACGCGGAACTTCCTTATCCGGTCCACGAACTTCAGATTCAGCAGTCTGCAGGGGCGAGAAAAGCGTGAATGAGGGCGGTGAATACAAAAAGGACATCCAGAGAGGAGTCACTAGGAAACCATGTTCAACGCGGCATACTTTTCCCCAGAGACCTCTGAGGCCTCCGCAGTGTTATACAAAGCGAGATGATGTGCTATAATTCCGGTCGGAGTGAGGCGCCAACATGCCGGTCGCTCCTTCACTCGTCGGTACCCCACGCTTGACGTATTCAGCAAGGGATGATTTCGAAAATACAAGTACACCATCGCGCGGGGCATGAGATATTAACTGCTCGATAAACATCCCCAGTGGGGCAGACGTGACGAGCTCTGAATTACTCTTTTGTCGCTTTATACACGAGTGTTGCACGTATCAGTTCCTCAGAGATGATGATGATACCTGCCAAAGTGGCCGACAATTTCTTACGGGTATGCTTGGGCAGCCACTGGATAATGCTCTCCACAAGGCGTGACTGGAAACAGAGAGAGCCTGCTCTCGAGCTTTCCGAGAGGATACACAATCCCGTGTTTTAATTCCTAGGTGACCTTTGAACGTCTTTTATTGCATCTTTCATTTCAGTATCGAGTTCATATCCCCTCGTGCGCATATATTTTGGAGACTGCCCGAATGAACGCAGCATAAGCCTGAGCGCTCACGGTCCTCGAAGCTGCTGTCAACTGCCAGTGTCTGCAGGGTGACTCCATGAGTGGTAGGAAATGCGATACTGTTTAGGAATGGAATATATCATATACCAGTAAGTCACTACGACGACCGTAGGCGTCTGCGTCCGCATCTCCAAGTTTTTTAGAGAAAAGAAAGAAATCCTGACATTAAGTTCACATAACGTGCATTTTCACGGCCGATACTGCGAAGGTTAGCAGAAGGGCTTTGCAGCTACAAAGCCTAGCTAAATATTATTCTTTTTTAATACCCACATTCTTCCTACAGCACTGTTGCACCAAGACTTGAGTGAATGAACATTAAATAACATGAGGGATCCCGTCTTGCAGCTACAAACAAAATGAAGCTTCGATGTACATTTTGTGTCCGTTAGTATGGCCCAGTAGCGTATTTTGAGAATTTTTCTGCATGGACACCAGCGTCGGCATTATTCTACTCGATACAAACAAGAGGCAGGATAAAATGCACACCAGGAACACAATATTTTTCTCTTTGGTTGCACTCCGAAGACTAAGAGTTTCAAAGCTCTATTCGCCGACTGTATTCCTCCACAAAAACACGCACAGCGTGCCGTAAAAGGCAGCTGTTCTTTAATTATCATCTGAAACACCACAAAAGGCCCTATATGTGATATGTAAAAAAAAGCCACCGATGAAAATTCGAGCTTAAAATCCTACTGAAACAGCTGGTTGAGAACTGTGCCTGGTGGAGCCAGATATCGTGTAACGCCCAGGACGCGCTAGTTGAGTCTGACTATACACCACACGTGATCGTACTCCAAAAGACGAAAAATAGATCTGTGCACACGCTGTAAAAAGTGCAGGGTTGCTTCAGCGCTGCCAGGATGAAGAAATGTGCAACCGGCAGCGTTACACTAACACCGGCTGGTGCACGTGCCTCATTTCATTAAGCGCTTCCAATAAGACAGGCGCGCGTTTCTTCTTTATTGGCAGAGATTCTAAAATGTGTGCTTATGCTTCGAATGATTATTTTCACAAGAATGGCATTCTTACCGAGTAATCAAGCACCCCCCATGCATTGCAGTGAGGGAATGAGCCTGGTGTATGAGCTCAATTTCCACCTCATTGAACGGCATTTATTTATTGTGATCCTCGTAGCAGCGATAATTCCTTTCAATTATGCCTCGTGTTTTTTTCAATTGCACCACGAGGCTTCAGTGAATATGAACGGCATAAGAGAAGCCAGAAAAATAACTAAGCACTTATGTTCCCACCGGTACCCCAGCAGAAAGCTCACAATATTCCAGCAGCCACGGTAACAATGTCATCATCAGCAACTTGACTAGACCTCTGCTGGAAAATGGTCGCTCTCATAGATTTCTAAATCTGAATTGCGTCTGCCGTGGCCACACAATACCTGAAAGCTTGCTAGCCTCAGCTGTCCGCGTGGTTCTCCCAGAACCAGCTACGACTGCATTCTCTTGAAATAAACTCAGCCACCCTAGCGGAAAGTCGAGTTTTTTTTTTTGGTTTTCTACGTAATACACGTCCTAGGTGTGCCCACTTCTATTTTTGATATGAGCTATTCTATCATTAACTCACGTATGTTCCGTAACCCACTCCGGTCCCTCTCTGTCACCCAACATAACCTGTTTCGTTACCCAATTCATAGCTCGCTGCCTTTTCCTGCACCAGAGGGGTGTACTTGCTGCATTATCCTGCTATTAATGATCTCTGAGTAGCTTCCAAATGTACCGTAGCCCTTTTTATTCTTATTTTTTCCTCTCATGGTCACGATCTGCAGTCGCGACTTGCCCTCGACCACTGGCACACTGCTCGTTATGCCAGTGCCCAAAGCCTCTGTATTCTAGAAGCAACCACCGTGATATACTGAGCAGTTGTTTCCCAGTGGAGTGCTTTGTAAATTATGTGTGACGCCCTCGCTCTCTCTCTCTCTCTCTGTCATGTGGTCTGTACCCCCCCCCCCCCCCCCCCCGCAGCTGAATGTCGTTTCGTAAAGGGGAGAAATACACTTGCATTAAAAGTGGCTCAGCAGTATGGCTTGCTATAAAAGCGCGTGCACACGCAATTTGACAATTATGATAACTGCTCCTCGATGGAGTGAAATACACGAGGAAAGGAAAGCATGTGCTAATTGATAATTCTTCAATTTAGAGTATCCCTAATTCGCCCTCATTCTGTTTCCATGCGCTGTCAAAATGACAACTGCACATAGCTGAGCCTTAAGTGCGCTATATATATGTATATTGTTTTGCTTAAAACGTAAATTATGAAATAAACATGTATAAAAGTGTTAAACAAGGTTAAAGTAAGCAACAATTACTTAGACCCATGCTCGACAGATGGGCACACACTTGCTTTGTTTAATCATCAGTCAAGTTCGTATTAACTGATGTGCGCATGTAGTTCTTAGCTCATGTGTAAAAATTTTATTTGATTTAGCAATTACGGATAGCTGTGTTTAAAACACTTAAAAATGTTCACGAATTTATGATAAAAGTACGCCACCCATGTCTGGTCAATTCGTCTGAGAGGCATTCAACTCCGGGAAATATTACTCGCCTGGCAACAATGCGTAACACAAAGACGGCAGTCCTATCAAGGCCAGCGGAGGCACTTTCGCTTGAGTAGCGCTTCAGCATCTACAGGCTGTAGTACAAGTTGCCAGTGCTTTGGCAACAGCGAAGGAATTATAGCGGCTAACGAGGTCATTCTAACAGGACTGAAGAACCAAACCGATAATCATGCCGAAATCGTCGCCTTGGCGTAGAAACATCGGGATTGCCTTACGGGCACAACCCGAACCGCCCCAACATAAAACCTTCTTCAGAGAGCCCGACGTGGTGGCAGACCAGCACATGCGTTACAGGCACCTCACGGAAAATTAAGGTGTGAGCATCTGTGTGCGGAACTTATTCGCTCCTAGGAAAGTAAGTAGCTTTATTGTTTTTATCGAACGTACTGAGCATTGATAAATGTACACTTTAGACTATTTTCACCGTTTTACAAGTATTGCTGAAATGCAGCAGTTCCCAGCGGCTGTCTCAATAGAGAAGCATCAAATGATGACATGAGAAATTGGAGAATGGCTGCGCTTATTCTTAAGATGTACTTCTCCAAACCACGCTTTGACGCTGAGAATTATAGAAGAACGTCAGGAAGCAAGCAGTCCTAACGTTTTATCGAGGAAAGCGTATGCAGGAGAGGTCTCGCGCTCGTACTCATTACGCCGACTGACTGATCTCCGTTTGTATGCGACTTCGGTGTCTGTGTTCATTAAACGGCAGTTACGCCCTCTGCGGAACCGGGGAGCTCGAGGAGGGCAGGGAGCGCGTTATGTATTTATGCGAGGGCTGCTTCGCACTTCCTTTTGCAGGTTTCCAAACAAGGCGGGTATACATAGAAGTAGGCAGAGGGGAGGAGGGCATCGAGAAATAGCGGCGAATATCTAATTGGCCTCGACTTTACAGTCCTTCTGCTGCGGGTACTGTGGCATTGACGTACGACTGTGCTGAGCGAGGCACTGTCGCAGTCCGAGTGCACTTAAACGTTCCACTCCTGGATTACTAGAGATAATGACCTTTTGAGGGGGTGTGACACCTGACGCCAGTAGGGCAATAATAAAGGTATTTGCTGCGAGGGTGCGTTTTCTGCCTTCGTGTGCCGCTAACAAGACCTTACCTCACGAATCTTGCATTCTACCACTAATGCCGGTTGCACCAAGAAATCCAGAATCGTGAGGTGCAGTCTGGAAAACGGCCCATGCAGTAATAAAACGCACGTTTGCCGCAACCACCTCTCATAGTGGCATCTAGTGTTACACCGCTCAAAAAGGTGGACGAGAAGGCCGGTGTGCGTGTTGTTCTTTCGGCCCCGGAAAAGTTGGCGCGCATGTCCCGCCTAGTAAATGAGACCAGAAGTAGTCCAGCTTGCAACATATGGCACACCATGACACTTGTCTACTGTGAGGCAGACGTGGTGTGCCACGTTCTTATCGCCTGTGGCAAAAGTTACATCGACAGACTGCCTGCTTTATCAATAAATGCTGGCAGGAGCACCACCGGGCAGTTTTTTTCTTAAATAGTCGAGATCATTTAGCCGATCACATTCGCTATTGTACGCAAGAGCCAGCATGAAAGGCATTTTTAAACCGAACACGCGTATTGTGCAAGTTCAGCACGCAAAAAGCCGGAAACTTTTTGAAGCCTTCTGTGTTTACAATAAAAAAAAAAAGACAAACACATCAGTAATCCTGCTTTTGCACTCAGGAATAAAGATATACTGTAATTACCGGACTATATTCCGCGCCCCGTGTTTAGTCTGCCGGGACAAATTTCGGCTGAAAAGTTGTTTCGATTGTCTGCAAGCGGCATGCAGTGGGTAAGAAAGTGTTTTATTACCAAGTAATAGTGTGCGTATAATTACACAACTCAGATTTCAGTCATAGCCCCAGTTGAAATCGCTTTTCGTGATTTGCCGTGTAAAAAAACTGATTTCGCTATATATTCATTAGCGCGGTAACATGCAGTAGGCGTCCACAGAGGGCCTTTTTTTTCTTTATTACCAATCGGTAGACTTCTCCTCCTCTGGCAAACGACCTGAAAAAATAAAATCATGTATATTCTCTGCACATAGATAGTCCTCACGACACAAAATTTCAGCTTTTACAGATGTATATATTCCGCGCACTATACACCGAAATGTACGGTAGGCAAGCTGAAGGCGAACATTTCCGTCACGTCACCCACGTAAAAAACAGGAAGAATACCCAGATGCGAAAGAATGAGCGTGAGTTGTCGGAAACGTAAGCTTATGTTTGGTTTTTATCTTTGAATGATAATCATCTTGGTCCTGAAACGTATTCGCGCGCTAGGGGTCACCAGTGAGGCTTAACGTGGAGAAAATGCCTACTTTTCTTGGCATAAAATCCAGCTGAGATCCAGCGTTTGTTGTGTATACTTTCTCTCTGCCCGTGTCTTTTATCTGCGCAGAAAACAGGATTCATTGTTTTGCCATTTTTTCACGCCTTTAAGGTTATAGCGTCATCGTTCCGAACTAAAAAGTTCAAAATTCGTTTTATTTTTCACAGCGCCGTTTGTTAACGCCATGTTTTCGTTTATGCAGTGACATTGTGGACTGCAAACAGCAGAATGGCCTGACGACACGCATGGCGTCTTTCCAAAGCACCACGCATATTGGTCAGATTGCTGATCACAAATTGGTTCAAACACAGTGATCACAGCCGTGGCCTCCCTTTCTCTCCTCAGCTTCTTTTCCCTCTATTTCACTGTATCAGTCCCGCCGAACGTACGCCCACCTTGTAAGGGGTTCTTGCGCGACAAACCGTGACGTGCCGAACGCGGGTCACGCACCTGTACTATACACCCCACACAGCTCCCGCCATTACCTTCGCACCACGCGACTGATGACAGCGCAAGGCACTTCCTGCACTCACGTCAAAATGCATACCTAAGCATAGTTACTGAACCGCAGCTGAATTTTCCACTCCCCCAGCTCTCGCTTAAATTCACAAACGTCAGGGGTTGACGTGCTGTAAATTTTTTTATATCCATATATTACGGCTGTCCCTGCACTACTCTGAAAACAGACAGGCCGCTGCGCACAGTAGTTCTTCGGAAGACATGACTGCAAGCTTCTGGCTTTTCCTCTTCACGCATGTAATGCAATGCCCGTGTCACCTGTCCTGCAAAAAATTTGCGTGATACGAGAAGTTTCTTCCAGAAAAGAAAAGGTGAAAACTAAACTTTACGTTCAATATCAATGCTTGTCGCGAGGGGTTAGCATCTGGCTTCTTCTGAATTTCAGCTTGTCACATGCACATGCACACAGGCTGAGCCTTGTCAACAGGCGCACTGATTATTTCAATGCCTTGATTAGAGGTATCGAACAAGTAGCTTGCAGGAGGATGCAGCCAGAGCACCAAAGCAACTTACCCTGCCGATCTCAGGTGGGACGGTTGTCGGTTCTGCCCGGCTGGATGCATTCCTGATGATGTGCTTCTCGGAGGTTAAGCGACCCTTGGCCTGGTGGTTGTCGTATTGGTGGTTGTGGTGGTAGTCACCAGCGGCTGCTCCTCCGATGTTACTGATGTGACGTGGGACGTTGGCGACGAAGCGATTGGCTGGCTCGGCGACCGCTGGCTGCCCAGATGACTGCGTGACGCAGGTTGCGACGTTCCGGTAGCGCTCACGGCAGCAGTCTGCTCCTTGGCCAAGATCATCCTGCGTCGCGAGGTGGAGTCGGTACAAAGTCTGGTGGAACTGAGCAGCGAACAGGTCGGGAGAGCCTGAGTGTACGCACATAGCTCTGCTACGCGCCATGAAGGAATAGTTCTAAAAACATATTGCCTGCGTTCGATGCCTCGCGCATCTCGAGCCACAGTCCAGCAATGTTGTTGTTCGTTCGTTCGAGGATGGCACATACCCACCAGGGGGACTGGGTACATATTAAAGAGTCAAGAATAGACAATAGACTGCTGACGTCAAAAAAGAAAAAAAGAAAAATATAAACAGAGCGCTAAGAACGGCCGACAAATCAAAAGCCAAGCGAAAGATCTTTTCGAACGATAAGAAATGGAAGAGGAGGGTGCGGAATCGTTTCATTTGGCAGGGAATCGTTTCAACGGCAGTAATGAATTTGCGGAGAGTGAGGCGAACTATCCCGCGTCTGAATCCCGTCCCTGTAGCGCCAAGCGAGGGTAAATTTAGATAGAAACATTTTTTAGATGAATCTCCCGGAAAATTTTTCGGATGGAGGCGCAACGGCGACCGGACAGCAAGAAATGACCCAACGTTTCAAGTTCATTGCTGAAGGGGCACATTCCTGAGAGAGAGCATCCAGACCTTTGCAGATAAAAGTTCAAGGGATGTATCCTACACCTAAGACTTTTCATGGACACCTCTAATTTTGGAGCTCGCTGAGCACGCAGTTATTTTGATGCAAGAATACATTTGACACATAAATCATGGAACATCAGCGTCAGTGAGATCCATGGTGTTCTGTTTCGGCGCACTGGAAGATGGGAAATAAGTTAGAATGTCAATCACGTGAGCCCTAGAAAAAATTGAAATGCATGCGAACACGCACGAAACCATCGAAAGAATACTGCTGTTCCAGTGGGAGCTCCGGGAAAAAGAGGTGAGTAAAGGAGAAAAAAGGCGGGATGAGAAAGTTCAAGAGGAAGAAGCGGGTACGTGCCATTCAGCCTGATTACATCATCATCATCAAGGATATGTTCAAGATCAGATAGGCAAAAGATGCGCTTATTTACGAGAAATGGTGCGAAGTGGGTGATAATTACAATTTCCTGGTCTGCTAGTCAGCACTTGGGACGAGGAACAAAGAGGGTATAGTGGGTGAGGATGGGGGCAGAACCGAACTGAAATTATGCCATAGTGTGAAAACGCAGGTTCTGGTCAGGGCCATGTCAATGGACGGATTTATGTTTCGCGAATGGTACTACGGCAAGCTCATTCCATATAGCTTTAAACACTTTGCAAAGGTGTATGAACCTTGAGAGAAGATGGAACGGGCGGACTTAAGAATTCTCAAAACTGCCGCCCTCGTCGCCCTCCTCGCATTGGCTTCCCATAATCTTTGGAGGATTGAGACACAGCACGCAGCAACTGCGTCAGCACAAATGAAATGGGCAAGTGACTGCCCCACGCGAATCAAAATGCTTTGTGTCAAACAGTTTCGGCACCTGGCTATAGGCATACCGTGTCGGGAGAGACAAAGAGAAAACATTTATTTCGAAACCTTAGTGCGCGCCGTGTTTTTGGTTTTTGGGTTTTGTGGTATTGTGGTTTGGGATCTGGGTTTTGTGCGCTCCTCTGGGAACGCTGAAAAACGACGCTGTCGTGTTAACATGCATTGCCTCAGGGGTTTTATTTTAAATGCACTGCAGGAAAGGCATAGCCTGTTCTAGGAGAGCTTAGGTGGTGGTAGCCCCACAGGGTGCTGAGGAGGCTCATGAGCTGACAGGATTTGACATTGACTGGTCTTAACCAGCGACAGCGCTTCCTTCACTGCACTTTGTGATAGTGGACACGCATGTTGACAGCTGACGACGAGCTAATAAATGCCGGTGGGGTAAACATTTGGTACACAGAATGCTTGAAACACCAGTTTCGCCCACATCTTATGGATGAAAAATGCCTTTGATGACAGCGGCGGAGAAGTGCTTAAAGAGCGCTGCGAGGCTATGAAAGGAATGAAAAGACTTCTGGTGTGTTCTTTTCCTTTACTAAAAAAATATTTTACAACTGTTTTCAAAAACAGACAAAATATAACAGCAAAAATCGGACACGTCTCTCCGTGGCGGCATAGGGCATGTGGAACTTTCTAATCGGGTCCACAAACTTCAGGTTCAGCAGACTGCACCACAGGCGAGAACAGCGTGAATGAGGGCGGTAAATACAAAAAGGACATCCAGGCAGGAGTCACTAGGAAATTGTGTTCAACGCGGCATACTTTTCCCCAGAGACCTCTGAGGCCTCTGCTGTGTTATACAAAGCGAGACGATGTGGTATGGTCGCGGGCGGAGTAAGGCACTTTCAAACATGCCGGTCGCTCCTTCACTGGCACTGTATACCCTAATGCGACAGCGCAAGAGCTTTCGCCCACATGAAACGTAGCATTCGCTGGTATAGCAGCTCATGTTTTCTACTCTGCATAATGTCGTATTTACGCTTGATGCACTGTTGGGCATTTAGAAAAATGAAACAGCTCTTCAAAAAGAAAATGCGACGGTGGTAATTGTTTCGCGCCTAGTATTACTTCTCTTTTCAGTGGACCGTTGCTGTGGACTCTCAGCTCATGTAAAGGAGATTCCATGGATTCGTCATTCATAAAGGAGCTCTTAGGGCAACTTCCTCGAACATTTTTCTTAGTAACAAACGACTGTTGTGGCTTTTTCTGCTGAACTTTATACGGCAGCAAAATGCCGCATTTACTGAACAAACGAATAAACTTTGTTTCTGAAAATTTTCTGTAAACTGTATTCGAAGTCAACATGCCGGGACCACTCTGGACTCCATGAGCACGTTTTGTACGTCATTAGTGGTGTTACGGAACCACACTGATCCGGTTCGTATAAGCGCCTCAATGCATCGCACTTTGTTTCCGAAAACGGCCGGGTATTGCGTCAAGAGTGCTTCAACATTTCTGTCTAATAAACCTCCTTCTTCCACCAATGCGACCTTTTTTCAAAATTGTACATCATCAACATATTATGTACAAGTCATGTACAAATCAACATCGCTTTCACTTTAGTATCCTTATAAGCGTACTCGTCTGCACTCCACGCTTGACGTATTCAGCATCGGCTAATTTCGAAAATACAAGTACACGATCGCGCGGTGCATGAGCTATCCGCTGTTTGATAACCACCCCCAGTGGGGCTGGGGCAGAGGTGAGGGGCTCTGGATGACTATTTTGTATCTTTATACACGAGTGATGCACGTATCAGTACCTTAGAGATCATGATGGAACATGCCAGAGTAGACGAAAATATTAAATCGGGTATGGTTTGGCAGCAACTGCATAATGCAGCATGCTCTCGACAAAGCGCGACTGGAAACAGAGCCTACTCTCGAGCTTCCCTAGAGGATCAAAACAAACACGTGTTTTAATTCCTAGGTGACCCTTGAACGTCTTTTTTGCATCTTTCACTTCAGTATCAAGTTCGGACGCCCTCGTGCGCATATACTTTGAAGACTGACCGAATGAAGGCAGCACGCAGCATAAGCCTGAACGCTCACGGTCCTCGAAGCTGCTGTCGACTGCCAGTGTCTGCAGGGTGACTCCACGAGCAGGAGGAATTGCGATACTCTTTCGGAACGGAATATATCATATACCAGTAATTCAGAACGAGGACCGTAGGCGTCTTCGTCCGCATCTCTAATATTTTTGCGGAAAGAGAGAAAGCCTGACATTAAGTTTCACATACCGTGCATCTGCACGGCCGACACTGCGACGGTTAGCAGAACGGTTTTGCAGCTGCAAAGCCCGGCTAATTTTTTTTCTTTTTTAATACCCATATTCTTCCTACAGCACTGTTACACCAAGACTTGAGTGAATGAACATTAAATAACATGAGGGACCCCGTTTTGCAGGTAAAAATGAAATGAAGCTTCGATGTCCATTTCGTGCCCGTTAGTATGGCCTAGTAGCGTATTTTAAGAATTGCTGGTGCATGGACACCAGCGTCGGTATTATTATAATCGATAGAAACAAGAGCCGGGATAAAATGTTCACCAGGAACACAATATTTTTCTGTTTGGTTACACTCCGGAGACCAAGAATTTGAAAGCTCTATTTTCCGACTGTATTCCGCCACAAAAACACGCACAGCGTGCCGTAAGAGACATGTGTTCTTTAATTATCAGCTGAAACACCAGAAAGGACCTTATACGTGAAATATAAAAAGAAAGCCAGCCATGAATATACAAACTATAATCCCACTGGAACAGGTCGTTGAGAACTGTGCCTGGGGGAGCCAGAGATCGTGTAACGCCATGGATGCGCTGAAGTTCACTTTCGATTTACAGTGGAATACAGCCTTAACTAATGCATGCACCCACGCATGCTGTGAAAGACTAAGCTAGAATCTCCACAGTGAAGCTCCAGATGCAGTAATCCTCACTCAATTTACCCTGGTAATACCAATCATAAGGCAGGCACAAATCAGGCGAGATCCTTGCAAAATACCTAGGAAAAAATCATTGAATACTTTTAGATACCCACTTCCTACTGTATTGCCCATAAATATTTCCGCACATATTCTGTAGTGAATTATGCAAACTGGCAAAGCACGAAACTTTAACCTAGAACAAAGTTTGAAACGATCATGCTTCCTTTCGTGATGAAACGTGGTACCTTCAAAATTAATCTGTCACAGTACCTTATTATTCATCGCGATGTCCACCGGGACATCGCCTTAGATTGTGTAGCGCTCATTCTAAGTATACAGCCCAAGGAGTTTGCTTCTAAGCTGTTTAGTATGGCTCCCTAGCACATCTAGCAGTGAAGGCTTGGGAAGATTGGAGACGCAAAACCATTCCTCTTTTCTAGAGATTTCTGTCGCTGAGGATGCATAACTAATCAAGCTGTAGGCCTCACAAGCAGACCCCTTCAACCGTATACTTTTGACTGAGCGGAGGGGCAGAGGGCCGTCTTTGTCATGGTGATGTGTACATGCTCAAATCATTCTGAAATGCCTAAAATCATTTTTAATTAAACATATAGTAAACGTAAACATTACTGAAAACAATACTTCAACTTATGTACCTTGTATTTTTGCTCTGTTTTTAATGTGATAGAACAATGACTTCTACACAGCTGAAAAGCAGTTTTTTGTTTTTCTGTATGGTAGCTGGTCTGGCTCATGGCAGACTGGCGGAGAAGAATGAGAAGACGCCAACAGATTGCAGAAGAAGACAAGAATGAGCCTCGGAACCAACTGTCAGAGGCGGAACGCCAGGCTTGGCAGAATGAACAGCAACTGCAATGTCAGTGTTTCTGCATTTTCATACAGAAGGCGTAACTGCACTTAGTACAAAATTTCGAGCTTCATTTACTTATGTCCGCACCTCTACATGTTGAATTGTTTTCCGTGTTGAAATTTTGTGAAATAAAATGAAAAATGAATGTGACCAGTTGGGCATTACAGCTTTGCTTGATTAAATCTGTGGCAGCTATTTTATGTGCACTCCTAGATTTTTCTGATTGCACTATGTCTACATGGAAGAGTACTTATACAGGCAAGAACCACTTTCAAATGTTTCAGGTGCAAGACCCAGGTGTGACCTGTACCACACTGTCTAGGTGCACCTTCCAAATATACAACATACAGCTTTCCTACAGTCAAAAGAGCTCCCTGCAAGGAATAATTTAATATGCAGGTTTGCTTGACACTACTGTCTGAACATAATGGTTGCAAGCTGATTTAGGGCACCACTCAGAGCCCTCTCTTTCCTGTTGTAACATTCCTTCTGCACTGCCGCTTTGGTTGGGGCTGTTGCTCGTCTACCTGTGCACTAGGCACAATACAGCTTTCAATGTGGACTGCGGCACTATTTTCTGCAGTGGCATCCTGCTCGCTTTGCAGTGACTGCGGGCTGTCTGGGGAACATAGCTGCCGGCACTCGGGCTCGAACAAGGTCACCAGCAGCTGTCGGGCTGCTGACTCATTGTCTGCAAGAAAAAGGCAATGCAGAAAGTAATATTGCGTGAGTCAATGAAATAACAAAACGGCAAAGATAATAAACTGGGACAGTCAAGGAATCAAAAGCTTTCACAAGTTTTGGTAAATGCATAGATTTGATGTACGTTTTATGCGTATACACCATTAAGCTGACCATTTAACCCAAACCAAAATTTGTCGCATTTTATATGCCCTTACTAATCATTGCAGTCATGCAAACACCGATGCAAGACATCTCAACACGGAGAACGAAGTGCAAACGAGGGTTAGCGCAGATATACTCGTGAACAAGACCACAACACTTACCGCTCATTTGGCTGTCCTGATCCTGGCTGGCCTGCACATTAGATGTTCCCGCCAAAGCAGCGTTCCTTTGTTGTTGGGCCATACGCATTTCTGCAGCGGCCGATGTTTTGCTGGCAGCGTTTGCCGCTTTGCTGGCGCCGATCCAATCCCCTTTCTAGGAACAGTTCTGAGTATGTGCGCAAACTCCCGCGCAAGGTCGGAAACCTCCTGCAGCAACTGCTCTAGCTCATTATAGTCCTCTTCTGTGCCGGATCTGAGAAGGAAATACGAGAAGCTCAGGCTTGGTTATGTAAGTGATCACGAATGTCAGTTAGTGGTAGTAAAAGCAGCAAGAGGAAAGATAACGTAAGTCGAGTACAAACAACAGGGCCACTAACAATGCTGCATGCGAATAGAAGGCAATAAAGAGGAAAAACAGATTCAAGGAAGGACTGAAATACACGAGCGTCGCAGCCATCTCGTGCACCGAAGTGACAGGGACGGTTGCGGAAACGCTGGACAACTAACACAGTACAGGATCCCCCCCCCCCACACAACACAAAGCTAAAAGCGCAAACACACCAAGATAAAAAGCACACAATCATTTATTTTCGCAGATTAGCTCGGTCCTGTTGCCGGAAAAAACCAATCAACCGGTCCCCTCTGCCACGCACGGCACGAAGAGTGAGCTTGCGCTAAATGGCATCCGCAACATTTTTCAAAACATGGCGCCACCTGAGCGGGTCTTGAAACGGATTCACAGACACCACCTCGCGCAAGAGACACAGATCCTCGCTGATACGAAACCTCCTTCGAGGCGTTCGAATCGAAGCGGGAGCAGTGCATTCTGCGGAGGTAGCGGAGGTGGCAGAAGAAGCGCTGACGGCAGCCATGTTGAATGCGTGTTTGGTTCGGCTAGCGCGAGCCCAGAAGGCTTTGCGCGATGCCCGCTCACCACGCCGCTCCGGGCTCCGCTTAGCTCGCGCGGGAGCGGGACCGAGTAACCGCTCCGCTCGCGCGCTCCCGCCTGAGCGTTTTGAGCATGCGCAGTAACGCTCCCGCTAGCTCGCTGAGCGGAGCGGACGCACAAACCCGCTCAGCTAAAACTCTCTAATGACCTTCTTGAGGCGGTGTGACACCTGACGCCAGTAGGGCATTACTTCAGGTCGTTGCTGCGAGGGGGCGTTTTCTGCCTGCGTGTGCTGCTCACAAGACTTTACCTCACGAATCTTGCTTTCCACCACTAATGCCGGTTGATCAATAATAATAATAATAATAATAATATTAATAATAATAATAATAATAATAATAATAATATAATAATAATAATAATAAGTTTTGGGGGAAAGGAAATTGTGCAGTATATCTCATATATCGGCGGACACCTGTACCGCGCCGTAAGGGAAGGGATAAAGGAAGGAGTGAAAGAAGAAAGGAAGAAAGAGGTGGCATAGTGGAGCTCTCCAGAATAATTTCGACCACCTGGGGATCTTTAACGTGCAGTGACATCGCACAGCACACGGGCGCCTTAGCGTTTCGCCTCCATCGAAACGCAGCCGCCGCGGTCGGGTTCGAGCCCGGGAAGTCCGGATCAGTAGCCGAGTGCAAAAACCACTGACCCACTGCGGCGGGTGCCCGGTTGATCAAAGAAATCCAGATTCGTTGGTTTGCTGCCAAGTTGGGTAGAGAAATCCAGATTCGTGAGGTGCAGTCTTGAAGACGGCCCATGCAGTAATAAAACGCAAGTTTGCCGCAACAAGCTGTGATAGTGGCATCTAGTGTTACATCGCTCAAAATGGTGGCGAGAAGGGCGGTGTCCGTGTTGTTTTTTCGGCCCCGGAAAAGTTGGCGCGCATGTGTCGCCTACTTAATGACACCAGAAGAAGTCCAGCTTGCAAAATTATGCACACCAAGACACTTGTCTACTGTGAGTCAGGCGTGGTGTACAACGTTCTTCTCGCCTGTGGTGAAAGTTACATAGGCAGAATGCGTGCTTTATCAGTAAACGCCGGCAGGAGCACCACTGCGCAGTTGTTTTCCTAAATGGTCGAGATCATTCAGCCGACCACATTCTCCATTGTACGCATGAGCCTGCATGCAAGGCATTTTTAAACCGAACACGCGTATTTTGCAAGTTCGGCACGCAAAAAGCCGGAAAAGTTTTGAGGCCTTCTGTGTTTACAATGAAAAAGACAAACACATCAGTAGTCCTGCGTTCCTACTCAGGAAAAAAGACATGCTGCAATTACCGGACTATATTCCACGCCCCGTGTTTATTCTGCCGGGACAAATTTCGGCTGAAATTTATTTAGATTTTCTGCAAGCGGTATACAGTGGCTAACAAAAATTTTATTGTTCAGAAGTAAAAGCCTGCGTATGTTTACACAGCACAGATTTTAGTCCTAGCACCAGATGAAATCGCTTTTCCTGATTAACCTGATAACAAAATTGATTTAATTGATTTCGCTATATGTTTATTAGCGCGGTAACATGCCGTGCGCGTTCACAGAGGGCCCTTTTTTTCCTTTCGTAACAACCGGTAGACTTTTCTTGCTCTGGCAAACGACCTGAAAAAATTAAATCATGCATATTCCGCGCACATAGATAGTCCTCATGACGTAAAACTTCGGCTTTTAGACATGTATATAGTCCGCGGACTATACTCCGGAATTTACGGTAGGTTAGCTGAAGGCGAACATTTCGGTCGCGTCAGCCACTTAAAAAGAAGGAAGAATACCCCCAGATAAGAGAGAATGAGCGCGAGTTGTCGGAAACGTAAGCTTTTGTTTGCTTTTGATCTTTGAATGATAATCATCCTGGTCCTCAAACGTATTCGCACGCTAGGTGTCACCAGCGCCGGTTAATGTGTACAAAAACCCACTTTTTGCGGAATAAATTCCAGTTGAGATCCAGCGTTCGTTGTGTCTACTTTCCCCCCGCCCGTGCGTTTTATCTGCGCTGGAAACAAGATGTATTGTTTCACAATTTTTCACGCCTTCAAGGTTAAAGCACCTTCGTTCCGAACTCAAAAGTTCAAAATTCGTTTTATTTTTCACAGCGCCATTTGTTAACGCCAGGTTTTCGTTTATGCGGCGACATTGTCGACTCCAAACACCAGAATGGCCTGACGACACGCATGACGTCATTGCAAAGCACCACGCATATTGGCCAGATTGCTGATCACAAATTGGTTCAAACACAGTGATCACATCGCGGCCTCCATTCTCTCCTCAGCCCCTTTTCCCTCTTTTTCACTGTAGCAGTCCCGCAGAACGAACGCCCACCTTGTAAGGGGTTCTTGCGCGACCATCGGTGACGTGCCGAACGTGCCTGACGCACCCCTACTATACACCCCACACAGCTCCCACCATTATGTCCGTACCACTGTACTGATAATTGCAAATGGCACCTCCAGCACTCACGTCGAAAGGCATCCCTACCCAGAGTTAATATACGGCACCTTCATTTCCCATTACCTGAGCTGTAGCTTAAATTCACATTAAGACACAGATAAGCGCGCAGTAAATTTTATTCATATGCGTTTATTACGGGTGTTCCTGGACTTCTTTGAAAACAGAAAGGCCGCTGCAATCAGCAGCTGCTCGGCAGACCTGACGGCAAGCTTCTGGCTTTTCCGCTTCACGCATGTCATGCAATGCCAGTGTCACCTGTCCTGCAAAAGCTCGCGGGATACGAGAAGCTGCTTCGAGAACGGAAAAGGTGAAAACAAAGTTTTTCTTTCATCACGAATGCTGCTCGCAATGGATTATCAGCTGGCTTCTCCTGAACTGCCGCCGGTCACACGTACATGCTCACAGGCTGAGCCTTATGAACAGGTGCATTGCTCATTTGATTGCTTTAAATAGAGGTTTTGAAGAAGAAACTTACAGGATGGTTCAGCCAGAGCACGAAAGCAACTCGCCCTGCCGGTTGCGGGTGGGACAGCTTTAGGTTGTGCCCGGCTGGATGCATTCCTGATGAGGCGCTTCTCAAAGGTTAAGCGCCCCTTGGCCTCGACAGCGGGAGCGATGGTAGTCACCAACGGCTGCTCCTCCGATGTTACTGATGTGACGTGGGACGTAGGCGACGAAGCGATTGGCTGGCTCGGCGACCGCTGGCTGCCCAGATGACTGCGTGACGCAGGTTGCGACGTTCCGGTAGCGCTCACGGCAGCAGTCTGCTCCTTGGCCAAGATCATCCTGCATCGCGAGGTGGAGTCGGTACAAAGTCTGATGCAACTGAACAGCGAACTGGTTGGGACGCCCTGTGTGGACGCATATAGCTCTGCGACGCCCCATGAGGAAATAGTTCTAAAAAAATATTGCCTGCGTTCGATGCGTCGCACAGCTCGAGCCACAGTCTACCAATGTTGTTGTTTTTCGTTCCTCCGAAAATGGTACATACCCACCAGGCGAAGTGGGCACACAATAAAGCGTCAGGAATAAACAATAGACTGCATGATGTAAAAAAGAAAAAGTAAGAATATAATTAAGGACAAGTACATGCTTTTGAAAATAAGAAATGCAAGAGGAGGGCGCGGAATCGATTGATTTGGCAGCGAATCGTTTCAGAGGCAGTTATGAACTTCTGGACAGCGAAGAGATCTATCCCGCCGCTGAATCCCATCTGTGTAGCACCAAACGAGGGCAAATTTATACAGACGAATTTTTAAAACGATTTTTTCTGAAAATGTTTCGGACGGATGCGCAACAGCGACAGGACAGGAAGAAATGATCCAACGTTTGAGGTTTATTGCTGAAGGGGCACTATCTGAAGGTGAGCATCCAGATCTATGCAGATACAAGTTTACGGGAGGTGTCCAGGGCCTAAGACTTTTCAGGAGAACCTCTAATTTTGGAGCTCCCTGAGCACGCAGTTATTTCGATGCAGGAATACATTTGACACCTATATCGAGGAACATCGGCGTCCGTGACACCCATGGTGTTCTGTTTGGGCGCACTGGAACATGGGGCAGAAGTTCGAATGCCAATCACGTGAGCCCTAGAAAAAACTAAAATGCATGCGAACACAAAAGAAAACCTCGAAAGAATACAGCGGTTCGAGTGGGAGCTCCGGAAAAAGGGAGAGAAAAGCAGAGAAAAGGCGGCCTGAGAGACATCAAGAAGAGGGAGAAGCGGGTACATGCCATTCAGCCTGAGGACATCATCATCATCATCATCACCATCACCATCATCATCATCATCATCATCATCAAGGATATGTTCAAGATCAGACAAATACGCTTACTTACGTGAAAGGATGCAAAGTCGGCTTTCAAGGTAATTCCCTGGCCCGCTAGTCAGCACTTGGGAGGAGGAACAAGGAGGGCATAGTGGGTGAGGAAGGGGGCAGAACCGAACTGCAATTATGCCATAGTTGGAAAACGCAGCTTCACGTAAGGGCTATGTCAATGGGGGGACTTATTTTTCATGCGCGGTACGACGGAAAGCTCATTTCATATACCTTTAGACTCTGAAAGTAGCACGGACCTTTGGAGAACTGTAACGGGCGAACATCAAAATTATAAAAACTGACGCCCTCGTTGCCCTACTCACACTGACTTCCCATAATCTCTGGAGGAGTGAGACACAGCACACGCCAACTGCGCCAGCACAAAGGAAATGGGGAAATGAGAGCCACACGCAAAACACAATGCTTCGTGAAGAACAATTTTGGCACCTGGCTATAGGCATCCCGTTTCAGCAGATACAGAGAGAAAACATTTATTTGGGCGGCTAGCAGAGGCCACTCTATTAAATTGGGTGCTGCAGGAGGAGCGACTGAGCCCTACAAATAGTTGGGTACTTGGTGGGCAGGGATCTGGGTTGGAGCCTGCACATCCTTGGGGCTGTAATCCTGCGGGCAAGGGAAGGGTTGCACGGTGGCATGTCTCTGTCGAGGACATGTGCCCATTCGTTTCTTCTCTTCCCTGGTGAACGGCTACTGATTCCAGATAAACGTGCAGGATTTGTGGGGAGAAGTTAGGAGTTTAGCCGCACAGGATATGTGCAGGCATCACGTAGGTGGCGAAGTAACGGAGGGCGTTCTCGCTGTCCATGCCGACTGAGATGGTGTAAGCGTGGTTAGGGTGGTGAAGTACCACCACTGCATTTGCTTGTGTTTCAAATGAGTACCTAGAAGAACAGCGCTGGGAAGTAGACGATGAACGAAGGTAAGGACAGACATATCTGCTCAACAAAAAGTGAAATTTTGTTTCGAAGCAAAGGCACAAGTTTTACAAAAAGAGCATGGAAGCCGGGGCTATTCTGCGCGATCACCGAAAAGCAGTGTGATCGCGCAGTATCGTTCTGGCTTCACGCCCTTTTTGACCCTCGTCTTGATCGCAGCGCTGTTCTTCTAGTTTAGGAGTACCAGCTAGAACCGACCTTGTCCTTGCGAATGTCTAAAGAGGCGGGATCCGAAATTGCGATGTGATAATGGACTTTATGATGGCGGTTGCCCACACAGCTTTTGTACCGTTGGAGTAAGCTAACGTTGCATCTGTGTTTTAAGTGTCATGGCATGGGTCTCAATGTGCTAAATCTCTCGCCAGTTACATGTTTTGGCGTAAAGGCTGGATTGTTACTCGTTGTAGATGGTCTCGCGGCGTTCGAAAATAAGGGATAGGTAGGAGGTGCCACATGCTTCTTCCAAGTGTTCCTTGTATGGCACGTCCTGGTATGGCACGGGAGGTGGTCAAGCGGTGGCGCACAGCTACATGATGAGCGGAACTCTTCTCTAATGTGTTGTGCGACGCTGTCTGTTGAATGAGGTAGTTATAATTATATGCGTATAACCGGCCACCTAGCTCAGGACGGAAGCATTTCTGGATGGCTGTGTCAACTGACGAGTTTTTAGGTAGGTGGTGGTATGGGAGAATGCATGACTCGCGAGAACACGGCAGGTTCGACAATCTTGTGTAGGTCGCGTTCGTTGAGTCCATGGCTGCGGCGGGCAATGCATTTAAGCATGCGGAAGGAAGATGGATATTTCTTTTATGTGGATTATTGATGTCTATGCCGTGCTTTTCTGGTCCTCTTCTTGAATGAAATCAAGGATACGAACATGTGCCTTACGTGGAACAGGAAGGGTATTCATTATCAAATAATTGAGGCAACACTTCACATTAAACACCTTCCCCTTGTGGTTGAACAGAAGTGTGTAGTCTAATTTTCAGGGTTAGCATTCGAGCTTCACGCTCGCAGCGTGGGCGTGAATGATGTCGAAGCCTTAATGGATGGTAATTGCTTGAAATACTCGGGTACCATGGACATAGCAGATCGTGATGCGATCCGGATAGATGGCGTGTTGTACCTGGGCAAAAAAGAAGACACGTTCATCACCTCGCTAAACAACGGGCGTTTATAATCGAGCGTCTTGTTGTGGCCTATTTGATGGGCACTGCTGGTGAGGGCAGATTATCAGGGAAAATGCTCTTAGTAACCGATTATAAAGTAAGTTTTGTATTCGTTGTATAGTCGGGCTCCTGTAATGATTCCCTCAAAGTTGGCTAGAATTGCGCTGTGGGAGATATTGTCGAAAACCCATTGATGGCAACACACACAGTAATATGTAGCTGGAGAGCGCAGGGGCTGCATGTCACATCACAGCCACATCACTGCAGCACACATCACAGCAGCACACGTGCTTGTGGAAGGAATTGAGTGTAGGGGCAGCTGACGGAAGAGTTATAGATATCACTCTAGCTGAGTGAGCACTGGGAGCGCCATTCTCTCCATAACCTTTCCCATACAGGGAGGAAGTGATATGGGTCGGAGGATTGCAGCTGAACTCATCGGTCTGTTTAGTTTCCATGAAAAATTATCTGTCTCTGCAAGAAAAACGGCACATAAGCGCTCGCAGAGCGCTGCTAAGCCACGAAAGGAATGAAGAGACCGCATATGCATTATTTGATTTAATAAATTACAACAGTGCTGCTAATCTTAACCGATTCACCAATATCGAAAAAATATAAAATTGTAAAATCTAAACTGCTGTCGGCTATGTCCGCGAAGCATCAGTACTCGCAGAACTCAGCAGGACGCACTCTGCAAATGAGAGAAAACGTGAATATGAGGGTTGTGAGTCAACCGGAGGGACCCCGAACATAGTCACTTAGAAATAGCGTTCAACACAGCACACTTTTCATCAGGAATTTCGGAAGCCCGCTTGGGTTCATACTAAATGAGACACTGAGGTATAGCTGCCGTAAGAGTGAAACACCCTCGAAAATGTCCGCTGCTCCTTCAGTTACACTCCTCCCTAATGCCTCAAAGCAAGAGGTTTCTCGACTCACCTTCTTGAATACTGCATGTTCTGCACAAGTGGAACGAAAGTATTCTTCAGTATGCAAGCAGGTTCGCTGCTTTGCATCTTTCCGCTGTTTTTTCCAGTACTCTACCTGGCCGTTTCATGCTATTCTTGCAGCCGTCATGAAAGTATAGAAAGAACACTCAAATGTTCAGAATAGGCGAAGCAGATGAGTGTTCCGGAACTCTTATGAATTCTGTTTTCGTGGCCCCGTCGTGGCCGACACTCTGCTTGGACACAGTATCTAGCGTGAGTTCTTTGCAGATGACTAGGACACTCCACCCAACTTTTCATCTCAGTAAATTTGATCTCGTGCTTTTTATAGCCATATTTATATTTGTCCAGAAGTAATATGCTCAATAATCAGCGAAAAATTTCCATTTAAAAATTTCGTCGCCACCCGAATCGAATTTTGGACGTCAATAAGAAACAAATTTGAAGAGCACTTAAGCCAACTTCTTCCCAACAAAAGGAAAGAATTTCTGTTGTCCTGTTGAGCTCTTAAGCTCAATACGATCACCTCACGATTCTCGAAGTAATTTCGGCGTCACGTTACAACTTACTATACCTTTGTTATATCCGATGTGTTCGCTATATCCGGTTATAAGTTACGACCAATGCCTTCTAAAACATCCTCTTTCCGTCGGACTAAGTGGCCGAGTTGTTAAGGCGATTTATTGCTAATGCGTTAGGTTCTGCCCATTGTGGGCTCCTGTCCCATCACCGCCGACGTTTCTTCATCTTTCATTTTATTTGATTGATAGGTGGAACGTACAATTTCTGAGGACGCACAAATCCTGTCCACCATGATGGCCCTAAGGCTGATCACCGCTTTAGGGTGAACACCAGCGTTTCCTAGCCTCAGGGGTGTGTTGTACGTAACAGCTGCTCAGAGGCCATGAGGCACCTGCCACAATACACGATACAATTATTCTGGGTATGATGTGGTAGCCATAGAATAAGGCAGGATGCTTTGGACAAAGCGCGACTGGAAACAGCGAGAAGCCGGATTCGCTACCTGTCTTTCATTCGGGCCACGTGGCGAGGTCTGCTTTCATGCTTCCCTGAAAGACTCAGAAATAAAACTACGTTGTTTTCGCGTGTCCACTAAACATTGAAGTTCTTCCTTTGCACTATTCGCTTTGCTCTAGATTACATATGCCTTATTACCCATGTTCTTGGACGACTGTCCGAATGAACAGCACATAAGCCTCAACTCTACGTTGCTATCGACAGGTAATGTCTTTAGGTACACTATAGAGACGTGGTGAAATGGGATACTGTTTGGGAATGCAGTAGCTTAAGATAAACACAAATACAGCTCCGCAAATAAGAAGGACGACCGCTAGCGGCTGTCTCCGCCTCTCTATGTGCTTTAGTTCTAAAAGTGAGCTCCTGAAAAGCCGCAACATATAACGCGCATCGCTATTTTGGATACTTACATGGTAAACAGGACAGGGTTTGTAGACACCAAGCCTTGCATTCTGTTGTCAGTGCTACATATGCATACCCCTCAAAGAACACAGTTGCGCCGAAAGTGACTGCTTATTAATTAGCAGCAGGGACCCAGTAATGCGGCTATAAATGCACTGAAGATTCGCAAAGTAAATTTGTCTCGTTTCTGTGGCCTAATAACGCATTTAAGAACTGCTGCTTCGTGCATATCAACGTTCACCTCATATCGCTAGGTCGATGTAAAAAACTAGCCCCCAAAAATATTTACCTAGCACACATTATATTTGTGATTTGTTGAGCTGCGGATACCAACAATTTTCATATAGCTTGCATAATACCATGCGCCACGAAAACGCTCATGGTGTACAGTCAAGAATGGCGTTTGCGGTTGCGTTGTCAGCTGAACAACTGCGCGGGAGGGCGTACTGCGCATGCGGCTGTGAGCGCCACTTACGGATGCGGCTGGCAGGGGCAGCAGCAGCACCGCTCCCGGACGGCCTCCTAGTTGCAGGAACTCGGCCGCCATGACGAAGCGATGGCAGCCGGGGCCTTTGCCTGTGGAGCCAGCACCACACAGGCGGCGATGCGTGGGGCCCCAGCCGATGTCTTGCTCCGCTGGAAACGGGTTCGAGGACTCAGTTATTGGCTGCAGCCGACGATATGTGAGCAAGAATATTGGGTGAACGAAAAGGCATTATGAATTCGAGTTCGTAAACGCAAATAAACAAGCACTTGCGCTGATTCAAATCTAGCTCAGCAGTACACGATGGTAAAATTCTGCGTAAGCAGTGAATTTAGGTTTTCTGAAAACTGTTTACCGATGTGGTGAAGTGGATGAGAAATTACACACGAGTGCCTATGTGTGATTAAAGAATTTACGACATCTCTAATTAACCTCAGTTGTGTTATACCACACGCTGAAACAAAAACAACTGCACATTTACAATCATTATCAGTTAAAAAAGATTAGAAGTATTTAGTATTATGCGGTCTATCTCACCACCAATTCCAAATGTAAGGATTAAAGACTTTGCTTCGCGCGAAAACTGATCGTACACGCGTATTTCCTAATCTCCATTCAAGTTCATTTTAAGTGATGTGCACAAGACCTTTATGTCATTAGTTCATCTCAGACAATTTTATTTCTTTAGCAATTATGGGGAATTTACTTTAGAGCACTCAAACATGTGCAAGAATTTAATGTCACTTCGCCGCCCTACAATACCTAATTCGTCTAACACGTATTAATCTTCGGAGAATTGTTACGCATGTGACAGCACTGCACAAGACAAAGATGGCAGTCTTATGGGTGTGCGGTGGCCTTTCGACATGGTGCCGTTCTTCGGTCTCTATTAGTTATGGCACGGATTCGCGGTGCTTTGGCGAAGGAGACCAGATTACAGTGGCTAATCAGCTAATCGTAACTGTACTGAAGAACCATCATTGATAACCACGCGGAAATCGTAGCCTTGTTTGTGGAGGCGTCAGCATTGCAGTATGAGCAGCACTAGGTCCCTATCCAGATAAAATAACTATTCAGGGATGCCGACGCTGTGGAAAGGGGGGCATTCACGCTACCGGCGCCTCTATGAAAGGTGCAAACAACTGCCCACAGAATTTACTCCCTGCTACAGGCAAAGTCACTTTTCTGTTTTCACCAAACTCATTCGGCATAGATAAATGACCACTTTCAACTTTTCTCAGCTGTTTGATAGGTGAAGCCCAGTTCTCAGTTATTGAGCAGCATTAAATTTTGACATCAGAAAGGGGGAAATTGCTGCGCTTGTCGTAAAGCTAAAGTTCCGTATACCACGCTTTACGAACGAGCATTCTGAAACCTTGCTTTGACTCAAAGAATACCGAAACAAAGCTTTGACGCCTGCTGCAGGCGCCCATACAAGCACTCATTGAATCACATGGTGGAACAAGCGGTCTTCATATATATTTACGGTGGGAGCGTATTCGCCATTAGATTTGGACTCGTGCAGGTTTACAGCTTTAGATGGTATTCGCAATCTGTGTCCGATGACCGATAGCTGCATCTTGTGTGAGCACGCTGAGCTCTTGGCGGGCAAGTAACATCAAAACTTAATGTGTGAGTATCTGGAGACTTCCTGGCGCATTTCCTAGGTTCGGGCAAGCACCTGACAGGAGAATTCGAACAGAGCACCAAAGCAAACCAACGGGGCTCAGAAGCAAGCTCACCTTGCCTGTCTCTGGGGGGACGGCTGGCCGCTGCGCTCGGCAGTCTGTATTTCCGCATACGCGCTTCTCGGAGCCCAAGCGCCCCTTGCGGTGGCCGTTGTGGTGGTAGTCGTCAGCGCCTCTTTCTCCGAAGGCAAGGGCGAGGCGCCGGACCGAGGCCCCGAAGCGCTTGGCGACCTCAGCGGCCGGTGGCTCCCCCGCTGGCCGCCAGACGCGGGTCGAGATGTTCCGGCGGCCCTCACGGCAGCATTTAGCTCCTTGGTCATGATCACCCTGCATCGCAAGGTGGAGACCGGAATGAGGTCGATGGAGCTGAGCAGTGGGTCGGTCAGGAGAGCTTGGGTGGACGCACATAGCTCTGCGACGCATGATAGAAGACCGGTTCGAAATAAAGATGGCGTGCGTCCTATCTCTCGCGCGGCTCGAGCGGCAGACAAGAGAGGAACGTTGTTGTTGTTGTTAGCCTATCAAAAGATGGCACATAGCCACACTGGTGGATCGGCCAAGAATCGGACGAAGACCACGAGACGGTTTTCTTTGTCCTTCATCTCGTTCGACTTCGATCGGGCAAGAAAAAGACGGTTATCACGCCCATATTACAAAGGTCACTGATCGAGCATTTTATTTCAATGCGGGTAGTGATTTGACGCCTGCTATCAGAAACATCGGCACGCTTTTGTCGTGATTTTTGTCTGGATACGCTGAAAGATTGAGAAGATCGAATGCTATCGACGTGGGATTCCGGAAGGAAGATTAAGATTTAGACAAACGACGAAGAAAACTTGGAAAGAATTATTTTTCTCCTGCATGGACGTGCTTCAAACTGGCCAACCCCTACCGTGGGTATGTGGAATTGCTTCAGAGGCTACAACACGGTTTTTCAAGGGAGCTCCAGTGACGAAAAGAAGGAAAGCAGAGAAAAGGCGCTGTGTAATATGTCGCGAAGCCCTCAGTCGCTCCTCTCTTTTCGTTGATGCCAGATCTCCGGCGTATGCATCCAAGCTATCTTGCAGGAAGGTTAAGAAGTGTGAGTAGAAGAAGAAAAAGGAGAAGGAGATCCCCTCGCTCGACTACAGGCTTGCTCTATCTCTTCCGATTCTCCTCTCCTACGGGGAAAGCGCCAAGGGACATGCCCTGACACCGGTGTGCAAATAAATTCACAGCTATATAAATAAATTAGGCAGATGCCGCTACTAAAATGAGGATTCACTGTTTTTTCTTTTACGTTTTTTTGCATTTTTGTACAAAGTTTAGTCTAAGACAAAAAATTATCCAAATACTCCACTCATTGTCCATTACTGCGTTCGTTTCCGCAGTGCACACTGGCCAATCCCCCGCCGTGGGTATGTGCCATTAAGCCTTAGGAAGCCACCGTCATCATCATCATCCTCATCATCATCATGAGAGAGGCAGGAAAAGAGGTACCTCTTCAGTGAAAGGCACTCTGGGGTGCCTTAATTGCCACTACCTAGGCTGCTGGTCAACAGAGAGGTAGGGGCAAAAATGATTTGTATAATTGGTCACGGTAGGCGCGCTAATGCCCCGGATTGCATTTCGCGGCGCGTCACAAGATGCTGGCGCACTCCTCAGACCAGAGCAAATACCCGACCATGTTGGCGACGGCAGTTTCAGGATCTGGTTCTTTGTGCGCTCAGCTGGGAACGCTGAAAAATGACGCTGTTGTGTTAACATGCATTGCCTCAGGTGCTCTATTTTAAATTCACTGCAAGAAAGACATAACCTGTTCTAGGAGAACTTAGGTGGTGGTAGCCCCACAGGGTGTGGAGGAGGCTCCTGAGCTGGTCTTAACCAGCGACAGCGCTTCATTCACTGCGTTTGGTGATAGTCGACACGCGTGTTAACAGCTAACTACGAGAAAATAAATGTCGGTGGGGTCAAAACTTGGTACACAGAATGCTTAAAACGATAGTTTCGCCCACATCTTATGGTTGAAAAATGCATTTGATGACAACGATTATTAAGCGCTTAAAAAGTGCTGCGAGCCTATGAAAGGAATGAAAAGACTGCTGGCGTGTTCTTTTCATTTAATAAAATACAATATTTTACGACCGCTTTAAAAAACAGACAAAATATGACCTCAAAACTCGGACAGGTCTCTCCGTACGGCATAGGGCACGTGGAACTTCCTCATCGGGTCCAAAAACTTTTGATTCAGCAGTCCGCACAGGCGAGAAAGGCGTGAATGAGGGCGGTGAATAGAAAAAGGACATCCAGAGAGGAGTCACTAGGAAATCGTGTTCAACGCGGCATACTTTTCCCCAGAGACCTCTGAGGCCTCCGCAATGTTATACAAAGCGAGACGATGTGGTATAATTCCGGTCGGAGTGAGGCACCAACATGCCGATCGCTCCTTCACTGGCACTGTATACCGTAATGCCACCGCGCAAGAACATTCATCCACATGGAACGAAGCATTCGCAGGTATAGCAGCCCATTTTTGCTCCTTTGCTTAATGTCGTAATGTACGCTTGATGCAGTGTTGGACATTCAGAAAAACGAAACAGCTCTTCAAAAAGGAAATGCGACGCTGGTAATCGTTTCGCACCTAGTATGCCTTCTCTTTTCAGTGGACCGTTGCTGCGGACACTCAGCATACGTAAAGAAGATTGCATGGATTCACTGTTTATAAAGGAGCACTTAAAGCAACTTCATCGAACTTTTTTTTTTGGTAACAAATCAATGTGGCGTTTTCTGGTGAATTTTGTACGGCAGCAAAAAAGACGCATTCACTGAATAAAATTTGTTTGAGAAATTTAACTGCACGTGTATTCAAACTCAACATGCCGGGAACGCTCTGGACTCCATGAGCACAGTTTGTACGTGATTGGTGGTGTTGCCTACCCAAACTGATCCGCTTGGTATAAACGCCTTAATACATTGCACTTTGTTTCCGAAAACGGCCGTGTATGGCGTCACGAGTGCTTCAACATTTCTTTCTAATAAACCTCCTTCTTCCACCAAAGCAGCATTTTTTGAAAACTATGCGGTAGTTATTCTAATAACGTTAACATGACATTCACTTTAGTATCTTTATAATCCTACTCGTCTTTACCCCACGCTTGACGTATTCAGCAACGGATGATTTCGAAAATACAAGTACACCATCACGCGGGGCATGAGATATCCGCTGCTTGTTAAACGTCCCCAGTGGGGCAGACGTGACGACCTCTGGGTGACTCTTTTGTAGCTTTATACACGAGTGTTGCACGTATCGGTACCTCAGAGATCATGATGAGATCTGCCATAGTGGACGACAATTTCTTACGGGTATGGTTTGGCAGCCACTGCATAATGCTCTCCACAAGGCGCGACTGGAAACAGAGAGAGCCTACTCTCGAGCTTTCCGAGAGGATCAAAACAAACACGTGTTTTAATTACAAGGTGACCCTTGAACGTCTTTCGTTGCATCTTTCATTTCAGTATCGAGTTCATACGCCCTCGTGCGCATATATTTTGGAGACTACCCGAATGAATGCAGCATAAGCCTGAACGATCACGGTCCTCGAAGCTGCTGTCGACTGCCCGTGTCTGAAGGGTGACTCCACGAGCGGTAGGAAATGCGATACTGTTTTGGAACGGAATTTATCATATACCAGTAAGTCACAACGACGACCATATTGCGTCTGCGTCTGCATCTCCAAATTGTTTTAGCGGAAAGAGAGAAAACCTGACATTCAATTTCACATAACATGCATCTTCACAGCCGGTACTGCGAAGGTTAGCAAAACTGCTTTGCAGCTACAAAGCCTTGCTAAATATGTTCCTTTTTTAATAGCCATATTCTTCGTACACCACTGTTGCACCAAGACTTGAGTGAAAGAGCATTAAATAACATGAGGGATCCCGTCTTGCAGCTACAAGCAAAATGAAGCTTCGATGTACATTTTGTGTCCGTTAGTATGGCCTAGTAGCGTATTTTGAGAATTATTGTGCATGGACACCAGCGTCGGCATTATTCTCCTCGATACAAACAAGAGGCAGGATAAAATGTACACCTGGGACACAATATTTTTCTCTTCGGTTGCACTCCGGAGACCAAGAATTTGGAAGCTCTATTCGCCGACTGTATTCCGCCCCAAACATGTACAGCGTGCCGTAAAAGGCAACTGTTCTTTAATTATCATCTGAAACACAACAAAATACCCTGTATGTGAAATATAAAAAAAAGCCAGCCATGAAATTCCGAACTTAAAATCCTACTCAAAAAACTGCTTGAGAACTGTGCCTGGGGGAGCCAGAGATCATGCAACGCCACGGACGCGCTAGTTGAGTCTGACTATACACCACACGTGATCGTACTCCTAAAGACGAAAAATACATCTGTGCACACACTGTAAAAAAGTGCAGGGGTGCTTAAGCGCTATCAAGATGAAGAAATGTGCAACCGGCAGCGTTACACTAACGCCGGCTGGTGCACGTGCCTCATTTCATTAAGCGCTTCCAATAAGACAGGCGCGCGTGTTTCTTTTTTTGGCAGAGATTCTAAAATGTGTGCTTATGCTTCGAATGATTATTTTCACAAGACTGCCATTCCTCCCGAGTAAGCAAACACCCCCATGCATTGCAGTGAGTGAATGAGCCTGGTGTATGAGCTCAATTTCCACCTCATTGAACGGAATTTATTTATTGTGATGCTCGTAGCAGCAATGATTCCGTTCAATTATGCCTCGTGTTTTTTTCAATTGCACCACGAGGCTTCAGCGAAGATGAACTGCATAAGAGAAGCCAGAAAAATAACTAAGCATTTATGTTCCCGCCGGTACCCCAGCAGAAAGCTCACAATATTCCAGCAGCCACGGTAACAATGTCATCATCGGTAACCTGACTAGACCTCTGCTGGAAAATGGTCGCTCCCATAAATTTCTAAGTCTGACTTGCGTCTGCCGTGGCCACACAATACCTGCAAGCTTGTTAGCCTCAGCTGTCCGCGTGGTTCTCCCAGAACCAGCTACGACTGCATTCTCTTGAAATAAACTCAGCCACCCTAGCGGAAAGTCGAGTTTTTTTTTTGGTTTTCTACGTAATACACGTCCTAGGTGTGCCCACTTCTATTTTTGATATGAGCTATTCTATCATTAACTCACGTATGTTCCGTAACCCACTCCGGTCCCTCTCTGTCACCCAACATAACCTGTTTCGTTACCCAATTCATAGCTCGCTGCCTTTTCCTGCACCAGAGGGGTGTACTTGCTGCATTATCCTGCTATTCATGATCTCTGAGTAGCTTCCAAATGTACCGTAGCCCTTTTTATTCTTATTTTTTCCTCTCATGGTCCCGATCTGCAGTCACTACTTGCCCTCGACCACTGGCACACTGCTCGTTACACCAGTGCCCAAATCCTCTGTATTCTGCAAGCAACCACCCTGATATACTGCGCAGTTGTTTGCCAGTAGAACGCTTTGTATATTATGTGTGACGCCCTCGCTTTCTCTCTCTCTCGGTCATGTCATCTATACAACCCCAGAAGCTGCGGATATACTCGGCTAAAGCCCTTTTCGCAAGCGCGCAGCAAAATAAGGCCCCGTCGCTCTGTCGTTGCGACGCTTAACACTGCGGCTATTTAACATGATGGCGATATCAGCTCGTGCGGTGCGAGCGGGATACCATTGGCAGCAAATGCTTTGGCGAATTCAAATCTCAAACATCTTATTATGCGTTTACTTTATAACGTGATTGAGCTGTCGTGCATTTTTATGTCCGATAAAAAGTTTATAATTTTTTTGCGGTGTGTAACAGATACTCAGCTGCAAGGAGCAAGCGTGCCTTCAAAATTCTATTACTTTTCGGGTGAGTTGTACGCAAATATAATGCTGAAGGTGCGACAGTGTGACCAGATCTTTTTAAGTTCTGGGCAAAGAGGTTTGGACAACACAGACGCGCCGTTCTTCGCAAATATTCGGAAATCACGCTTCTCTGTGATTGCAACGGCATCATGTGAAAGAGTCTGAGAGCGAGCTCGTCGTGGCGAGTTTTGCCCTCGACCTTTCGGCATGCCGCAACGAGGAGCAGTGTGCCGGTGTCTGTCAGACGCCGCTTACGGAATATGCTGGTAGCGGCAGCAGCAGCGCCGCATCCAGATTCCCTAATAGCTATTACTACCCGGCCCTCATGTCGAAGGCAGTGGCAGTCTTAGTTGCCGCTTGAGGAGTCGCCGCCAAAAAGGTGACCATGACTTGAGTGCAAGGCGATGTCATGGGCCACTGAAATGCAGATGCAAAAGCTGTGTCGTTGGCTGCACGAGAGAAGACATGTGCAAAGAAACTCAGGTAAACGAAAAGGGATAATGAATGTCGGTTCTTAAAGAGCAAAAAAATACACTTGGATTAAAAGTTGCACAGCAGTATCGCTTGCTAAAAACGCGCGTGCACACAAAATTGGGGAATTAGGACAACTGCTCATCGATGAGGTGAAATACATGAGGAAAAGAAATTGTGCTAATTGATAATTCTTTATTAGAGTATCATTAATTCGCCCTAATTGTGTTCTCATGCGCTGTCAAAATGACAACAGCACATAGCTAAGCCTTAAGTGGTGCACTATATATATATATATATATATATATATATATATATATATATATATATATATATATATATATATATATATATATATATATATATATATATATATATATATATATATATATATATATATATATATATATATATATATATTACCCACGACCTCCCAATATCCCGTGGGTCGTGGGTCGGATCCCACCGGCGGCATGGCTGTTTTTTCTGCTGCTTGATAAGTAATTTTAATTAAAAACTAATTGATTGGCACTAGATATTACAAAAAAAAGAAACATTCCCCCAAGCACCTTGGTTTCGGTGACTGTTGGCTTTCTTAATATATATATATATATATATATATATATATATATATATATATATATATATATATATATATATATTAAGGAACAATTACTGGGAGGCATGCTCGGCAGATGGGCACACACTTGCTTTGCTTAATCATCAGTCAAGTCCGTATGAACTGATGTGCGCAAGTAGTTCTTAGCTCACCTGTAAAAGTGTTATTTGCTTTAGCAATTACGGATAGCTGTGTTTAAAACACCTATAAATGTTCGCGAATTTATGATACGAGTACGCCACCCATCTCTGGTAAATTCGCCTGAGAGGCATTCAACTGCGGGAAATATTACTCGATTGGCAACACTCCGCAACACAAAGACGGCTGTCCTATCAAGGCCCGCGGAGGCACTTCCGCGTGGAGTCGTGCTTCAGCATCTACAGGCTGTGCTATAAATTGCCAGTGCTTTGGCAACAGCGAAGCAATTATAGCGGCTAACCAGCTCATTCTAACAGGACTGAAGAACCAAACCGATAATCACGCCGAAATCGTCGCCTTGCGCGTATAGAGATGTCGGGATTGAATTACGGGCACAACCCGATCCGTCCCAAGAAAAAACCTTCTTCACAGAGCCCGACGTGATGGCAGGCCAGCGCATGAGTTACAGGCGCCTCATTGAAAGGTGCAAGCATCTGTGCGCGGAACTATTTGCTCCTAGGTAAGTACATTTATTGTTTTCATCGAGGGTGCTCAGAATAAATGTCCACTTTAGACTTTTTCACCTCTTTACAAGCATTGCTGAAATGCAGCAGTTCCCAGTGGTTGTCTCAATAGAGAAGCATCAAATGATGACATGAGAACTTTGAGAATGGCTGCGCTTATTCTTAAGATGTACTTCTACAAACCACGCTTTGAGGGCGATAATACTAACAGAACGCCAGAAAGCAAAAAGTCCTCACGTTTTATCGAGGAAAGCGTATGCAGGAGACGTTTCGCGCTCGTATTCATTTACGCCGACTGATCTGCGTTTGTGTTCGAGTTCGGTGTCTGTGTCTATTAACCGGCAGATACGCCCACTGCGGAACCGGGGAGCTCGAGGAGGGCAGGGTGCGCCGATTGTATTTATGCGAAGGAAGTTTGGCACCTCCTTTTGCAGGTTCTCAAACAAGGCGGGTATAAATAGAAGTAGGCAGAGGGGAGGAGGGCATCGAGAGATAGCGGCGAATATCTACTTGTCCTCAACGTGATCGGCCTTGTTCTGCGTGCACGGTCGCATTGACGTACGGCAGTGCTGAGGGAGGCACTGTCCCAGCCCGAGGGCACTGAAACGTTCCACTCCTGGCTTACTAGTTATAATGATCTCCTTGAGGGGGTGTGACACCTGACGCCAGTAGGGCATTAATAAAGGTCTTTGCTGCGAGGGTGTGTTTTCTGTCTGCCTGGGCCGCTCAAAAGACCTTGCCGACGAATCCTGCTTTTCACCACTAATGCCGGTTGCACCAAGAAATCCAGAATCGTGAGGTGCAGTCTGGCAAACGGCCCATGCAGTAATTAAACGCACGTTTGCCGCAACGACCTGTGATAGTGGCATCTAGTGTTACACCGTTCAAAAAGGTTGGCGAGAAGCGCGGTGTGCGTGCTGTTTTTGCGGCCCCGGAAAAGTTGGCGCGCATGTGTCGCCTACTTAATGACACCAGAAGAAGCCCAGCTTGAAAAATTAGGCACACCAAGACACTTGTCTACATCGGCAGACTGCCTGCTTTATCAGTAAACGCTGGCAGGAGCACCACGGGGGAGTTGTTTTCCTAAATGGTCGAGATCATTTAGCCGACCACATTCTCTAATGTAGGCATGAGCCTGCATGCAAGGCATTTTAAACCGAACACGCGTATTGTGCAAGTTCGGCACGCAAAAAGCCGGAAATTTTTGAGGCCTTCTGTGTTTACAATGAAAAAGACAAACACATCAGCCGTCCTGCTTTTGCCCTCAGGAAAAAAGGTAAACTGTAATTACCGGACTATATTCCGCGCCCCGTGTTTCGTCTGCCGGGACAAATTTCGGCTTAAATTCGTTCAGGTTGTCTACAAGCGGCATACAGTCGGTAAGAAAGCATTTTATTGTCGAGAAGTAAACATGTGCTTATAATTAGACAGCACAGATTTCAGTTCTAGCACACGTTGAAGTCGCTTTTCCTAATTTTGCTGATAACAAATCTGATTTCGTTATATGTTATTAGCAATATAACATGCCGTAGGCGTCCACAGAGGGCCCTTTTATTTTCTTAAGAACCGGTAGACGTCTGTTACTCTGGCAAACGACCTGAAACAATAAAATAATGCATATTCCGCACACATGAATTGTCCTCCTGACGTAAAATTTCAGCATTGAGACATGTATATAGTCCGCAGACTATTCTCCGGAATTTACGGTAGGTTAGCTGAAGACGAAAATTTCGGTCGCGTCAGCCTCTTAAAATAAAGGAAGAATACCGCCAGATGCGAAAGAGTGAGCGTGAGTTGACGGAAACGTAAGCTTTTGTTTGTTTTTGATTTTTGAATGATAATCGTCCTGGTCCTCAAACGTATTCGCGCGCCAGGTGTCACCAGCGCCGCATAATGTGTACAAAATGCCCACTTTTCTTGGCATAAAATCAAGTTCAGATCCAGCGTTCATTTTGTATACTTTCCCTCCGCTCGAGTGTTTTATCTGCGCTGGAAACAGGATTTATTGTTTCGCCATTTTTCACGCCTTCAAGGATATATCATCTTCGCTCCGAAGTGAAAAGTTCAAAATTCGTTTTATTTTTCACAGCGTCATTTGTTAACGCGATGTTTTCGTTTATGCGGCGACATTTTCGACTCCAAGCACCAGAATGGCCTGACGACACGCATGGCGTCATTGAAAAGCACCACGCATATTGGTCAGATTGCTGACCGCTTATTGGTTCAAACACAGGGATCACAGCCGTGGCCTCCTTTTCTCTCCTCAGCCCCTTTTCCCTCTTTTTCACTGTAGCAGTCCCGCCGATCGTACGCCCACCTTGAAAGGAGTTCTTGCGCGACCATCGGTGACGTGCCGAACGTGCGTGACGCACCCCTACTACACACCCCACACAGCTCCCACCATTATGTCCGTACCACGGTACTGATAATTGCAAATGGCACCTCCAGCACTCACGTCGAAAGGCATCCCTACCCAGAGTTAATATACGGCCCCTTAATTTCCCATTACCTGAGCTGTAGCTTAAGTTCACATTAAGACACTGGTAAGCGCGCAGTAAATTTTATTCATATGCGTTTATTACGGGTGTTCCTGGACTTTTTTGAAAACAGAAAAACCGCTGCAATCAGCAGCTGCTCGGCAGACCTGACGGCAAGCTTCTGGCTTTCCGCTTCACGCATGTCATGCAATGCCAGTGTCACCTGTCCTGCAAAAGCTCGCGGGATACGAGAAGTTGCTTCGAGAATGGAAAAGGTGAAAACAAAGTTTTTCTTTCATCACGAATGCTGCTCGCAATGGATTATCAGCTGGCTTCTCCTGAACTGCCGCCGGTCACACGTACATGCCCACAGGCTGAGCCTTGTGAACAGGTGCACTGCTCATTTGATTGCTTTAAATAGAGGTTTTGAAGAAGAAACTTACAGGATGGTTCAGCCAGAGCAGGAAAGCAACTCACCCTGCCGGTTGCGGGTGGGACAGCTTTAGGTTGTGCCCGGCTGGGTGCATTCCTGATGAGGCGCTTCTCAAAGGTTAAGCGCCCCTTGGCCTCGACAGCGGGAGCGGTGGTAGTCACCAGCGGCTGCTCCTCCGATGATACTGGTGTGACGTGGGACGTAGGCGACGAAGCGATTGGCGAGCTCGGCGACCGCTGGCTACCCAGATGACCGCGTGACGCAGGTTGCGACGTTCCGGCAGCGTTAACGGCAGCAGTTGGCTCCTTGTCAAAGATCATCCTCCATCGCGAGGTGCAGTCGGTACAAAGTCAGATGGAACTGAACAGCGAACTGGTTTGGACGCCCCGGGTTGGACGCACATAGCTCTGCTACCCCCTATGAAGAAATAGTTCTAAATAAATATTGCCTGCGTTCGATGCGTCGCTCAGCTCGAGCCACCGTTTACTACTGTTGTTGTTGTTCGTCCCTTTGAAAATGGCACATACTCACCAGGGGAAGTGGGCACACATTAAACCGTCAGGAATAAAAAATAGACCGCTTGAAGTGAAAAAAGAAAAATAAGAATATAATTAAGGACAAGTAGATGATTTCGAACAATACAAATTGCAAGAGGAGGGCGCGGAATCGTTAGATTTGGCAGGAATCGTTTCAGAGGCAGTTATGAACTTCTGGACAGTGAAGAGAACTATCCCGACGCTGAATCTCATCCTCATCTGTGTAGCGCCAAACGATGCCAAATTTACACAGACAAGTTTTTAAAAGGAATTTCCCGGAAACGTTTTCGGACGGAGGCGCAACAGCGGCAGGACAGGAAGAAATGATAAAACGTTTGAGGTTTATTGTTGAAGGGGCACTTCATGAGGGAGACCATTAAGATCTATGCAGATAAAAGTTTACGGGAATTATCCTGCACCTAAGGCTTTTCAGGGGCACCTCTAATTTTGGAGCTCCCTGAGCACGCAGATATTTCGATGCAGGAATCCATTTGACACCTAAATCGTGGAACTTCGGCGTCCGCAACATTCATGGTGTTCAGCTTGGGCGCACTTGAACATAGGGCAGAAGTTCGAATGCCAATTACGTGAGCCCTTGAAAAACTAAAATGCATGTGAAAATAAAATAAAATTTCGAAAGAATACAGCGGTTCCAGTGGGAGCTCCAGAAAAAGGGTGAGTAAAGGAGAAAAAGTGCGGGCTGAGAAACATCAAGAAGAGGAAGAAGCGGGTACATTTCAATCAGCCTTAGGACATCATCATCATCATCATCATCATCATCATCATCATCAAGGATATGTTCCAGCTCAGATAGGCAAAAAATACGCTCATTTCTGTGAAAGCATGCAAAGTGGGCTTTCAAGGTAATCCCCTGGCCTGCTAGCCAGCAATTGGGAGGAGGAACAAGGAAGATATAGTGGGTGAGGATGGGGGCTGCAGGAGGTGCGACCCAGGTCGACAATGAATTTGGTACTTGGTGGGCAGGGATCTGGGTTGGAGCCTGCACATCCTTGGGGATGTAATCCTGCGGGCAAGGGAAGGGTTGCACGGAGGCATGTCTCTGTCGAGGACATGTGCCCATTCGTTTCTTCTCTTCCCTGGTGAACGGCTACTGATTCCAGATAAACGTGCAGGATTTGTGGGGAGAAGTTAGGAGTTTAGCCGCACAGGATATGTGCAGGCATCACGTAGGTGGCGAAGTAACGGAGGGCGTTCTCGCTGTCCATGCCGACTGAGATGGTGTTAGCGTGATTAGGGTGGTGAAGTACCACCACTGCATTTGCTTGTGTTTCAAATGAGTACCTAGAAGAACAGCGCTGGGAAGTAGACGATGAACGAAGGTAAGGACAGATATATCTGCTCAACAAAAAGTGAAATTTTGTTTCGAAGCAAAGGCACAAGTTTTACAAAAAGAGCATGGAAGCTGGGGCTATTCTGCGCGATCACCGAAAAGCAGTGTGATCGCGCAGTATCGTTCCGGCTTCACGCCCTTTTTGACCCTCGTCTTGATCGCAGCGCTGTTCTTCTAGTTTAGGAGTACCAGCTAGAACCGACCTTGTCCTTGTGAATGTCAAATGAAGCCGGATCTGAAATTCCGATGTGACAATGGACTTTATGATGGCGGTTGCCTACGCAGATTTTGTACCGTTGGAGTCGGCTAACGTTGCATCTGTGTGGTGTCATGGGATGGGGTCTCAACGTGCCCAATCCCTCTCCAGTTCCATGTTTTGGCGTAAAGGCTGGATTGTTACGCGTTGTAGATGGTCCCACGGTGGTCGAAAATAAGTGATAGGTGGGAGGTGTCACGTGCTCCTTCCAAATGCTTTTAGTATGACACGTCCTGATATGGCACGGGAGGTGGTCAAGCGGTGGTGCACAGCTACATGATGAGCGGAAGTCTTCTCTAATGTGTTGTGCGACGCTGTCTGTTGAATAAGGTAGTTATAATTATATGCGTATAACTGGCCACCTAGCTCAGGGCGGAAGAATTTTGGATGGCTGTGTTAACTGACGAGCTTTTAGGTAGGTGGGGGTATGGGAGGATGCATGACTCGCGAGAACATGGTAGGTTCGACAACCTTGTGCAGGCCGTGTTCATTGAGTCCATGCTGGTGCGGGCACGGCATTTAAGCATGTGGAAGGAAGATGTGTATTTCTTTTATATGGATTATTGATGTCTATGCCGTGCTTTTCTGGTCCTCTTCTTAGATGAAATTAAGGATGCGAACATGTGCCTTACGTGGAACAGGAAGGTTATCCACTTTCAAATTATTTAGACCGCACTTCACATTAAACACCTTCCCCTTGTGGTAGAAAAGAAATGTGTAGTCCAATTTTCATAGCATTCGAGCCTCACGCTCGCAGCGTGGGCGTGAATGATGTCGCAGCCTTAACGGACGGTAATTGCTTGACATACTCGGTTACCATGGACACAGCAGATTGTGATGTCATCCGGATAGATGGCGTGTTGTAGCTGGGCAAAGGCTGAGACACATTTCATCACCTCGCTAAACAACGGGCGGGTATAATCGAGTGTCTTGTGGCCCATATGATAGGCACTGTTGAGGGCTTATTATCAGGCAAAATGGCTCTTAGTAACCGGTTGGAAAGTAAATTTTGTATTCGTTGTATAGTCGGGCTCCTGTAATGGTTTCCTGAAAGTTGGCTAGGATTGTGCTGTGGGAGATATTGTCGAAAACCCATTGATGACCACACCCACAGTAGTATGTAGCTGGAGAGCGCAGGGGCTGCATGTGCCTTTTTGTATAATCGTGCAGCCACATCACGGCACCACATGTGCTTTCGGAAGCAATTGAGTGTAGGGGCAGGTGACGGAAGAGTTATAGATATCACTCTAGCTGAGTAAGCACTGCGAGCACCATTCTCTCCATATTCTTTCCCATACAGGGAGGAAGTGATATTGGTCGGAGGTTTGCAGCTGAACTAATCGGTCTACTTAGTTTCCTTGCAAAATTCTCTGCCTCTGCAAAAACAACGGCACATAAGCGCTCGCAGAGGGCTGCTAGGCCGCGAAAGGAATGAAGAGACCGCAATGCGTTATTTGATTTAATTAATTACCACACTGCTGCTAATCTTAACCAATTCACCAATATAAAAAAATATTAAATTAGAATATCTAAACTGAAGCAGGCTGCGTCCGCGAAGCATCAGGACTCGCAGAACTCAGCAGGACGCAGTCTGCAAATGAGAGAAAACGTGAATGAGGGTTGTGAATCAACCGGAGGGACCCCGAACATAGTCACTTAGAAATAGCGTTCAACACAGCACACTTTTCATGAGCAATTTCGGAAACCCGTTTGGGTTCATACTAAATGAGACACTGAGGTATAGCTGCCGTCAGAGTGAAACACCTTCGAAAATGCCCGCTGCTCCTTCAGTTACACTCCACCCTAATGCCTCAACGCAAGAGGTTTCTCCACTCACATTCTTGAATACTGCATGTTCTGCACAAGTGGAACAAAAGTATTCTTCAGTATGCAAGCAGGTTCGCTGCTTTGCATCTTGCCGCTGTTTTTTCCAGTACTCTACGTGGCCGCTTCATGCTATTCTTGCAGCCGTCATGAAAGTTTAGAAAGAACAGTCAAGTATTCTGAAGAATTGGCGACGCAGATGAGTGTTCCGCGACTCTTATCAATTCTTGGACGAAGTATCTAGCGTGAGTTCTTTGCAGATGAGTAGGACACTCCACCCAACTTTTCACCTCATTAAAATCTGACTTGGTGGCTTTTTTATGGCACTGCTAATATTTCTCCAGAAGTAATATGCTCAATAATTGGCGAAAAATTTTCATTTAAAAATTTCCTCGCCACCCGATTCGAATATGGGACGTCGATAAGAAACAAATTTGAAGAGCACTTAAGCCAACTTCTTCCCAACAAAACGAAAGAATTTCTGTTGTCCTGTTGAGCTCTTAAGCTCAATACGATCACCTCACGATTCTCGAAGTAATTTCGGCGTCACGTTACAACTTACTATACCTTTGTTATATCCGATGTGTTCGCTATATCCGGTTATAAGTTACGACCAATGCCTTCTAAAACATCCTCTTTCCGTCGGACTAAGTGGCCGAGTTGTTAAGGCAATTTATTGCTAATGGGTTAGGTTCTGCCCATTGTGGGCTCCTGTCCCATCCCCGCCGACGTTTCTTCATCTTTCATTTTATTTGATTGATAGGTGGAACGTACAATTTCTGAGGACGCACAAATCCTGTCCACCATGAAGCCCCTAAGGCTGTCGCCTTAAAAAACTCTGTGATCGCCGCTTTAGGGTGAACACCAGCGTTTCCTAGCCTCAAGGGTGTGTTGTACGTAACAGCTGCTGAGAGGCCATGAGGCACCTGCCACAATACACGATACAATTATTGTGGGTATGATGTGGTAGCCATAGAATAAGGCAGGATGCTCTGGACAAAGCGCGACTGGAAACAGCGAGAAGCCGGATTCGCTACCTGTCTTTCATTCGGGCCACGTGGCGAGGTCTGCTTTCATGCTTCCCTGAAAGACTCAGAAATAAAACTACGTTGTTTTCGCGTGTCCACTAAACATTGAAGTTCTTTCTTTGCACTATTCGCTTTGCTCTAGATTACATATGCCTTATTACCCATGTTCTTGGACGACTGTCCGAATGAACAGCACATAAGCCTCAACTCTACGTTGCTATCGACAGGTAATGTCTTTAGGTACACTATAGAGACGTGGTGAAATGGGATACTGTTTGGGAATGCAGTAGCTTAAGATAAACACAAATACAGCTCCGCAAATAAGAAGGACGACCGCTAGCGGCTGTCTCCGCCTCTCTATGTGCTTTAGTTCTAAAAGTGAGCTCCTGAAAAGCCGCAACATATAACGCGCATCGCTATTTTGGATACTTACATGGTAAACAGGACAGGGTTTGTTGACACCAAGCCTTGCAATATGTTTTCATTGCTACATATGCATACCCTTCAAAGAAAACAGTTGCGCCCAAAATGACTGCTTATTAATTAGCAGCAGGGACCCAGTAAAGCGGCTATAAATGCACTGAAGATTCGCAAAGTAAATTTGTATCGTTTCTGTGGCCTAATAACGCATTTAAGAACTGCTACTTCGTGCATATCAACGTTCACCTCACATCGCTAGGTCGATGTAAAAAACTAGCCACCAAATATATTATCCTGGCACACATTATCTGTGTGATTTGTTGAGCTGCAGATACCAACAATTTTCCTATAGCTTGCATAATACCATGCGCCACGAATACGCTCATGGTGTACCGTCAAGAATGGCGTTTCCGGTTGCGTTGTCAGCTGAACAACTGCGCGGGAGGACGTGCGCATGCGGCTGTGAGCGCCACTTACGGAAGCGGCTGGCAGGGGCAGCAGCAGCACCGCTCCCGGACGCGCTCCTAGGTGCAGGAACTCGGCCACCATGATGAAGCGATGGCAGCCGGGACCTTTGCCTGCGGAGTCTGCACCACACAGGTGGCGATGCGTGGGGCCCCAGCCGATGTCTTGCTCCACTGGAAAGGGGTTCGAAAATTCAGTTATTGGCTGCAGCCGACGATATGTGAGCAAGAATATTGGGTAAACGAAAAGGCACAATGAATTCCGAGTTCGTAAACGCACATAAACAAGCACTCGTGCTGATTCAAATCTTACTCAAGAGTACAGGATGGTAAAATTCTGCGTAAGCAGTGAATTTAGGTTTTGTGAAAGCTGTTGACCGATGACGTGAATTGGATGAGGAAGGTCAAGGAAGTGACGTGGTGTGATTAAAGAACTGACGACATCTCTAATTGGCCTCAGTTGTGTTATATCAAATGCTGTAACAATAACAACTGCACATTTACAATCATTATCAGTGAAAAAAAATTAGAAGTATTTAGTATTATGCGGTCTATCTCACCACCAACTCCAAATGTAAGGATTAAAGACTTTGCTTCGCGCGAAATCTGATCGTACACTCGTATTTCCTAATATCCATTCAAGTTCATTTTAAGTGATGTGCACAAGACTTTTATGTCATTAGTTCATCTTAGACAATTTTATTTCTTTAGAAATTAAGGGGAATTTACTTAGAGAGCACTCAAACATGTGCAAGAATTTAATGATGTCACTTCGCCGCCCTACAATACCTAATTCATCTAACACGTATTAATCTTCGGAGAATTGTTACGCATGTGACAGCACTGCACAAGACAAAGATGGCAGTCTTATGGGTGTGCGGTGGCCTTTCGACATGGTGCCGTTCTTCGGTCTCTATTAGTTATGGCACGGATTCGCGGTGCTTTGGCGAAGGAGACCAGATTACAGTGGCTAATCAGCTAATCGTAACTGTACTGAAGGACCATCATTGATAACCACGCGGAAATCGTAGCCTTGTTTGTGGAGGCGTCAGCATTGCAGTATGAGCAGCACTAGGTCCCTATCCAGATAAAATAACTATTCAGGGATGCCGACGCTGTGGAAAGCGGGGGCATTCACGCTACCGGCGCCTCTATGAAAGGTGCAAACAACTGCCCACAGAATTTACTCCCTGCTACAGGCAAAGTCACTTTTCTGTTTTCACCAAACTCATTCGGCATAGATAAATGACCACTTTCAACTTTTCTCAGCCGTTTGATAGGTGAAGCCCAGTTCTCAGTTATTGAGCAGCATTAAATTTTGACATCAGAAAGGGGGAAATTGCTGCGCTTGTCGTAAAGCTAAAGTTCCGTATACCACGCTTTACGGACGAGCATTCTGAAACCTTGCTTTGACTCAAAGAATACTGAAACAAAGCTTTGACGCCTGCTGCAGGCGCCCATACATGCACTCATTGAATCACATGGTGGAACAAGCGGTCTTCATATATATTTACGGTGGGAACGTATTTGCCAGTAGATTTGGAGTCGTGCAGGTTTACAGCTTTAGATGGTATTCGCAATCTGTGTCCGATGACCGATAGCTGCATCTTGTGTGAGCACGCTGAGCTCTTGGCGGGCAAGTAACATCAAAACTTAATGTGTGAGTATCTGGAGACTTCCTGGCGCATTTCCTAGGTTCGGGCAAGCACCTGACAGGAGAATTCGAACAGAGCACCAAAGCAAACCAACGGGGCTCAGAAGCAAGCTCACCTTGCCTGTCTCTGGGGGGACGGCTGGCCGCTGCGCCCGGCAGTCTGTATTCCCGCATACGCGCTTCTCGGAGCCCAAGCGCCCCTTGCGGTGGCCGTGGTGGTGGTAGTCGTCAGCGCCTCTTTCTCCGAAGGCAAGGGCGAGGCGCCGGACCGAGTCCCCGAAGCGCTTGGCGACCTCAGCGGCCTGTGGCTCCCCCGCTGGCCGCCAGACGCGGGTTGCGATGTTCCGGCGGCCCTCACGGCAGCATTTAGCTCCTTGTTCATGATCATCCTGCATCGCAAGGTGGAGACCGGAATGAGGTCGATGGAGCTGAGCAGTGGGTCGGTCAGGAGAGCTTGGGTGGACGCAAATAGCTCTGCGACGCATGATAGAAGACCGGTTCGAAATAAAGATGGCGTGCGTTCTATCTCTCGCGCGGCTCGAGCGGCAAAGAGAGGAACGTTGTTGTTGTTGTTAGCCTATCAAAAGATGGCACATAGCCACACTAGTGGATCGGCCAAGAATCGGACGAAGACCACGAGACGGTTTTCTTTGTCCTTCATCTCGTTCGACTTCGATCGGGCAAGAAAAAGACGGTTATCACGCCCATATTACGGAGGTCACAGATCGAGCATTTTATTTCAATGCAGGTAGTCATTTGACGCCTGCTATCAGGAACATCCGCACGCTTTTGTCGTGATTTTTGTCTGGAGACGCTGAAAGATTGAGAACTTCGAATGTTATCGACGTGGGATTCCGGAAGGAAGATTAAGATTTAGACAAACGACAAAGAAAACTCGGAAAGAATTATTTTTCTCCTGCATGGATGCGCTCCAAACTGGCCAACCCCTACCGTGGGTATGTGGAATTGCTTCAGAGGCTACAACACGGTTTTTCAAGGGAGCTCCAGTGACGAAAAGAAGGAAAGCAGAGAAAAGGCGTTGTGTAATATGTCGCGAAGCCCTCAGTCGCTCCTGTCTTATCGTTGATGCCAGATCTCCGGCGTATGCATCCAGGCTATCTTGCAGGAAGGTTAAGAAGTGTGAGTAGTATAAGAAAAAGGAGAAGGAGATCCCCTCGCTCGACTACAGGCTTGCTCTATCTCTTCCGATTCTCCTCTCCTACGGGGAAAGCGCCAAGGGACATGCCCTGACACCGGTGTGCAATTAAATTCACAGCTATATAAATAAATTAGGCAGATGCCGCTACTAAAATGACGATTCACTGTTTTTTCTTTTACGTTTTTTTGCATTTTTTGTACAAAGTTTAGTCTAAGACAAAAAATTATCCAAATACTCCACTCATCGTCCATTACTGCGTTCGTTTCCGCAGTGCACACTGGCCAATCCCCCGCCGTGGGTATGTGCCATTAAGCCTTTGGAAGCCACCGTCATCAACATCATCCTCATCATCATCATGAGAGAGGCAGGAAAAGAGGTACCTCTTCAGTGAAAGGCACTCTGGGGTGCCTTAATTGCCCCTACCTAGGCTGCTGGTCAACAGAGAGGTAGGGGCAAAAATGATTTGTATAATTGGTCACGGTAGGCGCGCTAATGCCGCGGATTGCATTCCGCGGCGCGTCACCAGATGCTAGCGCACTTCTCAGACCAGAGCAAATACCCGACCGTGTTGGCGACGGCAGTTTCAGGATCTGGTTCTTTGTGCGCTCAGCTGGGAACGCTGAAAAATGACGCTGTCGTGTTAACATGCATTGCCTCAGGTGCTTTATTTTAAATTCACTGCAAGAAAGACATAGCCTGTTCTAGGAGAACTTAGGTGGTGGTAGCCCCACAGGGTGTGGAGGAGGCTCATGAGCTGGTCTTAACCAGCGACAGCGCTTCATTCACTGCGTTTGGTGATAGTCGACACGCGTGTTAACAGCTAACTACAAGAAAATAAATGTCGGTGGGGTCAAAACTTGGTACACAGAATGCTTAAAACGATAGTTTCGCCCACATCTTATGAATGAAAAATGCCTTTGATGACAACGATTATTAAGCGATTAAAAAGTGCTGCGAGCCTATGAAAGGAATGAAAAGACTGCTGGTGTGTTCTTTTCATTTATTAAATTACAATATTTTACAACCGCTTTAAAAAACAGACAAAATATGATCTCAAAACTCGGACAGGTCTCTCCGTGGCGGCATAGGGCACATGTAACTTCCTCATCGGGTCCAGAAACGTCTGATTCAGCAGTCTGCACAGGCGAGAAAGGCGTGATTGAGGGCGGTGAATAGAAAAAGGACATCCAGAGAGGAGTCACTAGGAACTCGTGTTCAACGCGGCATACTTTTCCCCAGAGACCTCTGAGGCCTCCGCAATCTTATACAAAGCGAGACGATGTGGTATAATTCCGGTCGGAGTGAGGCACCAACATGCCGATCACTCCTTCACTGGCACTGTATACCGTAATGGCACCGCGCAAGAACATTCATCCACATGGAACGAAGCATTCGCAGGTATAGCAGCCCATTTTTCCTCCTTTGCTTAATGTCGTTATGTACGCTTGAAGCAGTGTTGGACATTCAGAAAAACGAAACAGCTCTTCAAAAAGGAAATGCGACGCTGGTAATCGTTTCGCACCTAGTATGCCTTCTCTTTTCAGTGGACCGTTGCTGCGGACACTCAGCATACGTAAAGAAGATTGCATGGATTCGCTGTTTATAAAGGAGCACTTAAAGCAACTTCATCGAACTTTTTTTCTGGTAACAAATCAATGTGGCGTTTTCTGGTGAATTTTGTACGGCAGCAAAAAAGACGCATTCACTGAATAAAATTTGTTTGAGAAATTTAACTACACGTGTTTTCAAACTCAACATGCCGTGAACGCTCTGGACTCCATGAGCACAGTTTGTACGTGATTGGTGGTGTTGTCTACCCACACTGATCCGCTTGGTATAAACGCCTTAATACATTGCACTTTGTTTCCGAAAACGGCCGGGTATGGCGTCACGAGTGCTTCAACATTTCTTTCTAATAAACCTCCTTCTTCCACCAATGCAGCATTTTTTGAAAACTATGCGGTAGTTAATCTAATAACGTTAACATGACATTCACTTTAGCATCTTTATAATCCTACTCGTCTTTACCCCACACTTGACGTATTCAGCAACGGATGATTTCGAAAATACGAGTACACCATCGCGCGGGGCATGAGGTATCCGCTGCTTGTTAAACGTCCCCAGTGGGGCAGACGTGACGACCTCTGGGTGACTCTTTTGTAGCTTTATACACGAGTGTTGCACGTATCGGTACCTCAGAGATCATGATGATACCTGCCATAGTGGACGACAATTTATTATGGGTATGGTTTGGCAGCCACTGCATAATGCTCTCGACAAGGCGCGACTGGAAACAGAGAGAGCCTACTCTCGAGCTTTCCGAGAGGATCAAAACAAACACGTGTTTTAATTACTAGGTGACCCTTGAACGTCTTTCGTTGCATCTTTCATTTCAGTATTGAGTTCATACGCGCTCGTGCGCATATATTTTGGAGACTACCCGAATGAACGCAGCATAAGCCTGAACGCTCACGGTCCTCGAAGCTGCTGTTGACTGCCCGTGTCTGAAGGGTGACTCCATGAGCGGTAGGAAATGCGATACTGTTTTGGAACTGAATATATCATATACCAATAAGTCACAACGACGACCATAGGCGTCTGCGTCTGCATCTCCAAATTTTTTTAGCGGAAAGAGAGAAAACCTGACATTCAATTTCACATAACATGCATCTTCACAGCCGGTACTGCGAAGGTTAGCAAAACGGCTTTGCAGCTACAAAGCCTGGCTAAATATGTTCCTTTTTTAATAGCCATATTCTTCGTACACCACTGTTGCACCAAGACTTGAGTGAATGAGCATTAAATAACATGAGGGATCCCGTCTTGCAGCTACAAGCAAAATGAAGCTTCGATGTACATTTTGTGTCCGTTAGTATGGCCTAGTAGCGTATTTTTAGAATTATTGTGCATGGACACCAGCGTCGGCATTATTCTCCTCGATACAAACAAGAGGCAGGATAAAATGTACACCTGGGACACAATATTTTTCTCTTCGGTTGCACTCCGGAGACCAAGAATTTGGAAGCTCTATTCGCCGACTGTATTCCGCCCCAAAACATGTACAGCGTGCCGTAAAAGGCAACTGTTCTTTAATTATCATCTGAAACACAACAAAATACCCTGTATGTGAAATATAAAAAAAAGCCAGCCATGAAATTCCGAACTTAAAATCCTACTAAAAAAACTGCTTGAGAACTGTGCCTGGGGGAGCCAGAGATCGTGCAACGCCACGGACGCGCTAGTTGAGTCTAACTATACACCACACGTGATCGTACTCCTAAAGACGAAAAATAGATCTGTGCACACACTGTAAAAATGTGCAGGGGTGCTTAAGCGCTACCAAGATGAAGAAATGTGCAACCGGCAGCGTTACACTAACGCCGGCTGGTGCACGTGCCTCATTTCATTAAGCGCTTCCAATAAGACAGGCGCGCGTGTTTCTTTTTTTGGCAGAGATTCTAAAATGTGTGCTTATGCTTCGAATGATTATTTTCATGAGACTGCCATTCTTCCCGAGTAAGCAAACACCCCCATGTATTGCAGTGAGCGAATGAGCCTGGTGTATGAGCTCAATTTCCACCTCATTGAACGGAATTTATTTATTGTGATACTCGTAGCAGCAACGATTCCGTTCAATTATGCCTCGTGCTTTTTTTCAATTGCACCACGAGGCTTCAGCGAAGATGAACTGCATAAGAGAAGCCAGAAAAATAACTAAGCATTTATGTTCCCGCCGGTACCCCAGCAGAAAGCTCACAATATTCCAGCAGCCACGGTAACAATGTCATCATCGGTAACTTGACTAGACCTCTGCTGGAAAATGGTCGCTCCCATAAATTTCTAAGTCTGACTTGCGTCTGCCGTGGCCACACAATACCTGCAAGCTTGCTAGCCTCAGCTGTCCGCGTGGTTCTCCCAGAACCAGCTACGACTGCATTCTCTTGAAATAAACTCAGCCACCCTAGCGGAAAGCCGAGTTTTTTTTTTGGTTTTCTACGTAATACACGTCCTAGGTGTGCCCACTTCAATTTTTGATATGACCTATTCTATCATTAACTCACGTTTGTTCCCTAACCCACTCCGGTCCCTCTCTGTCACCCAACATAACCTGTTTCGTTACCCATTCCATAGCTCGCTGCCTTTTCCTGCACCAGAGGGGTGTACTTGCTGCATTTTCCTGCTATTCATGATCTCTGAGTACCTTCTAAATGTACCGTAGCCCTTTTTATTCTTATTTTTTCCTCTCATGGTCCCGATCTGGAGTCACTACTTGCCCTCGACCACTGGCACACTGCTCGTTATACCAGTGCCCAAATCCTGTGTATTCTGCAAGCAACCACCCTGATATACTGCGCAGTTGTTTGCCAGTGGAACGCTTTGTATATTATGTGTGACGCCCTCGCTTTCTCTCTCTCTCGGTCATGTCATCTATACAACCCCAGAAGCTGCGGATATACTCGGCTAAAGCCCTTTTCGCAAGCGCGCAGCAAAATAAATCCCCGTCGCTCTGTCGTTGCGACGCTTAACACTGCGGCTATTTAATATGATGGCGATATTAGCTCGTGCGGTGCGAGCGGGATTCTGTTGGCAGCAAATGCTTTGGCGAATTCAAATCTCAAACATCTTATTATGCGTTTACTTTATAACGTGATTGAGCTGTCGTGCATTTTTATGTCCGATAAAAAGTTTATAATTTTTTTGCGGTGTGTAACAGATACTCAGCTGCAAGGAGCAAGCGTGCCTTCAAAATTCTATTACTTTTAGGGTGAGTTGTACGCAACTATAATGCTGAAGGTGCGATAGTGTGACTAGATCTTTTTAAGTTCTGTGCAAAGAGGTTTCGACAACACAGACGCGCCGTTCTTCGCAAATATTCGGAAATCACGCTTCTCTGTGATTGCAACGGCATCATGTGAAAGAGTCTGAGAGCGAGCTCGTCGTGGCGAGTTTTGCCCTCGACCTTTCGGCATGCCGCAACGAGGAGCAGTGTGCCGGTGTCTGTCAGACGCCGCTTACGGAATATGCTGGTAGCGGCAGCAGCAGCGCCGCATCCAGATTCCCTAATAGCTATTACTACCCGGCCCTCATGTCGAAGGCAGTGGCAGTCTTAGTTGCCGCTTGAGGAGTCGCCGCCAAAAAGGTGACCATGACTTGAGTGCAAGGCGATGTCATGGGCCACTGAAATGCAGATGCAAGAGCTGTGTCGTTGGCTGCACGAGAGAAGACATGTGCAAAGAAACTCAGGTAAACGAAAAGGGATGATGAATGTCGGTTCTTAAAGAGCAAAAAAATACACTTGGATTAAAAGTGGCACCGCAGTATCGCTTGCTAAAAACGCGCGTGCACACAAAATTGGGGAATTAGGACAACTGCTCATCGTTGAGGTGAAATACATGAGGAAAAGAAATTGTGCTAATTGATAATTCTTTATTTAGAGTATCATTAATTCGCCCTAATTGTGTTCTCATGCGCTGTGAAAATGACAACAGCACATAGCTAAGCCTTAAGTGGTGCACTATATATATATATATATATATATATATATATATATATATATATAACCCACGACCTCCGAATATCCCGTGGGTCGGGGGTTGGATCCCACCGGCGGCATGGTTGTTTTTTCTGCTGCTTCATAAGTAATTTTAATTAAAAACTAAATGATTGGCAGTAGATATTACAAAAAAAGAAACATTCCCCTAAGCACCTTGGTTTCGGTGACTGTTGGCTTCCTTAATATATATATATATATATATATATATATATATATATATATATATATATATATATATATATATATATATATATATATATATATATATATATATACATACATATATATTAAGGAACAATTACTGGGAGGCATGCTCGGCAGATGGGCACACACTTGCTTTGCTTAATCATCAGTCAAGTCCGTATTAACTGATGTGCGCAAGTAGTTCTTAGCTCACCTGTAAAAGTGTTATTTGCTTTAGCAATTACGGATAGCTGTGTTTAAAACACCTATAAATGTTCGCGAATTTATGATACGAGTACGCCACCCATCTCTGGTAAATTCGCCTGAGAGGCATTCAACTGCGGGAAATATTACTCGATTGGCAACACTCCGCAACACAAAGACGGCTGTCCTATCAAGGCCCGCGGAGGCACTTCCGCGTGGAGTCGTGCTTCAGCATCTACAGGCTGTGCTATAAATTGCCAGTGCTTTGGCAACAGCGAAGCAATTATTTCGGCTAACCAGCTCATTCTAACAGGACTGAAGAACCAAACCGATAATCACGCCGAAATTGTCGCCTTGCGCGTATAGAGATGTCGGGATTGAAATACGGGCACAACCCGATCCGTCCCAAGAAAAAACCTTCTTCACAGAGCCCGACGTGATGGCAGGCCAGCGCATGAGTTACAGGCGCCTCATTGAAAGGTGCAAGCATCTGTGCGCGGAACTATTTGCTCCTAGGTAAGTACATTTATTGTTTTCATCGAGGGTGCTCAGAATAAATGTCCACTTTAGACTTTTTTCGCCTCTTTACAAGCATTGCTGAAATGCAGCAGTTCCCAGTGGTTGTCTCAATAGAGAAGCATCAAATGATGACCTAAAAACTTGGAGAATGGCTGCGCTTATTCTTAAGATGTACTTCTACAAACCACGCTTTGAGGGCGATAATACTAACAGAACGCCAGAAAGCAAAAAGTCCTCACGTTTTATCGAGGAAAGCGTATGCAGGAGACGTTTCGCGCTCGTATTCATTTACGCCGACTGATCTGCGTTTGTGTTCGAGTTCGGTGTCTGTGTCCATTAACCGGCAGATACGCCCACTGCGGAACCGGGGAGCTCGAGGAGGGCAGGGTGCGCCGAATGTATTTATGCGAGGGAAGTTTGGCACCTCCTTTTGCAGGTTCTCAAACAAGGCGGGTATAAATAGAAGTAGGCAGAGGGGAGGAGGGCATCGAAAGATAGCGGCGAATATCTACTTGTCCTCAACGTGATCGGCCTTGTTCTGCGTGCACTGTCGCATTGACGTACGGCAGTGCTGAGGGAGGCACTGTCCCAGCCCGAGGGCACTGAAACGTTCCACTCCTGGCTTACTAGTTATAATGATCTCCTTGAGGGGGTGTGACACCTGACGCCAGTAGGGCATTAATAAAGGTCTTTGCTGCGAGGGTGTGTTTTCTGTCTGCCTGGGCCGCTCAAAAGACCTTGCCGACGAATCCTGCTTTTCACCACTAATGCCGGTTGCACCAAGAAATCCAGAATCGTGAGGTGCAGTCTGGCAAACGGCCCATGCAGTAATAAAACGCACGTTTGCCGCAACGACCTGTGATAGTGGCATCTAGTGTTACACCGTTCAAAAAGGTTGGCGAGAAGCGCGGTGTGCGTGCTGTTTTTGCGGCCCCGGAAAAGTTGGCGCGCATGTGTCGCCTACTTAATGACACCAGAAGAAGCCCAGCTTGAAAAATTAGGCACAACAAAACACTTGTCTACTGTGAGTCAGGCGTGGTGTACAACGTTCTTCTCGCCTGTGGCGAAAGTTACATCGGCAGACTGCCTGCTTTATTAGTAAACGCTGGCAGGAGCACCACGGGGCAGTTGTTTTCCTAAATGGTCGAGGTCATTTAGCCGACCACATTCTCCAATGTAGGCATGAGCCTGCATGCAAGGCATTTTAAACCGAACACGGGTATTGTGCAAGTTCGGCACGCAAAAAGCCGGAAATTTTTGAGGCCTTCTGTGTTTACAATGAAAAAGACAAACACATCAGCCGTCCTGCTTTTTCCCTCAGGAAAAAAGATAAACTGTAATTACCGGACTATATTCCGCGCCCCGTGTTTCGTCTGCCGGGACAAATTTCGGCTTAAATTCGTTCAGGTTGTCTACAAGCGGTATACAGTCGGTAAGAAAGCATTTTATTGTCGAGAAGTAAACGTGTGCTTATAATTAGACAGCACAGATTTCAGTCCTAGCACACGTTGAAGTCGCTTTTCCTAAGTTTGCTGATAACAAATCTGATTTCGTTATATGTTCATTAGCAATATAACATGCCGTAGGCGTCCACAGAAGGCCCTTTTATTTTCTTAAGAACCGGTAGACGTCTCCTACTCTGGCAAACGACCTGAAACAATAAAATAATGCATATTCCGCACACATGAATCGTCCTCCTGACGTAAAATTTCAGCATTGAGACACGTATATAGTCCGCAGACTATACTCCGGAATTTACGGTAGGTTAGCTGAAGATGAAAATTTCGGTCGCGTCAGCCTCTTAAAATAAAGGAAGAATACCGCCAGATACGAAAGAATGAGCGTGAGTTGACGGAAACGTAAGCTTTTGTTTGTTTTTGATTTTTGAATGATAATCGTCCTGGTCCTCCAACGTATTCGCGCGCCAGGTGTCACAAGCGCCGCATAATGTGTACAAAATGCCCACTTTTCTTGGCATAAAATCCAGTTCAGATCCAGCGTTGGTTGTGTATACTTTCCCTCCGCTCGAGTGTTTTATCTGCGCTGGAAACAGGATTTATTGTTTCGCCATTTTTCACGCCTTCAAGGATATATCATCTTCGCTCCGAACTGAAAAGTTCAAAATTCGTTTTATTTTTCACAGCGTCATTTGTTAACGCGATGTTTTCGTTTATGCGGCGACATTTTCGAATCCAAGCACCAGAATGGCCTGACGACACGCATGGCGTCATTGAAAAGCACCACGCATATTGGTCAGATTGCTGATCGCTTATTGGTTCAAACACAGGGATAACAGCCGTGGCCTCCTTTTCTCTCCTCAGCCCCTTTTCCCTCTTTTTCACTGTAGCAGTCCCGCCGATCGTACGCCCACCTTGAAAGGAGTTCTTGCGCGACCATCGGTGACGTGCCGAACGTGCGTGACGCACCCCTACTACACACCCCTCACAGCTCCCACCATTATGTCCGTACCACGGTACTGATAATTGCAAATTGCACCTCCAGCACTCACGTCGAAAGGCATCCCTACCCAGAGTTAATATACGGCCCCTTCATTTCCCATTACCTGAGCTGTAGCTTAAGTTCACATTAAGACACCGGTAAGCGCGCAGTAAATTTTATTCATATGCGTTTATTACGGGTGTTCCTGGACTTCTTTGAAAACAGAAAAACCGCTGCAATCAGCAGCTGCTCGGCAGACCTGACGGCAAGCTTCTAGCTTTTCCGCTTCACGCATGTCATGCAATGCCAGTGTCACCTGTCCTGCAAAAGCTCGCGGGATACGAGAAGCTGCTTCGAGAACGGAAAATGTGAACACAAAGTTTTTCTTTCATCACGAATGCTGCTCGCAATGGATTATCAGCTGGCTTCTCCTGAACTGCCGCCGGTCACACGTACATGCCCACAGGCTGAGCCTTATGAACAGGTGCACTGCTCATTTGATTGCTTTAAATAGAGGTTTTGAAGAAGAAACTTACAGGATGGTTCAGCCAGAGCACGAAAGCAACTCACCCTGCCGGTTGCGGGTGGGAAAGTTTTAGGTTGTGCCCGGCTGGGTGCATTCCTGATGAGGCGCTTCTCAAAGGTTAAGCGCCCCTTGGCCTCGACAGCGGGAGCGGTGGTAGTCACCAGCGGCTGCTCCTCCGATGATACTGGTGTGACGTGGGACGTTGGCGACGAAGCGATTGGCGAGCTCGGCGACCGCTGGCTACCCAGATGACCGCGTGACGCAGTTTGCGGCGTTCCGGCAGCGTTAACGGCAGCAGTTGGCTCCTTGTCAAAGATCATCCTCCATCGCGAGGTGGATTCGGTACAAAGTCTGATGGAACTGAACAGCGAACTGGTTTGGACGCCCCGGGTTGGACGCACATAGCTCTGCTAGCCCCTATGAAGAAATAGTTCTAAATAAATATTGCCTGCGTTCGATGCGTCGCTCAGCTCGAGCCACTGTTTACTACTGTTGTTGTTGTTCGTCCCTTTGAAAATGGCGCATACTCACCAGGGGAAGTGGGCACACATTAAAGTGTCAGGAATAAAAAATAGAGCGCCTGAAGTGAAAAAGAAAAACAAGAATATAATTAAGGACAAGTAGATGATTTCGAACAATACAAATTGCAAGAGGAGGGCGCGGAATCGTTAGATTTGGCAGGAATCGTTTCAGAGGCAGTTATGAACTTCTGGACAGCGAAGAGAACTATCCCGACGCTGAATCTCATCTGTGTAGCGCCAAACGATGCCAAATTTACACAGACAAGTTTTTAAAAGGAATTTCCCGGAAACGTTTTCGGACGGAGGCGCAACAGCGGCAGGACAGGAAGAAATGATAAAACGTTTGAGGTTTATTGTTGAAGGGGCACTTCATGAGGGAGACCATTAAGATCTATGCAGATAAAAGTTTACGGGAATTATCCTGCACCTAAGGCTTTTCAGGGGCACCTCTAATTTTGGAGCTCCCTGAGCACGCAGATATTTCGATGCAGGAATACATTTGACACCTAAATCGTGGAATTTCGGCGTCCGCAACATCCATGGTGTTCAGCTTGGGCGCACTTGAACATGGGGCAAAAGTTCGAATGCCAATCACGTGAGCCCTTGAAAAACTAAAATGCATGTGAAAATAAAATAAAATTTCGAAAGAATACAGCGGTTCCAGTGGGAGCTCCAGAAAAAGGGTGAGTAAAGGAGAAAAAGTGCGGGCTGAGAAACATCAAGAAGAGAAAGAAGCGGGTACATTTCATTCAGCCCTAGGACATCATCATCATCATCATCATCATCATCATCATCATCATCATCAAGGATATGTTCCAGCTCAGATAGGCAAAAAATACGCTCATTTCTGTGAAAGCATGCAAAGTGGGCTTTCAAGGTAACCCCTGGCCTGCTAGCCAGCACTTGGGAGGAGGAACAAGGAAGATGTAGTGTTTGAGGACGGGGGCTGCAGGAGGTGCGACCCAGGTCGACAAAGGATTGGGTACTTGGTGGGCAGGGATCTGGGTTGGAGCCTGCACATCCTTGGGGCTGTAATCCTGCGGGCAAGGGAAGGGTTGCACGGAGGCATGTCTCTGTCGAGGACATGTGCCGATTCGTTTCTTCTCTTCCCTGGTGAACGGCTACTGATTCCAGATAAACGTGCAGGATTTGTGGGGAGAAGTTAGGAGTTTAGCCGCACAGGATATGTGCAGGCATCACGTAGGTGGCGAAGTAACGAAGGGCGTTCTGGCTGTCCATGCCGACTGAGATGCTGTTAGCGTGGTTAGGGTGGTGAAGTACCACCACTGCATTTGCTTGTGTTTCAAATGAGTACCTAGAAGAACAGCGCTGGGAAGTAGACGATGAACGAAGGTAAGGACAGACATATCTGCACATCAAAAAGTGAAATTTTGTTTCGAAGCAAAGGCAGAAGTTTTACAAAAAGAGCATGGAAGCCGGGGCTATTCTGCGCGATCACCGAAAAGCAGTGTGATCGCGCAGTATCGTTCCGGCTTCACGCCCTTTTTGACCCTCGTCTTGATCGCAGCGCTGTTCTTTTAGTTTAGGAGTACCAGCTAGAACCGACCTTGTCCTTGTGAATGTCAAATGAAGCCGGATCCGAAATTCCGATGTGACAATGGACTTTATGATGGCGGTTGCCTACGCAGATTTTGTACCGTTGGAGTCGGCTAACGTTGCATCTGTGTGGTAAGTGTCATGGGATGGGGTCTCAACGTGCCCAATCCCTCTCCAGTTCCATGTTTTGGCGTAAAGGCTGGATTGTTACGCGTTGTAGATGGTCCCACGGTGGTCAAAAATAAGTGATAGGTGGGAGGTGTCACGTGCTCCTTCCAAATGCTTCTAGTATGACACGTCCTGATATGGCATGGGAGGTGGTCAAGCGGTGGTACACAGCTACATGATGAGCGGAAGTCTTCTCTAATGTGTTGTGCGACGCTGTCTGTTGAATAAGGTAGTTATAACTATATGCGTATAACTGGCCACCTAGCTCAGGGCGGAAGAATTTTGGATGGCTGTGTTAACTGACGAGCTTTTAGGTAGGTGGGGGTATGGGAGGATGCATGACTCGCGAGAACACGGTAGGTTCGACAATCTTGTGTAGGTCATGTTCATTGAGTCCATGCTGGTGCGGGCACGGCATTTAAGCATGTGGAAGGAAGATGGGTATTTCTTTTATATGGATTATTGATGTCTATGCTGTGCTTTTCTGGTCCTCTTCTTAAATGAAATCAAGGATGCGAAAATGTGCCTTACGTGGAACAGGAAGGTTATCCACTTTCAAATTATTTAGACCGCACTTCACATTAAACACCTTCCCCTTGTGGTAGAAAAGAAATGTGTAGTCCAATTTTCATAGCATTCGAGCCTCACGCTCGCAGCGTGGGCGTGAATGATGTCGAAGCCTTAACGGACGGTAATTGCTTGACATACTCGGTTACCATTGACACAGCAGATCGTGATGTCATCCGGATAGATGGCGTGTTGTAGCTGGGCAAAGGCGGAGACACATTTCATCACCTCGCTAAACAACGGGCGGTTATAATCGAGTGTCTTGTGGCCCTTATGATAGGCACTGTTGTTGAGGGCTGATTATCAGGCAAAATGGCTGTTAGTAACCGGTTGGAAAGTAAATTTTGTATTCGTTGTATAGTCGGGCTCCTGTAATGGTTTCATGAAAGTTGGCTAGGATTGCGCTGTGGGAGATATTGTCGAAAACCCATTGATGACCACACCCACAGTAGTATGTAGCTGGAGAGCGCAGGGGCTGCATGTGCCTTTTTGTATAATCGTGCAGCCACATCACGGCACCACATGTGCTTGCGGAAGCAATTGAGTGTAGGGGCAGGTGACGGAAGAGTTATAGATGTCACTCTAGCTGAGTGGGCACTGCGAGCACCATTCTCTCCATAACCTTTCCCATACAGGGAGGAAGTGATATTGGTCGGAGGTTTGCAGCTGAACTAATCGGTCTACTTAGTTTCCTTGCAAAATTCTCTGCCTCTGCAAAAACAACGGCACATAAGCGCTCGCAGAGGGCTGCTAGGCCGCGAAAGGAATGAAGAGACCGCAATGCGTTATTTGATTTAATTAATTACAACACTGCTGCTAATCTTAACCAATTCACCAGTATAAAAAAATATCAAATTAGAATATCTAAACTGCCGCAGGCTATGTCCGCGAAGCATCAGGACTCGCAGAACTCAGCAGGACGCAGTCTGCAAATGAGAGAAAACGTGAATATGAGGGTTGTGAATCAACCGGAGGGACCCCGAACATAGTCACTTAGAAATAGCGTTCAACACAGCACACTTTTCATCAGGAATTTCGGAAGCCCGCTTGGGTTCATACTAAATGAGACACTGAGGTATAGCTGCCGTAAGAGTGAAACACGCTCGAAAATGTCCGCTGCTCCTTCAGTTACACTCCTCCCTAATGCCTCAAAGCAAGAGGTTTCTCGACTCACCTTCTTGAATACTGCATATTCTGCACAAGTGGAACGAAAGTATTCTTCAGTATGCAAGCAGGTTCGCTGCTTTGCATCTTTCCGCTGTTTTTTCCAGTACTCTACGTGGCCGCTTCATGCTATTCTTGCAGCCGTCATGAAAGTTTAGAAAGAACAGTCAAGTATTCTGAAGAATTGGCGACGCAGATGAGTGTTCCGCGACTCTTATCAATTCTTGGACAAAGTATCTAGCGTGAGTTATTTGCAGATGAGTAGGACACTACACCCAACTTTTCACCTCATTAAATTCTGATTTGGTGGCTTTTTTATGGCACTGTTAATATTTCTCCAGAAGTAATATGCTCAATAATTGGCGAAAAATTTCCATTTAAAAATTTCCTCGCCACCCTATTCGAATTTGGGACGTCAATAAGAAACAAATTTGAAGAGCACTTAAGCCAACTTCTTCCCAACAAAAGGAAAGAATTTCTGTTGTCCTGTTGAGCTCTTAAGCTCAATACGATCACCTCACGATTCTCGAAGTAATTTCGGCGTCACGTTACAACTTACTATACCTTTGTTATATCCGATGTGTTCGCTATATCCGGTTATAAGTTACGACCAATGCCTTCTAAAACATCCTCTTTCCGTCGGACTAAGTGGCCGAGTTGTTAAGGCGATTCATTGCTAATGCGTTAGGTTCTGCCCATTGTGGGCTCCTGTCCCATCCCCGCCGACGTTTCTTCATCTTTCATTTTATTTGATTGATAGGTGGAACGTACAATTTCTGAGGACGCACAAATCCTGTCCACCATGATGGCCCTAAGGCTGTCGCCTTAAAAAACTCCGTGATCACCGCTTTAGGGTGAACACCAGCGTTTCCTAGCCTCAGGGGTGTGTTGTACGTAACAGCTGCTCAGAGGCCATGAGGCACCTGCCACAATAAACGATACAATTATTCTGGGTATGATGTGGTAGCCATAGATTAAGGCAGGATGCTCTGGACAAAGCGCGACTGGAAACAGCGAGAAGCCGGATTCGCTACCTGTCTTTCATTCGGGCCACGTGGCGAGGTCTGCTTTCATGCTTCCCTGAAAGACTCAGAAATAAAACTACGTTGTTTTCGCGTGTCCACTAAACATTGAAGTTCTTCCTTTGCACTATTCGCTTTGCTCTAGATTACATATGCCTTATTACCCATGTTCTTGGACGACTGTCCGAATGAACAGCACATAAGCCTCACCTCTACGTTGCTATCGACAGGTAATGTCTTTAGGTACACTATAGAGACGTGGTGAAATGGGATACTGTTTGGGAATGCAGTAGCTTAAGATAAACACAAATACAGCGCCGTAAATAAGAAGGACGACCGCTAGCGGCTGTCTCCGCCTCTCTATGTGCTTTAGCTCTAAAAGTGAGCTCCTGAAAAGCCGCAACATATAACGCGCATCGCTATTTTGGATACTTACATGGTAAACAGGACAGGGTTTGTTGACACCAAGCCTTGCAATATGTTGTCATTGCTACATATGCATACCCTTCAAAGAAAACAGTTGCGCCTAAAGTGACTGCTTTTTAATTAGCAGCAGGGACCCAGTAAAGCGGCTATAAATGCACTGAAGATTCGCAACGTAAATATATATCGTTTCTGTGGCCTAATAACGCATTTAAGAACTGCTACTTCGTGCATATCAGCGTTCACCTCACATCGCTAGGTCGATGTAAAAAACTAGCCACCAAATATATTTACCTGGCACACATTATCTTTGTGATTTGTTGAGCTGCAGATACCAACAATTTTCATATAGCTTGCATAATACCATGCGCCACGAATACGCTCATGGTGTACCGTCAAGAATGGGGTTTGCGGTTGCGTTGTCAGCTGAACAACTGCGCGGGAGGACGTACTGCGCATGCGGCTGTGAGCGCCACTTACGGAAGCGGCTGGCAGGGGCAGCAGCAGCACCGCTCCCGGACGCGCTCCTAGGTGCAGGAACTCGGCCACCATGATGAAGCGATGGCAGCCGGGACCTTTGCCTGCGGAGTCTGCACCACACAGGAGGCGATGCGTGGGGCCCCAGCCGATGTCTTGCTCCACTGGAAAGGGGTTCGAAAATTCAGTTATTGGCTGCAGCCGGCGATATGTGAGCAAGAATATTGGGTAAACGAAAAGGCACAATGAATTCCGAGTTCGTAAACGCACATAAACAAGCACTCGTGCTGATTCAAATCTTACTCAAGAGTACAGGATGGTAAAATTCTGCGTAAGCAGTGAATTTAGGTTTTGTGAAAGCTGTTGACCGATGAGGTGAATTGGATGAGGAAGGTCAAGGAAGTGACGATGTGTGATTAAAGAATTGACGACATCTCTAATTGGCCTCGGTTCTGTTATATCAAATGCTGTAATAATAACAACTGCACATTTACAATCATTATCAGTGAAAAAAAATAGAAGTATTTAGTATTATGCGGTCTATCTCACCACCAACTCCAAATGTAAGGATTAAAGACTTTGCTTCGCGCGAAAACTGATCGTACACTCATATTTCCTAATCTCCATTCAAGTTCATTTTAAGTGATGTGCACAAGACTTTTATGTCATTAGTTCATCTTAGACAATTTTATTTCTTTAGAAATTACGAAGAATTTACTTTAGAGCACTCAAACATGTGCAAGAATTTAATGATGTCACTTCGCCGCCCTACAATACCTAATTCGTCTAACACGTATTAATCTTCGGAGAATTGTTACGCATGGGACAGCACTGCACAAGACCAAGATCGCAGTCTTATGGGTGTGCGGTGGCCTTTCGACATGGTGCCGTTCTTCGGTCTCTATTCGTTATGCAACGAATTCGCGGAGCTTTGGCGAAGGAGACCGGATTACAGTGGCTAATCAGCTAAGCGAAATTTTACTGAAGAACCATCATTGATAACCACGCGGAAATCGTAGCCTTGCTTGTGGAGGCGTCAGGATTGCAGTATGGGCAGCACCAGGTTCTTTTCATTTAATAAAATACAATATTTTACGACCGCTTTAAAAAACAGACAAAATATGACCTCAAAACTCGGACAGGTCTCTCCGTGGCGGCATAGGGCACATGGAACTTCCTCATCGGGTCCACAAACGTCTGGTTCAGCAGTCTGCACAGGCGAGAAAGGCGTGAATGAGGGCGGTGAATAGAAAAAGGACATCCAGAGAGGAGTCACTAAGAAATCGTGTTCAACGCGGCATACTTTTCCCCAGAGACCTCTGAGACCTCCGCAATGGTATACAAAGCGAGACGATGTGGTATAATTCCGGTCGGAGTGAGGCACCAACATGCCGATCACTCCTTCACTGGCACTGTATACCGTAATGGCACCGCGCAAGAACATTCATCCACATGGAACGAAGCATTCGCAGGTATAGCAGCCCATTTTTCCTCCTTTGCTTAATGTCGTTATGTACGCTTGAAGCAGTGTTGGACATTCAGAAAAACGAAACAGCTCTTCAAAAAGGAAATGCGACGCTGGTAATCGTTTCGCACCTAGTATGCCTTCTCTTTTCAGTGGACCGTTGTTGCGGACACTCAGCATACGTAAAGAAGATTGCATGGATTCGCTGTTTATAAAGGAGCACTTAAAGCAACTTCATCGAACTTTTTTTCTGGTAACAAATCAATGTGGCGTTTTCTGGTGAATTTTGTACGGCAGCAAAAAAGACGCATTCACTGAATAAAATTTGTTTGAGAAATTTAACTACACGTGTTTTCAAACTCAACATGCCGTGAACGCTCTGGACTCCATGAGCACAGTTTGTACGTGATTGGTGGTGTTGTCTACCCACACTGATCCGCTTGGTATAAACGCCTTAATACATTGCACTTTGTTTCCGAAAACGGCCGGGTATGGCGTCACGAGTGCTTCAACATTTCTTTCTAATAAACCTACTTCTTCCACAAATGCAGCATTTTTTGAATACTATGCGGTAGTTATTCTAATAACGTTAACATGACATTCACTTTAGTATCTTTATAATCCTACTCGTCTTTACCCCACACTTGACGTATTCAGCAACGGATGATTTCGAAAATACGAGTACACCATCGCGCGGGGCATGAGGTATCCGCTGCTTGTTAAACGTCCCCAGTGGGGCAGACGTGACGACCTCTGGGTGACTCTTTTGTAGCTTTATACACGAGTGTTGCACGTATCGGTACCTCAGAGATCATGATGATACCTGCCATAGCGGACGACAATTTATTTTGGGTATGGTTTGGCAGCCACTGCATAATGCTCTCCACAAGGCGCGACTGGAAACAGAGAGAGCCTACTCTCGAGCTTTCCGAGAGGATCAAAACAAACACGTGTTTTAATTACTAGGTGACCCTTGAACGTCTTTCGTTGCATCTTTCATTTCAGTATTGAGTTCATACGCGCTCGTGCGCATATATTTTGGAGACTACCCGAATGAACGCAGCATAAGCCTGAACGCTCACGGTCCTCGAAGCTGCTGTTGACTGCCCGTGTCTGAAGGGTGACTCCATGAGCGGTAGGAAATGCGATACTGTTTTGGAACTGAATATATCATATACCAATAAGTCACAACGACGACCATAGGCGTCTGCGTCTGCATCTCCAAATTTTTTTAGCGGAAAGAGAGAAAACCTGACATTCAATTTCACATAACATGCATCTTCACAGCCGGTACTGCGAAGGTTAGCAAAACGGCTTTGCAGCTACAAAGCCTGGCTAAATATGTTCCTTTTTTAATAGCCATATTCTTCGTACACCACTGTTGCACCAAGACTTGAGTGAATGAGCATTAAATAACATGAGGGATCCCGTCTTGCAGCTACAAGCAAAATGAAGCTTCGATGTACATTTTGTGTCCGTTAGTATGGCCTAGTAGCGTATTTTTAGAATTATTGTGCATGGACACCAGCGTCGGCATTATTCTCCTCGATACAAACAAGAGGCAGGATAAAATGTACACCTGGGACACAATATTTTTCTCTTCGGTTGCACTCCGGAGACCAAGAATTTGGAAGCTCTATTCGCCGACTGTATTCCGCCCCAAAACATGTACAGCGTGCCGTAAAAGGCAACTGTTCTTTAATTATCATCTGAAACACAACAAAATACCCTGTATGTGAAATATAAAAAAAAGCCAGCCATGAAATTCCGAACTTAAAATCCTACTAAAAAAACTGCTTGAGAACTGTGCCTGGGGGAGCCAGAGATCGTGCAACGCCACGGACGCGCTAGTTGAGTCTAACTATACACCACACGTGATCGTACTCCTAAAGACGAAAAATAGATCTGTGCACACACTGTAAAAAAGTGCAGGGGTGCTTAAGCGCTACCAAGATGAAGAAATGTGCAACCGGCAGCGTTACACTAACGCCGGCTGGTGCACGTGCCTCATTTCATTAAGCGCTTCAAATAAGACAGGCGCGCGTGTTTCTTTTTTTGGCAGAGATTCTAAAATGTGTGATTTTGCTTCAAATGATTACTTTCACAAGACTGCCATTCTTCAAGAGTAAGCAAACACCCCCATGCATTGCAGTGAGCGAATGAGCCTGGTGGATGAGCTCAATTTCCACCTCATAAAACGGAATTTATTTATTGTGATGCTCGTAGCAGCAATGATTCCGTTCAATTATGCCTCGTGTTTTTTTCAATTGCACCACGAGGCTTCAGCGAAGATGAACTGCATAAGAGAAGCCAGAATATTAACTAAGCATTTATGTTCCCGCCGGTACCCCAGCAGAAAGCTCACAATATTCCAGCAGCCACGGTAACAATGTCATCATCGGTAACTTGACTAGACCTCTGCTGGAAAATGATCGCTCCCATAAATTTCCAAGTCTGACTTGCGTCTGCCGTGGCCACACAATACCTGCAAGCTTGCTAGCCTCAGCTGTCCGCGTGGTTCTCCCAGAACCAGCTACGACTGCATTCTCTTGAAATAAACACAGCCACCCTAGCGGAAAGTCGAGTTTTTTTTTGGTTTTCTACGTAATACACGTCCTAGGTGTGCCGACTTCTATTTTTGATATGAGCTATTCTATCATTAACTCACGTATGTTCCCTAACCCACTCCGGTCCCTCTCTGTCACCCAACATAACCTGTTTCGTTACCCATTCCATAGCTCGCTGCCTTTTCCTGCACCAGAGGGGTGTACTTGCTGCATTATCCTGCTATTCTTGATCTCTGAGTACCTTCCAAATGTACCGTAGCCCTTTTTATTCTTATTTTTTCCTCTCATGGTCCCGATCTGCAGTCACTACTTGCCCTCGACCACTGGCACACTGCTCGTTATACCAGTGCCCAAATCCTCTGTATTCTGCAAGCAACCACCCTGATATACTGCGCAGTTGTTTGCCAGTGGAACGCTTTGTATATTATGTGTGACGCCCTCGCTTTCTCTCTCTCTCGGTCATGTCATCTATACAACCCCAGAAGCTGCGGATATACTCGTCTAAAGCCCTTTTCGCAAGCGCGCAGCAAAATAAATCCCCGTCGCTTTGTCGTTGCGACGCTTAACACTGCGGCTATTTAATATGATGGCGATATTAGCTCGTGCGGTGCGAGCGGGATTCTGTTGGCAGCAAATGCTTTGGCGAATTCAAATCTCAAACATCTTTTTATGCGTTTACTTTATAACGTGATTGAGCTGTCGTGCATTTTTATGTCCGATAAAAAGTTTATAATTTTTTTGCGGTGTGTAACAGATACTCAGCTGCAAGGAGCAAGCGTGCCTTCAAAATTCTATTACTTTTCGGGTAAGTTGTACGCAACTATAATGCTGAAGGTGCGATAGTGTGACTAGATCTTTTTAAGTTCTGTGCAAAGAGGTTTGGACAACACAGACGCGCCGTTCTTCGCAAATATTCGGAAATCACGCTTCTCTGTGATTGCAACGGCATCATGTGAAAGAGTCTGAGAGCGAGCTCGTCGTGGCGAGTTTTGACCTCGACCTTTCGGCATGCCGCAACGAGGAGTAGTGCGCCGGTGTCTGTCAGACGCCGCTTACGGAATATGCTGGTAGCGGCAGCAGCAGCGCCGCATCCAGATTCCCTAATAGCTATTACTACCCGGCCCTCATGTCGAAGGCAGTGGCAGTCTTAGTTGCCGCTTGAGGAGTCGCCGCCAAAAAGGTGACCATGACTTGAGTGCAAGGCGATGTCATGGGGCACTGAAATGCAGATGCAAGAGCTGTGTCGTTGGCTGCACGAGAGAAGACATGTGCAAAGAAACTCAGGTAAACGAAAAGGGATGATGAATGTCGGTTCTTAAAGAGCAAAAAAATACACTTGGATTAAAAGTGGCACAGCAGTATCGCTTGCTAAAAACGCGCGTGCACACAAAATTGGGGAATTAGGACAACTGCTCATCGATGAGGTGAAACACATGAGGAAAAGAAATTGTGCTATTTGATAATTCTTTATTTAGAGTATCATTAATTCGCCTTAATTGTGTTCTCATGCGCTGTCAAAATGAGAACAGCACATAGCTAAGCCTTAAGTGGTGCACTGTATATATATATATATATATATATATATATATATATATATATATATATATATATATATATATATATATATATATATATATATATATATATATATATATATATATATATATATATATATATATATTTAAGAGAAGTGGGCACTTCTACAAAGACACTTTTATTTATCAACGTTTCGACCGCGGTGCGGTCTTCTTCAGGACTGTAGTGGTCTCGCGTCAGATGGACGTTTTAAGTTTGTGAGCTCAAGAGGAGGGAGAAAGGAGTGTAACACGCAAATAACAACAACGGTTCAAAAAATTGAAAAAAAATAAAAAATAAAGATGGGGGTGCGGGGAGCAGACAGGGACAATATTGGGGGAGGAAGCAAAAAAATAGAAATAAAAGAAAAAAAAGGGGGGAAAACTAGTATAGTAAGGAAGGGTGGGCTACAAAAGGAGATGGCGAAACGAGAGAAAGGGAGAGGAAGACGGTGCGGGGGACATGGGCAGCACGGCGTACGAAAGCAAAACGTGCAAACAAAACACACAAACAAAATGCACAAAGACAAAGGGCGCCGCTGCAGATGCGTGGCCAAAGAGGAGCCGCTGCGCAAATGACACTGGCAGTGACGAACAGGCCAAACCAGGCGCCTTTTGGGGTATCACTAATTTCCGGTGAGCCGAGGGCTAGAACGTTAAGGAAGTAGTGGGCTACGTTAACGAGCACATGTCTAAGAACTTACTCACGGGGTCTGGGTTTCACTGAACGGTGCACCCCTCTCCGTCGGTGGGTCGTTGAACCGACCTCGCCGGGAATACTTGTTTGTAGGGGAGGAGGGCTGGGCTAGCTGTTTGCAAAGATTTCAAATTGTCGGAAAATGTAAGGAAAGAACGTCAAAAGCTTATCAATACTGCACGAGGCAGGATAGTGTAAGTAGGGAGGGTTATGATTGCCTGGGATATATACTAGGAGTTATAAAAGGTATATCTGAGTTAGCCAAGTAACGAGAAATGTAGTATTATTTTGTTTTGAGGTCGTGAATAAAAGAAAGGCTACCAGGCTTTTCGTTAAGACCTTCTTGAATAGTATTAAACTTGTGGATAAAATAGGATTCATGCTGTTCACGTTCTCGCCTGTTTTTGAAGCCCCCTTGAATAATTGTTACTTTTAGTTGGTCAAATGGGTGTCCTTCTGCGTTTACATGCTTGGATAGGGGAAGGTTTGGAAGAGACTTGGCGTGTGCCCGGTGATTGTTAAATCGAATGCGGAATGCAGTGTTTGTCTGTCCTATGTATTGCTGGTTACACAAAGTGCATTCAAGAAGGTAAATAATGTTTGATGAGTCGCAGTCAAAGTTACCGTTGATTGAATGCTGGAAAACTGAACTCGTACTAGTTGCGGAACACGTAGTCTGCATGTGCCTGCAAACTTTGCAGCGACCCTTACCACAGGGCTGGCATCCATATTTTGGGGTGTTGTGTTCCTTGGAGTGTACTAGGTGGTTCTGAATGTTTTTGGCGCGCCTGTAAATCACGCGGGGTGCGCATGTAAATATTTTCGATAGTCGTTGACTTTGCTGAAGAATGTTAAAGTGCTTATTAAGAATTCTCTTTATGTTCGGTGCGTTACTGTTAAATGTGAGGATAAGGTTTGTAGAGTAATCATTTCGGTTATCTATTTGGTGCCCCTGGAGTATTTGACTACGGTTAAGATTTGAAGCTCTGCTTATGGCGTCATCAATAAGGGAACGTGGATAGCGCTGTGCTAAGAGCACGTTGCGCATGTGTTCGGAGTTTTCATGAAAGTCTAGGTCGTTAGAGCAGATTCTTCGAAAACGATGGGCCTGCGAATAAGGGATGCTGGTTTTCCAGTGACGGGGATGGGCGCTTTGAAAATGTAGATATTTTTGTGAGTCGGTTGGTTTTCTATAAACGGTTGTACTAACTGACCCCTTGTCCACCAGAATGTCAACATCAAGAAAATTGATTTGACTGGCTGAGTAGGTGTGCGTAAACTTTATGTTTGGGTGCACGGAGTTGAAACTGTCAATGAAATGGATAATTTGTTGTTCTGTGTTTGTCCATATTATAAAAATATCATCCAAATAGCGCTTGTAAAAGTACGGCTGAATTGGACAAGAAGAAAGAAATTTTGACTCTATATGATGCATGAAGATATTGGCATAATTTGGGGCCATTCTTGTCCCCATAGCGGTGCCACTTACTTGCAGATAATATTGAAGATCAAATTCGAAGCTATTATATTCTAACACAATTTTGGCTAGTGTTCCTAACACGTTTGGGCTTGGAGATTCATGAGGTTTCTGCTGTTCATAAGATTCTAAAAGGGCTGCAATGCCGTCGGCATGGGGAATGTTTGTGTATAAAGATGTTGTGACATTCCTTGTGTGCTACGAGGTACATTCCTTGTGTGTGCTACGAGGTACATTCCTTGTGTGTGCTACGAGGTACATTCCTTGTGTGTGCTACGAGGTTCCACGTTCGACGGCGCGGCGTAGACGGAGACCCAGATGACAGGCATCATCAATTACCCAGCCATGCTCGTTGAGAGTGACAACCAGAACGAAGGGGTTTAAGCCCAACCGGACCCAACCGGACCCGCCGCCGCCGCCGCGGGGAAACAGGCTTTATCCTCCCCAATTGGCGTGGCGGTTCCAGGGGCGGCCCTCCCGAGCACATTCCAGGACAAGGGAACTGTCAGCGATCCAGAGCGCGCCTTACCACAGCCGACGCTATGCGCTACCGCGAAGACAACCTTCTTTCCCTCGGACTAAACACGTGAGGGGGGCGAGACAATAAGTGCGGTGGTATGTTTGTGCGCCCAAGTGAAAGCCCTAGCCCCCCCCCCCCCTCCTTCCCCTCCGGCGTGGGCGTCCTCACCCTAGGGAGTGTGGAGAAGAGGATATAAAAATCGAGAAGCAGTACGGAGGAAGGACGCTCAGGACGACATCGTTCGCCAAGAGGGCCTTCAGCGCCGAAGCCCGACGGCGTGCAGCTTCTGCCAGCAACCGCTCGAGCCCAACTCCGGAGCCACTCCATCGCCCCCTTGAAGTCGTCGGCACGTAAGCTCGGACGCCCCAGCCTCTGATGTATAATCTTAATCATGTGTAATTATTGAATATACCTGTTTGTTTAAACTGAGCCATACGGTGTCTCTTTGCCTCTCCGTCCCGTGTGGACCTGCGCATTATGGGGGTCATCACACTGGTGTCAGAAGTGGGGTCTCAAAAGCAAATGTCCTCTGAATGCTGCGACATTCATGACTTCAAAATTGTAATCAAAAGGGAATCACGGGACTGATTGTGGGACTTTTACCCCCATTTGAGAGGCTTGAGGCACCGGAGGGCTTGAAAAAAAAAAGTCTTTATCTGAGGGAGCTCCCACTCCACAGCCGTCGCTCGGAGCAAGCATGCTGGCATTAGGAAGCGTCATTCCGACGTTTACGGGAGATAAGACAGGGGTTCCAATCTGCGATTTCTTTTCCATGCTAGAAGAGATTGGGAAAATGGGGGGATGGTCCGATGCTCAAATGCTGGGAATGGCGAGGTGTAAGATGGCAGGAGCTGCTCATGATTTTGCATGGCGAGACGAAAAAGTAAAATCCACAAAATCATTTGCGGAATTTAAGAAGCTCGCGTTTGAGCATTTTGAAACTGAACCACGTCACGTGCGAGTACAGAGGTTCCGTGACGCCGGACAGATGGTAGGGGAGGACGTGCGAACGTTTGCGTCACGGCTTCAGCGCTTAGCGCGCGATACGTTAAGCAGGGAGGAGGAAGGAGACCAGCTTAAGAAGAAATACGCGGAGGATATACTTAAAGAGGAAATGACCGCTTTGTTCGTGGCTGGTCTGCAAGACCCCGTGCGCCGGTTCGTGCTCTCGCGCAAGCCGAGCAATTTCGACCAAGCCGTGGAGGCCGCATTGGATGAGGAACAAAATGAGGCGTTAACGACAGCCGCAGCGAGAGTACGCGTCATAGAGAGAGCGGTGCTCAACCCTGAGGTTGCTCTCTTGACAGAGCGGTTAGATCGCTTAGAACAGCTGCTATCTCAGCAGGTAGAACGCCAGGTTGAAGCGCGCGCTCAACAGCGCCCATTCGCTGGAAACCGGAGACCGCCACAAAGCTACAGGCGCGGTATGCGAGAGTTTGAAGAAATCGTATGCTTCGCTTGCCAGGGTCGCGGACACATCGCCAGGTTCTGCCAAAACGTGCGCCGTGGGGAGCCACAAAGAGAAGCAGGCGAGACACGCCCTAAGCAAGCCTACAGCGGGGCTCCAGATACCGAGACAAAAAACTAGATAGTCCTCCCCAGCCTGAGGAGCGTGGGGAGGGAGCAGTGGATGATGAGGTGGTGGTAGTTTGTGTGGCCGACGAGGCATGCCCTGTTGTGCGTTGCCAGTTAAATGGTTGTTGCATGGAATTGTTGATAGATACGGGGTCAAAGGTGACATTGCTTAAGGAGAGCAGTTTTAACACGCTTCGAAGGAAGGGGGACCGCGAGGTGTTGGAAGCGTCTGGTGGTATGGCAACCAAATTTGTAGGCATAACGGGGGATCCTCTTGGCATACGTGGACTCTACCGGTTACACTTCTCTCTCGGCGGAATTGCATTGGAGCACCCCTGCTACGTATGCTCGGACACGGTGTCTCTGCCAAACGGAGTGTCAGGTATATTAGGGCAGGATTTTTTGAGAAAAGGGAAGGTAGTAGTCTCATTCTCTGAGGAAGAGGTTAATGCGGGCGGATCAAAAGTTCCGTTTTTGAACAGGAGAGGGGCTGAGATTCGCATTACCGATATTGACACCCGTCAAACAGTGGGATCATTGGAGAAGGTATATTCGCGGGTTGCCGTCAGGCTGGTCAATGAGGCAGTCGTCCTTCCTTGGTCGGAGCACATTTTGTACGCGTTTGTGCCTTCAGATGTAGAGAGCGGCGCCGTGGGAGTGCTTGAGCCGGTCGACTCTCTCAGCAATGGCCTGAAGGCAGCCGCGTGCCTCGTGACAGTTAATGACGCCCACAGAGTGCCCCTACGGGTGGTTAACTGTAGCCAGCAGCCACTGAGCCTTCCCAAGAACAAAACATTGGCTTTCTTCACCTCTGCGATAGAGAAACGTGAGCCCACCGATACGGTACTCGCAACTGTAGAGCATGCTAGTCCTTCGGCTGCTCCAAAGGTGTCGTTCGATCTTTCTCACGTAAAATCTAGGGAGAGAGAGGCTCTGGCTGGTTTGCTGAACGACTACTCGGAAGTATTCGCCGCGTCCAACCTGGATTTGGGCTGCTGTGGCGTTATAAAGCACAGGATAGAAACCGGCACTTCATCGCCCGTTTACCAGCGTGCGTACAGGATTCCTTACTCCCAACGTGAGGAGATAGAGCGGCAGGTGCAGGACCTGATTGATCGCGGCATTGTCGAACACTCAAAGTCACCCTGGGGAGCACCAGCACTATTGGTGGAAAAGCCAGATGGCTCGTATCGATTGGTAGTGGACTACCGCAAACTAAATGCCGTAACTCGCATCGATCCATACCCCATCCCCAATATACAGGAGACGCTTTCTCAGCTGGGCTCTGCCAGGTACTTCACGGTAGTGGACATGGCGGCGGGATTCTGGCAGATAGCAATGGATCCGGCAGATGCCGAGAAAACGGCATTCAACACGCCCTCAGGGCACTATGAATGGAAAAGAATGCCGATGGGTCTGGCCAACAGCCCTGCTGTCTGGCAGAGAACCGCTGATGTTATCCTGGCAGGTCTTCTGGGGAGGCTGTGCTTCGTGTATATGGATGACATTATCATATACAGTGACAGTTTTGATAACCATTTGCGCGATATTGAGCAGGTTTTGGTGCGACTAAGAGCAGCGGATCTCAAGCTGAAGCCCTCTAAGTGCCAATTCCTCAAAAACGAGGTGAAATACCTCGGGCACGTTGTTTCAGCTGACGGCGTGCGACCGGACCCTGAGAAACTAAGGTGTGTCTCGGATTTTCCATCCCCGACTAGCGTCCGCCAGGTCCGGCAGTTTCTCGGCCTGATCGGTCACTACCGAAGGCACATAGAGGAGTTCGCCAAGCTCGCTAAGCCGCTCACCGCCTTAACAGCCAAAAATGTCGCCTTTCGCTGGGACGAAAACGCGGAGAATGCTTTTGCGGCCCTGAAAAGGAATCTAATGAGTGCACCGCTGTTGCGCCACCCGGATTTTAATTTGCCTTTCGTTATGGCCACAGATGCGTCAAAGTTCGCAGTTGGTGCCGTGCTATCTCAGGTTATCGAGGGCAAAGAACATCCCGTTGCTTTTGCTAGCCGACAGCTGAGCCTCACAGAGCAAAAGTACGGAGCTACGGAAAGGGAGTGCCTCGCCGTTGTCTGGGCAGTAAAGCACTTCAGATGCTACCTTTACGGCCGCAAATTCAAGCTAGTCACAGACTGCCATCCTCTGAAATGGGTGATGAGTGTCAGGGACCCTAGCTCGCGACTCGCTAGATGGAATCTACACCTGCAGGAATACTGCTTTGAAGTTGAGCACAAGTCAGGAAAGACACATCTGAATGCTGATGCACTCAGCCGCACAGCTGCCGTGGCAGCTATAGATGAGTTTGTCCCCGTAGTCGACCCCGCCGAATTACGCACAGAGCAGTGCAAAGATCCTGACCTGAAGCGAATAATCGAAAGCTTAGAGGGCGCACCGTCTCACCCCGAACAGCTAGGTTATTTCATTGACAAAGACGGCACCCTGTGTCGGCGCACGAGGCCAACCAGGAAAGGGAGACCAGAGAAAACCGCTTGGGAGAGAGTCGTCATACCTCAGTCGTGGACAGAAAGGGTTCTTCGCGCGTTTCACGATGCGCCATGCGCCGGTCATTTTGGCGTAGCGAAGACACGCAGGCGTGTGGAGCGTTTGTACTTTTGGAGTGGCATGCGACAGGATGTTAGAGACTACTGTGCGAAGTGTCATTCCTGTCTCGAAAGAAAAACACCCAAGGGACGAAGACCAGCTCCAATTCAGCCGTTCTCTGAGGTTTCGGCTCCCTTCGAGCGGACAGGTATGGACATAATGGGCCCATTGCCCACGACCACTTCCGGAAACAAGTACATTTTAGTATTTGTCGATCACCTTTCAAAATACGCGGAAGCGGTAGCACTCCCAGATCAGAAGGCAGACACGGTTGCAAGAGCATTTGTCGAACAGATCGTGCTCCGACATGGACCCCCGAGGCAACTCTTGACAGATCGGGGAACGAACTTCGTGTCGCAGCTAATGAGGAGAGTTTGCGAGCTGCTTAAGATCGCTAAGAAGCAGACAACACCGTACCATCCGGCTTGCAACGGCGCGGTGGAGCGACTGAACCAAACCGTGGCCGGGTTCCTGTCGCATTTTGTTTCGCGGGACCAGCGGGACTGGGACTTGTGGCTCCCGTATGCAATGTTTGCCTACAATTCCGCAGCACACGAGAGCACGGGCGAATCGCCATTCTTGCTTCTCTACGGCCGAGACCCGGACCAGCCTAGTGAAGCGCCAGAGGGCCCCCGTCGTGTCCCATACGCTTCACTGGACGACTATAAGGTGGAGCTAGAATCGCGCTTGCAAGTGGCGAGGGACATCGCAAAGGAGGCCTTAAAGAAAGCGGCGAAGCGCAGGAAGGAGGTGCACGATCGCAGTGCTAGAGACGCACCGTTTAATGTGGGGGACAGCGTGTACATTGAAAACTGCCAAAGGCAGATTGGGCTAGCTCGTAAGTTCCAGACGAAGTGGAGAGGACCGTGCGAGGTTGTCGAGAAGCTTTCTCCGGTAAACTTCAGAGTCCGAGACGTGAACCGGCGCTTGATAAGGATACACGCAAATCGCCTCAAGTCGGCACCGGTTCAGTATTCACGAAATGAGGAAAGGGAAAGCGCGGATTTTGATGGGGACAGAAGTGAAGCGGAGCGCGCAGATAGTTCGCAAGAAACGCCCTCTCCTGCATTTGTTCGGCAGGCGCCAGAGGTGACGGCCAGAATGCCACCGGATTTACTTCATGCATTGCTAGAAGAAGAAGCGCGCGAGGTTGCCGCGCAGATAACGCCAGGAGAGGCTCCTGCCACGAGCCCTCGCGAGTCCCAAAGCAGACAAAAGGTCACAAAATTACTTAGTATGACTCATGAAGGCCAATATCCGCTGCGAAATCGGAAAGCTAAGTCGGACTAATGGTGTAAACAGAGCGGAGTTGTGAACTGGTCAGAATTGTGTAATGCCGCAGCTCATAACATTGCTATATGCGTATGTGTTAAGTTATCGGAGTTAGTAGTTAAACTTTTCTGTCATTAAGTAACACCTTCACAGGAGAGCATGCGGAGCGCATGCAGAACCTGCCCTACTTCCTTTCGTTATCTATATTTTTGTCTGTGCCGTGATCGTGCTAGTAGTGGGAGCTCCTTTGTAACTGTGGTAAATTTATTTCGTCCAGTTTGGACTAGAAAGGAGAGGCTTGGGTGCTGAGGTTCATGTTTATCTGTAAAAGAAGATCAGTGCTGTCCCTGGAGACGCCAGTTATGACAGCGGAGGCATATGGTGTTGTGCAGTGGTGTTGAGTGCAGCGAAAAGTGTTTTGTCGGACACACTGTGCGAGGCGATTCAGAAAGACAAGGGGAGCTGCAGGGACTCAAATGTTCGGAGAACATTCTTCTGGAGGGTGAGCGAGTGTGACATTCCTTGTGTGCTACGAGGTACATTCCTTGTGTGTGCTACGAGGTACATTCCTTGTGTGTGCTACGAGGTTCCACGTTCGACGGCGCGGCGTAGACGGAGACCCAGATGACAGGCATCATCAATTACCCAGCCATGCTCGTTGAGAGTGACAACCAGAACGAAGGGGTTTAAGCCCAACCGGACCCAACCGGACCCGCCGCCGCCGCCGCGGGGAAACAGGCTTTATCCTCCCCAATTGGCGTGGCGGTTCCAGGGGCGGCCCTCCCGAGCACATTCCAGGACAACGGAACTGTCAGCGATCCAGAGCGCGCCTTACCACGGCCGACGCTATGCGCTACCGCGAAGACAACCTTCTTTCCCTCGGACTAAACACGTGAGGGGGGCGAGACAATAAGTGCGGTGGTATGTTTGTGCGCCCAAGTGAAAGCCCTAGCCCCCCCCCCCTCCTTCCCCTCCGGCGTGGGCGTCCTCACCCTAGGGAGTGTGGAGAAGAGGATATAAAAATCGAGAAGCAGTACGGAGGAAGGACGCTCAGGACGACATCGTTCGCCAAGAGGGCCTTCAGCGCCGAAGCCCGACGGCGTGCAGCTTCTGCCAGCAACCGCTCGAGCCCAACTCCGGAGCCACTCCATCGCCCCCATGAAGTCGTCGGCACGTAAGCTCGGACGCCCCAGCCTCTGATGTATAATCTTAATCATGTGTAATTATTGAATATACCTGTTTGTTTAAACTGAGCCATACGGTGTCTCTTTGCCTCTCCGTCCCGTGTGGACCTGCGCATTATGGGGGTCATCACAATGTTACATCCATGGTCACAACAAAGGCTCCTTCTGGTAATGTTATATTGTCTATCTGGCGGAGAAAGTGGTTTGTATCTTTGATGTAGGATGGATGTGTGGATGGAATGTGGCTAATTAGTGTGTCAATGTACTTTGATATTGGTTCTGTGAGAGTGCCGATTCCTGAAATTATTGGCCGTCCAGGAATACCGGCTTTATGTAATTTAGGGAGCATGTAGAAACGCCCAGGAGAAGGATGGGTAGCCGTGAGTGCCTTGCATAGTTTCGGGGAGATTTAATTGCGTTTTGTGAGGTCGAGGAGAATGTCAGATATAGCTTTTGAGTGCTCGTCGGTGGGGTCGCCATGCAGTTGTTTATAAAAATGGTTGTCAGAAAGCTGTCGGATGCCTTCTGCTATATAGTCATCCCTGTTCAAGATAACAATGCCTCCGCCCTTATCAGCTGGCTTTATGACAATGTCGGTACGGTTGCTGAGCGCCTCGAGAGCAGTACGTTCTCTTTTAGGAAGATTGTCTGGTCCTAACCTGCGGTTCTTAAAATTTTCAACAATGTCATTTTGAACTGCCTTAATATAGATATCCAAGTGTTTTTCCCGCCCGATGTTGGGAGTCCAATTTTGGTTTGCTGGGTGGAAGTCCGTGTTTTGGTGGGGGTTTTCGGGCTTATCAAAGAAGTATTCTCTCAGGCGAAGTTTTCTGGCGAAGTCGTCAAGATCTCTCAGGAGTTGGAATTCATTGAATTTGCCTGTGCGGGGGCAAAAAGTCAGCCCTCTAGATAGGACGGCTCGCTCATACTCTGTGAGCGGTGTTAGAGATAGATTGGTGATGTTGTCTACACTGTGATGGCCCTGTTTTTTGAGAGTGTTTGCCCTTGGCTGACCTTTGACTGAGCGATATCGGGGTTGGGAGAATTTGATCCAACCGCACTTAGTACTTCTTTCATCCATTCGTCATGGGGAACTTTGTCCCGTGTAAATTTTCTAATTTTGATTATGCCAATTTCTGAAGTTTTTTTTTGTTTTGAAACGTTCTAGTTCCTCGGCCTCCAGCGCGGAAACAAGAAGATTATTCCGAGCCCGACGCTCCTCTGTTCCCAGTATCACCGAAGCTTTCTCAGAGTGCCGTATTGTGAGTTTGAGCAACTCTAGGGAAGCTGATTTTAATATGTCGTTCCATTGCTTTTTGTCTCCTTCTGATAGATTATTCATTGATGGTATCAGCTTCACTTGTAGACCTTTCGGTACGATATTAGCCCGAAGGTACGTTATTAAGGTTTTAACATGAAGGTCATGTCTAAGCCGCTTATCAATTGTTTTTCGTAATTTATGAAAAGCTGAAGATTTGAAACATTGCTGCCGGTGATATGAGAACAAGGGAGGCGGAGTACTCACGCGGCCTGTGTATCAGTCCCGGCGCACTCGCTGGGCGGAACCACAACGCTTCCGGAGGTCATATGATAAAACAGGGGTGCTGGGGATCAGTCCACAGTTATATGACGGGCTGCTGGTGATGGGTTGCTGTTCTGGTGCAGAATCCACGGCAGGTTTCCGCCTCGGTTGCATACCTCTCTTCGGGCTTGCCTCTCGACACGATGGCTTGTTTGATGTGCTCGCCTCGGCTGAGGTGCTTGCTGTAGGGGAATGTGCTGCTGCTGTGCCACTGGTGGTCTGGGGTGGCTGTTTTAGTGTGGCGCTGCAGTGTTCCCTCGATGTCCGGGAGGTGAGTGGTGGCCTGGTGGTCATGTCTGGACGGCTGGCTGCTGCTTGTCTAGTAGAAATAGCTTTTTGGCCTACGACTTCTGCAATTGTTCGAGGCTCTGGAGTACTCATCGAATTTTGTTGCTGCCGAGGCTGTGGATGTTGTGGCGCGGAGTCTCTGCATTGCCCCAATGTGAGGTGGCGAATTCGGAGGAGTAAATTATAGATATTCCATGACAGCAGCGAGACTCCACGGAAGCTGGGGTGCACGCCATCTGCAGACAGAACTGTGCTAGGGTGGAACATTTCCATTTGGTGGTCTACGAAGAAGGTGTTCTGCTCTCGTCGGCAGATGTCGACAAGAAGGGCATTAAAGGTCTGGGCCTTCTGGTTGATATTTACCACTTGAGGCCTGTTGGTTAAGTTCCTTCGCAAGTTTGGAGCCCGAGGAAGCACGAGCGTTGCAAAAATGTTAATAATATCCGGTCTTCCTATTCTGATTTGATGTATTAGTTGCACGTACCGGTCTGCGGCGGTGGCGGCATCCATGATTGCGACGTCGTTGCTTCCGACGTGAAGGACGATGTCCGACACACCTCGTGGTACCCAATCCAGGAGGTTGGGGATGTCTTCAATTTTGGCACCAGGTTGGCAGATAAATGCTGGGGCGTGCGGGATTGCAGGATCAAAGTGCTGATGTAAATATTTCACTTGAGAGTCCCCGATGATGGCGGTAGTTGGGCTCTCGACGGGGAATTTCCAAAGGACGTGTCTTGATGAAGTGCGAGCAGGAGCCATTGTAGAGAATGTTGCGAACGTAGGTTGCGTTGGCTCCGCAGAATAAAGATTTAAGAGAAGTGGGCACTTCTACAAAGACACTTTTATTTATCAACGTTTCGACCGCGGTGCGGTCTTCTTCAGGACTGTAGTGGTCTCGCGTCAGATGGACGTTTTAAGTTTGTGAGCTCAAGAGGAGGGAGAAAGGAGTGTAACACGCAAATAGCAACAACGATTCAAAAAATTGAAAAAAAAAATAAAAAATAAAGATGGGGGTGCGGGGAGCAGACAGGGACAATATTGGGAGAGGAAGTAAAAAAATAGAAATAAAAGAAAAAAAGGGGGGAAAACTAGTATAGTAAGGAAGGGTGGGCTACAAAAGGAGATGGCGAAACGAGAGAAAGGGAGAGGAAGACGGTGCGGGGGACATGGGCAGCACGGCGTACGAAAGCAAAACATGCAAACAAAACACACAAACAAAATGCACAAACACAAATGGCGCCGCTGCAGATGCGTGGCCAAAGAGGAGCCGCTGCGCAAATGACACTGGCAGTGACGAACAGGCCAAACCAGGCGCCTTTTGGGGTCTCACTAATCCGGTGAGCCGAGGGCTAGAACGTTAAGGAAGTAGTGGGCTACGTTAACGAGCACATGTCTAAGAACTTACTCACGGGGTCTGGGTTTCACTGAACGGTGCACCCCTCTCCGTGGGTGGGTCGTTGAACCGACCTCGCCGGGAATACTTGTTTGTAGGGGAGGAGGGCTGGGCTAGCTGCGTGCAAAGATATCAAATTGTCGGAAAATGTAAGGAAAGAACGTCAAAAGCTTATCAATACTGCACGAGGCAGGATAGTGTAAGTGAGGAGGGTTATGATTGCCTAAGATATACACTAGGAGTTATAAAAGGTATATCTGAGTTAGCCAAGTACGAGGTCAGTTTTCCAGCATTCAATCAACGGTAACTTTGACTGCGACTCATCAAACATTATTTACCTTCTTGAATGCACTTTGTGTAACCAGCAATACATAGGACAGACAAACACTGCATTCCGCATTCGATTTAACAATCACCGGGCACACGCCAAGTCTCTTCCAAACCTTCCCCTATCCAAGCATGTAAACGCAGAAGGACACCCATTTGACCAACTAAAAGTAACAATTATAAGGGGGCTTCAAAAACAGGCGAGAACGTGAACAGCGTGAATCCTATTTTATCCACAAGTTTAATACTATTCAAGAAGGTCTTAACGAAAAGCCTGGTACCCTTTCTTTTATTCACGACCTCAAAACAAAATAATACTACATTTCTCGTTACTTGGCTAACTCAGATATACCTTTTATAACTCCTAGTGTATATCCCAGGCAATCATAACCCTCCTTACTTACACTATCCTGCCTCGTGCAGTATTGATAAGCTTTTGACGTTCTTTCCTTACATTTTCCGACAATTTGAAATCTTTGCACACAGCTAGCCCAGCCCTCCTCCCCTACAAACAAGTATTCCCGGCGAGGTCGGTTCAACGACCCACCCACGGAGAGGGGTGCACCGTTCAGTGAAACCCAGACCCCATGAGTAAGTTCTTAGACATGTGCTCGTTAACGTAGCCCACTACTTCCTTAACATTCTAGCCCTCGGCTCACCGGAAATTAGTGAGACCCCAAAAGGCGCCTGGTTTGGCCTGTTCGTCACTGCCAGTGTCATTTGCGCAGCGGCTCCTCTTTGGCCACGCATCTGCAGCGGCGCCCTTTGTGTTTGTGCATTTTGTTTGTGTGTTTTGTTTGCACGTTTTGCTTTCGTACGCCGTGCTGCCCATGTCCCCCGCACCGTCTTCCTCTCCCTTTCTCTCGTTTCGCCATCTCCTTTTGTAGCCCACCCTTCCTTACTATACTAGTTTTCCCCCCTTTTTTTCTTTTATTTCTATTTTTTTGCTTCCTCCCCCCAATATTGTTCCTGTCTGCTCCCCGCACCGCCATCTTTATTTTTTATTTTTTTTTCAATTTTTTGAACCGTTGTTGCTATTTGCGTGTTACACTCCTTTCTCCCTCCTCTTGAGCTCACAAACTTAAAACGTCCATCTGACGCGAGACCACTACAGTCCTGAAGAAGACCGCACCGCGGTCGAAACGTTGATAAATAAAAGTGTCTTTGTAGAAGTGCCCACTTCTCTTAAATATATATATATATATATATATATATATATATATATATATATATATATATATATATATATATATATATATATATATATATATATATATATATATATATATATATATATATATATATATATATATATATATATATATATAACCCACGACCTCCGAATGTCCCGTGGGTCGTGGGTCGGATCCCACCGGCGGCATGGTTGTTTATTCTGCTGCTTGATAAGTAATTTTAATTAAAAACTAATTGATTGGCACTAGATACTACAAAAAAAAGAAACATTCACCTAAGCACCTTGGTTTCGGTGACTGTTGGCTTCCTTAATATATATATATATATATATATATATATATATATATATATATATATTTATATATATATATATATATATATATATATATACATATTAAGGAACAATTACTGGGAGGCATGCTCGGCAGATGGGCACACACTTGCTTTGCTTAGTCATCAGTGAAGTCCGTATTAACTGATGTGCGCAAGTAGTTCTTAGCTCACCTGTAAAAGTGTTATTTGCTTTAGCAATTACGGATAGCTGTGTTTAAAACACCTATAAATGTTCGCGAATTTATGATACGAGTACGCCACCCATCTCTAGTAAATTCGCCTGAGAGGCATTCAACTGCGGGAAATATTACTCGATTGGCAACACTCCGCAACACAAAGACGGCTGTCCTATCGTGGCCCGCGGAGGCACTTCCGCGTGGAGTCGTGCTTCAGCATCTACAGGCTGTGCTATAAATTGAAAGTGCTTTGGCAACAGCGAAGCAATTATAGCGGCTAACCAGCTCATTCTAACAGGACTGAAGAACCAAACCGATAATCACGCCGAAATTGTCGCCTTGCGCGTATAGAGATGTCGGGATTGAATTACGGGCACAACCCGATCCGTCCCAAGAAAAAACCTTCTTCACAGAGCCCGACGTGATGGCAGGCCAGCGCATGAGTTACAGGCGCCTCATTGAAAGGTGCAAGCATCTGTGCGCGGAACTATTTGCTCCTAGGTAAGTACATTTATTGTTTTCATCGAGGGTGATCAGAATAAATGTCCACTTTAGACTTTTTTCACCTCTTTACAAGCATTGCTGAAATGCAGCAGTTCCCAGTGGTTGTCTCAATAGAGAAGCATCAAATGATGACATGAGAACTTGGAGAATGGCTGCGCTTATTCTTAAGATGTACTTCTACAAACCACGCTTTGAGGGCGATAATACTAACAGAACGGCAGAAAGCAAAAAGTCTTCACGTTTTATCGAGGAAAGCGTATGCAGGAGACGTTTCGCGCTCGTATTCATTTACGCCGACTGATCTGCGTTTGTGTTCGAGTTCGGTGTCTGTGTCCATTAACCGGCAGATACGCCCACTGCGGAACCGGGGAGCTCGAGGAGGGCAGGGTGCGCCGAATGTATTTATGCGAGGGAAGTTTGGCACCTCCTTTTGCAGGTTCTCAAACAAGGCGGGTATAAATAGAAGTAGGCAGAGGGGAGGAGGGCATCGAAAGATAGCGGCGAATATCTACTTGTCCTCAACGTGATCGGCCTTGTTCTGCGTGCACTGTCGCATTGACGTACGGCAGTGCTGAGGGAGGCACTGTCCCAGCCCGAGAGCACTGAAACGTTCCACTCCTGGCTTACTAGTTATAATGATCTCCTTGAGGGGGTGTGACACCTGACGCCAGTAGGACATTAATAAAGGTCTTTGCTGCGAGGGTGCGTTTTCTTTCTGCCTGGGCCGCTCAAAAGACCTTGCCGACGAATCCTGCTTTTCACCACTAATGCCGGTTGCACCAAGAAATCCAGAATCGTGAGGTGCAGTCTGGCAAACGGCCCATGCAGTAATAAAACGCACGTTTGCCGCAACGACCTGTGATAGTGGCATCTAGTGTTACACCGTTCAAAAAGGTTGGCGAGAAGCGCGGTGTGCGTGCTGTTTTTGCGGCCCCGGAAAAGTTGGCGCGCATGTGTCGCCTACTTAATGACACCAGAAGAAGCCCAGCTTGAAAAATTAGGCACACCAAGACACTTGTCTACTGTGAGTCAGGCGTGGTGTACAACGTTCTTCTCGCCTGTGGCGAAAGTTACATCGGCAGACTGCCTGCTTTATCAGTAAACGCTGGCAGGAGCACCACGGGGCAGTTGTTTTCCTAAATGGTCGAGATCATTTAGCCGACCACATTCTCCAATGTAGGCATGACCCTGCATGCAAGGCATTTTAAACCGAACACGCGTATTGTGCATGTTCGGCACGCAAAAAACCGGAAATTTTTGAGGGCTTCTGTGTTTACAATGAAAAAGACAAACACATCAGCCGTCCTGCTTTTGCCCTCAGGAAAAAAGATAAACTGTAATTACCGGACTATATTCCGCGCCGCGTGTTTCGTCTGCCGGGACAAATTTCGGCTTAAATTTGTTCAGGTTGTCTACAAGCGGTATACAGTCGGTAAGAAAGGATTTTATTGTCGAGAAGTAAACGTGTGCTTATAATTAGACAGCACAGATTTCAGTTCTAGCACACGTTGAAGTCGCTTTTCCTAATTTTGATGATAACAAATCTGATTTCGTTATATGTTAATTAGCAATATAACATGCCGTTGGCGTCCACAGAAGGCCCTTTTATTTTCTTAAGAACCGGTAGACGTCTCCTACTCTGGCAAACGACCTGAAACAATAAAATAATGCATATTCCGCACACATGAATCGTCCTCCTGACGTAAAATTTCAGCATTGAGACACGTATATAGTCCGCAGACTATACTCCGGAATTTACGGTAGGTTAGCTGAAGACGAAAATTTCGGTCGCGTCAGCCTCTTAAAGTAAAGGAAGAATACCGCCAGATACGAAAGAATGAGCGTGAGTTGACGGAAACGTAAGCTTTTGTTTGTTTTTGATTTTTGAATGATAATCGTCCTGGTCCTCAAACGTATTCGCGCGCCAGGTGTCACCAGCGCCGCATAATGTGTACAAAATGCCCACTTTTCTTGGCATAAAATCCAGTTCAGATCCAGCGTTCGTTGTGTATACTTTCCCTCCGCTCGAGTGTTTTATCTGCGCTGGAAACAGGATTTATTGTTTCGCCATTTTTCACGCCTTCAAGGATATATCATCTTCGCTCCGAACTGAAAAGTTCAAAATTCGTTTTATTTTTCACAGCGTCATTTGTTAACGCGATGTTTTCGTTTATGCGGCGACATTTTCGACTCCAAGCACCAGAATGGCCTGACGACACGCATGGCGTCATTGAAAAGCACCACGCATATTGGTCAGATTGCTGATCGCTTATTGGTTCAAACACAGGGATCACAGCCGTGGCCTCCTTTTCTCTCCTCAGCCCCTTTTCCCTCTTTTTCACTGTAGCAGTCCCGCCGATCGTACGCCCACCTTGAAAGGAGTTCTTGCGCGACCATCGGTGACGTGCCGAACGTGCGTGACGCACCCCTACTATACACCCCACACAGCTCCCACCATTATGTCCGTACCACGGTACTGATAATTGCAAATGGCACCTCCAGCACTCACGTCGAAAGGCATCCCTACCCAGAATTAATATACGGCCCCTTCATTTGCCATTACCTGAGCTGTAGCTTAAGTTCACATTAAGACACCGGTAAGCGCGCAGTAAATTTTATTCATATGCGTTTATTACGGGTGTTCCTGGACTTCTTTAAAAACAGAAAAACCGATGCAATCAGCAGCTGCTCGGCAGACCTGACGGCAAGTTTCTGGCTTTTCCGCTTCACGCATGTTATGCAATGCCAGTGTCAGCTGTCCTGCAAAAGCTCGCGGGATACGAGAAGCTGCTTCGAGAACGGAAAAGGTGAAAACAAAGTTTTTCTTTCATCACGAATGCTGCTCGCAATGCATTATCAGCTGGCTTCTCCTGAACTGCCGCCGGTCACACGTACATGCCCACAGGCTGAGCCTTATGAACAGGTGCACTGCTCATTTGATTACTTTAAATAGTGGTTTTGAAGAAGAAACTTACAGGATGGTTCAGGCAGAGCACGAAAGCACCTCACCCTGCCGGTTGCGGGTGGGACAGCTTTAGGTTGTGCCCGGCTGGGTGCATTCCTGATGAGGCGCTTCTCAAAGGTTAAGCGCCCCTTGGCCTCGACAGCGGGAGCGGTGGTAGTCACCAGCGGCTGCTCCTCCGATGATACTGGTGTGACGTGGGACGTAGGCGACGAAGCGATTGGCGAGCTCGGCGACCGCTGGCTACCCAGATGACCGCGTGACGCAGGTTGCGACGTTCCGGCAGCGTTAACGGCAGCAGTTGGCTCCTTGTCAAAGATCATCCTCCATCGCGAGGTGCAGTCGGTACAAAGTCAGATGGAACTGAACAGCGAACTGGTTTGGACGCCCCGGGTTGGACGCACATAGCTCTGCTAGCCCCTATGAAGAAATAGTTCTAAATAAATATTGCCTGCGTTCGATGCGTCGCTCAGCTCGAGCCACCGTTTACTACTGTTGTTGTTGTTCGTCCCTTGGAAAATGGCACATACTCACCAGAGGAAGTGGGCGCACGTTAAAGCGTCAGGAATAAAAATAGACCGCTTGAAGTGAAAAAAGAAAAATAAGAATATAATTAAGGACAAGTAGATGATTTCGAACAATACAAATTGCAAGAGGAGGGCGCGGAATCGTTAGATTTGGCAGGAATCGTTTCAGAGGCAGTTATGAACTTCTGAACAGCGAAGAGAACTATCCCGACGCTGAATCTCATCCTCATCTGTGTAGCGCCAAACGATGCCAAATTTACACAGACAAGTTTTAAAAGGAATTTCCCGGAAACGTTTTCGGACGGAGGCGCAACAGCGGCAGGACAGGAAGAAATGATAAAACGTTTGAGGTTTATTGTTGAAGGGGCACTTCCTGAGGGAGACCATTAAGATCTATGCAGATAAAAGTTTATGGGAATTATCCTGCACCTAAGGCTTTTCAGGGGCACCTCTAATTTTGGAGCTCCCTGAGCACGCAGATATTTCGATGGAGGAATCCATTTGACACCTAAATCGTGGAACTTCGGCGTCCGCAACATCCATGGTGTTCAGCTTGGGCGCACTTGAACATAGGGCAGAAGTTCTAATGCCAATCACGTGAGCCCTTGAAAAACTAAAATGCATGTGAAAATAAAATAAAATTTCGAAAGAATACAGCGGTTCCAGTGGGAGCTCCAGAAAAAGGGTGAGTAAAGGAGAAAAAGTGCGGGCTGAGAAACATCAAGAAGAGGAAGAAGCGGGTACATTTCATTCAACCTTAGGACATCATCATCATCATCATCATCATCATCAAGGATATGTTCCAGCCCAGATAGGCAAAAAATACGCTCATTTCTGTGAAAGCAAGCAAAGTGGGCTTTCAAGGTAACCCCTGGCCTGCTAGCCAGCACTTGGGAGGAGGAACAAGGAAGATATAGTGGGTGACGATGGGGGCTGCAGGAGGTGCGACCCAGGTCGACAAAGGATTGGGTACTTGGTGGGCAGGGATCTGGGTTGGAGCCTGCACATCCTTGGGGCTGTAATCCTGCGGGCAAGGGAAGGGTTGCACGGAGGCATGTCTCTGTCGAGGACATGTGCCCATTCGTTTCTTCTCTTCCCTGGTGAACGGCTACTGATTCCAGATAAACGTGCAGGATTTGTGGGGAGAAGTTAGGAGTTTAGCCGCACAGGATATGTGCAGGCATCACGTAGGTGGCGAAGTAACGAAGGGCGTTCTCGCTGTCCATGCCGACTGAGATGGTGTTAGCGTGGTTAGGGTGGTGAAGTACCACCACTGCATTTGCTTGTGTTTCAAATGAGTACCTAGAAGAACAGCGCTGGGAAGTACACGATGAACGAAGGTAAGGACAGACATATCTGCTCATCAAAAAGTGAAATTTTGTTTCGAAGCAAAGGCACAAGTTTTACAAAAAGAGCATGGAAGCCGGGGCTATTCTGCGCGATCACCGAAAAGCAGTGTGATCGCGCAGTATCGTTCCGGCTTCACGCCCTTTTTGACCCTCGTCTTGATCGCAGCGCTGTTCTTTTAGTTTAGGAGTACCAGCTAGAACCAACCTTGTCCTTGTGAATGTCAAATGAAGCCGAATCCGAAATTCCGATGTGACAATGGACTTTATGATGGCGGTTGCCTACGCAGATTTTGTACCGTTGGAGTCTGCTAACGTTGCATCTGTGTGGTAAGTGTCATGGGATGGGGTCTCAACGTGCCCAATCCCTCTCCAGTTCCATGTTTTGGCGTAAAGGCTGGATTGTTACGCGTTGTAGATGGTCCCACGGTGGTCGAAAATAAGTGATAGGTGGGAGGTGTCACGTGCTCCTTCCAAATGCTCCTAGTATGACACGTCCTGATATGGCACGGGAGGTGGTCAAGCGGTGGTACACAGCTACATGATGAGCGGAAGTCTTCTCTAATGTGTTGTGCGACGCTGTCTGCTCAATAAGGTAGTTATAACTATATGCGTATAACTGGCCACCTAGCTCAGGGCGGAAGAATTTTGGATGGCTGTGTTAACTGACGAGCTTTTAGGTAGGTGGGGGTATGGGAGGATGCATGACTCGCGAGAACACGGTAGGTTCGACAATCTTGTGTAGGTCATGTTCATTGAGTCCATGCTGGTGCGGGCACGGCATTTAAGCATGTGGAAGGAAGATGGGTATTTCTTTTATATGGATTATTATGTCTATGCTGTGCTTTTCTGGTCCTCTTCTTAAATGAAATCAAGGATGCGAAAATGTGCCTTACGTGGAACAGGAAGGTTATCCACTTTCAAATTATTTAGACCGCACTTCACATTAAACACCTTCCCCTTGTGGTAGAAAAGAAATGTGTAGTCCAATTTTCATAGCATTCGAGCCTCACGCTCGCAGCGTGGGCGTGAATGATGTCGAAGCCTTAATGGACGGTAATTGCTTGACATACTCGGTTACCATTGACACAGCAGATCGTGATGTCATCCGGATAGATGGCGTGTTGTAGCTGGGCAAAGGCGGAGACACATTTCATCACCTCGCTAAAAAACGGGTGGTTATAATCGAGTGTCTTGTGGCCCATATGATAGGCACTGTTGTTGAGGGCTGATTATCAGGAAAAATGGCTCTTAGTAACCGGTTGGAAAGTAAATTTAGTATTCATTGTATAGTCGGGCTCCTGTAATGGTTTCCTGAAAGTTGGCTAGGATTGCGCTGTGGGAGATATTGTCGAAAACCCATTGATGACCACACCCACAGTAGTATGTAGCTGGAGAGCGCAGGGGCTGCATGTGCCTTTTTGTATAATCGTGCAGCCACAGCACGGCACCACATGTGCTTGCGGAAGCAATTGAGTGTAGGGGCAGGTGACGGAAGAGTTATAGATGTCACTCTAGCTGAGGTAGTACTGCGAGCACCATTCTCTCCATAACCTTTCCGATACAGGGAGGAAGTGATATTGGTCGGAGGTTTGCAGCTGAACTAATCGGTCTACTTAGTTTCCTTGCAAAATTCTCTGCCTCTGCAAAAACAACGGCACATAAGCGCTCGCAGAGGGCTGCTAGGCCGCGAAAGGAATGAAGAGACCGCAATGCGTTATTTGATTTAATTAATTACAACACTGCTGCTAATCTTAACCAATGCACCAATATAAAAAAAATATCAAATTAGAATATCTAAACTGCCGCAGGCTATGTCCGCGAAGCATCAGGACTCGCAGAACTCTGCAGGACGCAGTCTGCAAATGAGAGAAAACGTGAATGAGGGTTGTGAATCAACAAGAGGGACCCCGAACATAGTCACTTAGAAATTGCGTTCAACACAGCACACTTTTCATCAGGAATTTCGGAAACACCTTTGGGTTCATACTAAATGAGACACTGAGGTATAGCTTCCGTCAGAGTGAAACACCTTCGAAAATGCCCGCTGCTCCTTCAGTTACACTCCACCCTAAAACCTCAACGCAAGAGGTTTCTCCACTCACATTCTTGAATACTGCATGTTCTGCACAAGTGGAACGAAAGTATTCTTCAGTATGCAAGCAGGTTCGCTGCTTTGCATCTTGCCGTTATTTTTTCCAGTACTCTACGTGGCCGCTTCATGCTATTCTTGCAGCCGTCATGAAAGTTTAGAAAGAACTGTCAAGTATTCTGAAGAATTGGCGACGCAGATGAGTGTTCCGCGACTCTTATCAATTCTTGGACAAAGTATCTAGCGTGAGTTTTTTGCAGATGAGTAGGACACTCCACCCAACTTTTCACCTCATTAAAATCTGATTTGGTGGCTTTTTTATGGCACTGTTAATATTTCTCCAGAAGTAATATGCTCAATAATTGGCGAAAAATTTCCATTTAAAAATTTCCTCGCCACCCGATTCGAATTTGGGACGTCAATAAGAAACAAATTTGAAGAGCACTTAAGCCAACTTCTTCCCAACAAAAGGAAAGAATTTCTGTTGTCCTGTACGATCACCTCACGATTCTCGAAGTAATTTCGGCGTCACGTTACAACTTACTATACCTTTGTTATATCCGATGTGTTCGCTATATCCGGTTATAAGTTACGACCAATGCCTTCTAAAACATCCTCTTTCCGTCGGACTAAGTGGCCGAGTTGTTAAGGCGATTTATTGCTAATGCGTTAGGTTCTGCCCATTGTGGGCTCCTGTCCCATCCCCGCCGACGTTTCTTCATCTTTCATTTTATTTGATTGATAGGTGGAACGTACAATTTCTGAGGACGCACAAATCCTGTCCAACATGATGGCCCTAAGGCTGTCGCCTTAAAAAACTCCGTGATCACCGCTTTAGGGTGAACACCAGCGTTTCCTAGCCTCAGGGGTGTGTTGTACGTAACAGCTGCTCAGAGGTCATGAGGCACCTGCCACAATAAACGATACAATTATTCTGGGTATGATGTGGTAGCCATAGATTAAGGCAGGATGCTCTGGACAAAGCGCGACTGGAAACAGCGAGAAGCCGGATTCGCTACCTTTCTTTCATTCGGGCCACGTGGCGAGGTCTGCTTTCATGCTTCCCTGAAAGACTCAGAAATAAAACTACGTTGTTTTCGCGTGTCCACTAAACATTGAAGTTCTTCCTTTGCACTATTCGCTTTGCTCTAGATTACATATGCCTTATTACCCATGTTCTTGGACGACTGTCCGAATGAACTGCACATAAGCCTCAACTCTACGTTGCTATCGACAGGTAATGTCTTTAGGTAGACTATAGAGACGTGGTGAAATGGGATACTGTTTGGGAATGCAGTAGCTTCAGATAAACACAAATACAGCGCCGTAAATAAGAAGGACGACCGCTAGCGGCTGTCTCCGCCTCTCTATGTGCTTTAGTTCTAACAGTGAGCTCCTGATAAGCCGCAACATATAACGCGCATTTATTTTGGATACTTACATGGTAAACAGGACAGGGTTTGTTGACACCAAGCCTTGCAATATGTTGTCATTGCTACATATACATACCCTTCTAAGAAAACAGTTGCGCCTAAAGTGACTGCTTATTAATTAGCAGCAGGGACTCAGTAATGCGGCAATAAATGCACTGAAGATTCGCAAAGTAAATTTGTATCGTTTCTGTGGCCTAATAACGCATTTAAGAACTGCTACTTCGTGCATATCAACGTTCACCTCACATCGCTAGGTCGATGTAAAAAACTAGCCACCAAATATATTTACCTGGCACACATTATCTTTGTGATTTGTTGAGCTGCAGATACCAACAATTTTCATATAGCTTGCATAATACCATGCGCCACGAATACGCTCATGGTGTACCGTCAAGAATGGCGTTTGCGGTTGCGTTGTCAGCTGAACAACTGCGCGGGAGGAAGTACTGCGCATGCGGCTGTGAGCGCCACTTACGGAAGCGGCTGGCAGGGGCAGCAGCAGCACCGCTACCGGACGCGCTCCTAGGTGCAGGAACTCGGCCACCATGATGAAGTGATGGCAGCCGGGACCTTTGCCTGAGGAGTCTGCACCACACAGGTGGCGATGCGTGGGGCCCCAGCCGATGTCTTGCTCCACTGGAAAGGGGTTCGAAAACTCAGTTATTGGCTGCAGCCGATGATATGTGAGCAAGAATATTGGGTAAACGAAAAGGCACAATGAATTCCGAGTTCGTAAACGCACATAAACAAGCACTAGTGCTTATTCAATCTTACTCAAGAGTACAGGATGGTAAAATTCTGCGTAAGCAGTGAATTTAGGTTTTGTGAAAGCTGTTGACCGATGAGGTGAATTGGATGAGGAAGGTCAAGGAAGTGACGATGTGTGATTAAAGAATTGACGACATCTCTAATTGGCCTCGGTTGTGTTATATCAAATGTTGTAACAATAACAACTGCACATTTACAATCATTATCAGTGAAAAAAAAATTAGAAGTATTTAGTATTATGCGGTCTATCTCACCACCAACTCCAAATGTAAGGATTAAAGACTTTGCTTCGCGCGAAAACTGATCGTACACTCGTATTTCCTAATCTCCATTCAAGTTCATTTCAAGTGATGTGCACAAGACTTTTATGTCATTAGTTCATCTTAGACAATTTTATTTCTTTAGAAATTACGGGGAATTTACTTTAGAGCACTCAAACTTGTGCAAAAATTTAATGATGTCACTTCGCCGCCCTACAATACCTAATTCGTCTAACACGTATTAATCTTCGGAGAATTGTTACGCATGTGACAGCACTGCACAAGACCAAGATGGCAGTCTTATGGGTGTGCGGTGGCCTTTCGACATGTTGCCGTTCTTCGGTCTCTATTCGTTATGCAACGAATTCGCGGAGCTTTGGCGAAGGAGACCGGATTACAGTGGCTAATCAGCTAAGCGTAATTTTACTGAAGAACCATCATTGATAACCACGCGGAAATCGTAGCCTTGTTTGTTGAGGCGTCAGGATTGCAGTATGGGCAGCACCAGGTCCGTTTCCAGATAAAATAACTATTCAGGGATGCCGATATGTGGAAAGCGGGAGCACTCGCGCTACCGGCGCCTCTATGAAAGCTGCAAAGAGCTGCCCACAGAATTTACTCACTGCTACAGGCAAAGTCACTTTTCTGTTTTCACCAAACTCATTCGGCATAGATAAATGACCACTTTCAACTTTTCTCAACCGTTTGATAGGTGAAGCCCAGTTCTCAGTTATTGAGCAGCATTAAATTTTGACATCAGAAAGGGGGAAATTGCTGCGCTTGTCGTAAAGCTAAAGTTCCGTATACCACGCTTTACGAACGAGCATTCTGAAACCTTGCTTTGACTCAAAGAATGCTGAAACAAAGTTTTGACGCCTGCTGCAGGCGCCCATACAAGCACTCATTGAATCACATGGTGGAACAAGCGGTCATCATTTATATTTACGGTGGGAACGTATTCGCCATTAGATTTGGACTCGTGCAGGTTTACAGCTTTAGATGGTATTCGCAATCTGTGTCCGATGACCGATAGCTGCATCTTGTGTGAGCACGCTGAGCTCTTGGCGGGCAAGTAACATCAAAACTTAATGTGTGAGTATCTGGAGACTTCCTGGCACACTTCCTAGGTTCGGACAAGCACCTGACAGGAGAATTCGAACAGAGCACCAAAGCAAACCAGCGAGAAGCAAGCTCACCTTGCCTGTCTCTGGGGGGACGGCTGGCCGCTGCGCCCGGCAGTATGTATTCCCGCATACGCGCTTCTCGGAGCCCAAGCGCCCTTTGCGGTGGTCGTGGTGGTGGTAGTCGTCAGCGCCTCTTTCTCCGAAGTAAAGGGCGAGGCGTCGGACCGAGTCCCCGAAGCGCTTGGCGACCTCAGCGGCCGGTGGCTCCCCCGCTGGCCGCCAGACGCGGGTTGCGATGTTCCGGCGGCCCTCACGGCAGCATTTAGCTCCTTGACCATGATCATCCTGCATCGCAAGGTGGAGACCGGAATGAGGGCGATGGAGCTGAGCAGTGGGCCGGTCAGGAGAGCTTTGGTGGACGCACATAGGTCTGCAACGCATCATCGAAAAACGGTTCGAAATAAAGATGGCGTGCGTTCTATGTCTCGCGCGGCTGGAGGAGAATACCGGAGCCCCTCTTTTTCTTCTCCTTCCCGTTCGCTTTGCGCGTGCGCAAGGACACAATTCGCCAACATTTCCGAGGTCCCGGGACACGCGATTTATCCCAATGCAGGAATTCATTTTACGCCTGCAATCGCGGAACCTCGGTGTTCCTCCCGTCCGCAAGCTTCTGTTGTTCTCCGGAGACACTCATAGTTGGAATGTTATCTATGTAGGCTTCCATAAAGAAGATGAAGAAGAAGACGTAGAGGAACAAAGAAGAGTGTGGGTGTGTGCCATTTTTTGTTGGTAAGGTCAACAACAACTGCGAACGAATAATTAGGTTTCCACGGGAGCTCTGTTAAAAATGAGAAAAGCAGATGAAAGGCTTGGTATACTTTCTCGCGAAGCTCTCAGCCTCTCTTACTTTATGTTTCCTGGAGGCCTTCGGCTTTTGTGTCCTGGTGAGCTTAGAGGCAAACTAAGGATTGGAAAAAGCAGTAGATAAAGAGGAATATTGTGGTCAGAAGAAGAGAGGCAGGGAAAGAGGTATCTTTGCCGTGAAATGCACTCAGTTCGGACTTAGCTGTTCTTTCCTGGCTTGGCACTGAACACTGATCCTTATCGTCCTCACTGATCCTTGGCACTGATCCTCATCGCTATACCTAATCGCTACCTTGCACCTCAAACATACTCCAGCTACTCCGTATTGAGAGACAAACGCTTCCGAGCCCTGCTTAAGGGCTCAATTAGTCAAAAGAGTGCCATCTCCGATATCTCCAAACGATGATATACACCAGCCCACGTAAACTATGCGCTATTGACCCGAAATCATTTCAGGCGCAACGCAAGTTCTGCGCGCAAAAAGGTGACTTAATTATTTTCGTATGAGACCCGCACCTCGAGGAGCAAAAAACGTTCGTCGAACGAGCCAGGTCAATAGCCCTCGCCATCGGAGCCCTGGACTGAGGACTCAACCACTAATATCCTCTTCCATAAACCCGTTTTTCCTATTACATATTTTCAACAACAACAAGTTCTTAGCCTTTCATAGTGAGCGACAGAATGCTCTTCTTTCGCCGCTGTTTGTGTGCCGTGACTCGTGTGGTCAGCGCTCATCATGTGCCGAAGAGGAGGTGGCGCCCACACATGCTACGCATCACGCTGGGAGTGAGCGACTGAAAAACTTTATTTGCTCTGGAGAGTATTCTACACCAAGTTCATGCCGGACTCCAGTGTCCACATTCGCTTCAGCCGGACACCACCGCCGCTGTGTCGACCCGCCCTTTGACGCTGCTGCAATAAATGCGGTCGAGGTCGTGCAATAAGACACCGGTTGGTACAAATCAATCCGGAATCCTTCAATACGGCACTTAATTATTTATATTTTAATGCATTAATAGTCCCATTACGAGAAAAGCCGGCGGCGTGTGTGTACTTGCAGACGGTACAAAAAATCCTAGCGATGGCAAGAAAAAATGATGACGTCATCAGCCTCCCATATGACGCACACAGCAAGCCGAGCCCCTCCACTTTAGACAGTCCTATACATGTCGTTTGTCAATATATACTCGCCACTGGCCGACCTCCATGTGGCAATAGTTTCCCTGACATTCGTTCCAAAATTGCGCCGCAATTTTTTGTCGCACAGCGTTCCGGGTGGTGTCATACGATTTATCGTTGCATATAACTTGCATACATGTGCTAGTTAAATGGGAGGCTAGCTTGCGACAGAGGTTCGAACCGACGACATACCTACCTTGAATTTTATACCTTGTCAGACTTTCCTTTCAAAACTGTGATGCAACCGTTCCTCGTACAGCGTTCGTGGTGGTGTAATGAGCGCGTATGTGTTTGTGGGTGGTGTGCGTGTGGGTTATGTGTTTGCGAGTGGGTGTCAGTGCACCCAGGGAGAGTAATGCTTTCGCATTCCCACACGTAAGCAGTGTTAAGTGTCTGTGCCGAATTATTCTTTTAGCGGTCTTTGCAAACTTACGTAGCGCCAATATAACGGATGAACAGCGATGATGACGATTATATCTAAACCACAGCGCGAGAGGGTGCCAGTTAAATGAGCGGCGCAAGAGGCTGTGGAGATGGCCGAGTGGTCTAATGACGTAGTCAGTTTGGTGATCCGAAGCAAGTTTTCTTGCTCTGCGACGAGGAACAGCATTTTTCGCTGGCCGATTTGGATTCAGATCCCCAGTTCTGACTAGACCTCTACGGACATCGTTCTGCTTCGCGACTTCAGGGTGACACTACGAATCGCCAAATGGAATTATGCGCCGCCGGCGGAGAGAATCCCACTTTTTACTATAAGCATAAGATTTTTTCCCGCTCCACCCAATTAGTAAGGGAAGTGTTTGGAGTGTTTTCAATAAGTAGAGCTTTTATGTCTTTCTAGTTCGATCTCATGATATCTTTCAACTTAGAACGATGTTTGCCTCAGTATGCCGAGAACGGGAGCTGAAAGTATTTCATGCTTAAAAGCTGCGTAATGTATCTAGCTGCAGATATCCTGGACGGCAACTTTTTCGTGGTGTTGTACAACATTCCCGTTGACAGTATTACGAACGCAGACCCCAATTTTTCAGGCAAGAGTAAATGTCAGCTGCCTGAATGGACAGAAGTGGTAATTCATGGAGTCTACTGCTGTCCCTTCATTTTTAGTTCCTTCCTGGACAATATATTCAGCCCCAAGGAAAGTTTAATACGAGTATCCGGTCAAGAAGCGATTAAAAGGTCTCAGGAATACAATTATGCCTCCCTCGATGCGCCTAAACGAGCTCCAGCCATAACTACCGACATGTATTTCCCATTACGACAGTATATTCATTGCTGCGGCATGTGAGCCTGGTACTGCACGCATATAGAGCTACCGCCCGCGAAAAATAAATAATTTCCTTGTGTCAATGGAGACCGTTATCCAGCGTACTTGTCTTGCGTGAAAACTCAACAGCCTCCGGCTTTGTAAACAGCGTATGTTCGAGTCTTCACGTCACGTCGGCTGCTTGTCATTGCTTCGGACTTCGTGAAACTGCTCTCACCGCATAATGCTACGCACGCGACGTGCAGGAAACGAGTATGGAACACAGGAAGTGTTCAAACATGGGCGCATATAAAGCTCGAAGGGGTGATCGAAATAAAGAGGCAAACGAACGCATAGGCCTCCGTTACTTTTCCGACAGTATATTTTATCTCGAACAAAGATAGCGTTTGCGAAACCTTTTACAGACCAGCGTTATGATGCCATATTAATAAAAATGTAAGCAGCGCCTGGATACAGATTTATCCACCAATAATTCTTTCAGGACGATCTCTGGGACAAAAACAGTGAAGTCCTGAATCAAAGCTGTTTTGCGCGTGAGGAACACACAACCCTCTCTTCCCTATTCCTCTCTTGAAGAAAGGGGCGCTTAATTCGCTCTAATGCGGTACGCCCAACGACGACGGTATGGCAAATCGTCCAATCATCCTTTCTGCAAAGGGGCGTAGGTTTTTCTCGATGGCGACAGCAACTATATCGTCACGGAGACGTAGCAGTGACCTGGCCAAAGCTTATTTGCTGCATAAAACAGTGCGCAATCACCACAACATAATTCTGGCAAGCGTACATAGGAGAACATTCTGGAATTCATGTAAGCAAAACGAGATTAATAAATTGGCGTTCGTTGCCGTATTTTTGTCCGGTACCACAGTTTGCTGCATCAGTCTCAATGTATATGTAGTATAACGCGGAGGCTAGAAACGCGAGAAATAGAGCTTAACGCTCTAATACAATGTCGTTGCTATGGAGGCCGCCATGTTGGATTCTATGCGCCGAATCAGCTTAACTCGGAGGCTCGAAACGCGACCAGTAGAGCTGACGCTATAAAAATGCATGTAAGAAGAGAATGGCATTCAGTAGAGGAAAATACGCTTAGAGTACAAGGAAATAAACAAATACAAATGCAATTGCTGTCAGAGAAGCATATGCACTTGTGGGAAGGCAGAGCTTAACGCGATTCAATAAAAGACACGAGTCAGTGGGAGGATGTCAGTAAGGACGTGAATATATATATATATATATATATATATATATATATATATATATATATATATATATATATATATATATATATATATATATATATATATATAGCAGACAAGGCATATGAAATGAGGGGCTCGTTTGACAAACATATTAAGGAAGCCAACAGTCAACGACACTAAGGGACATAGGGGAATGTTTCTAATCCGTTTTTTTTATATAATTTGTAGTGGCAATTAATCGGTGTTTAAAGAAAATTACTTATAAAGCAGCAGAAAAAACAACCATGCCGCCGGTGGGATCCGAACCCACGACCTCCGAATATCACGTCCGGTGCTCTTACCAACTGAGCTACGGCGACGGCTGTCCAATCTGCTGCTCTCGTGGGTATTTATGTCTTACTTGTAAGTGAAGCTTGAGAGTGTTCACCAGCGCCACCCTCGTCCATAGCGGTGGACGTAGCACGTCCTGTAATACCGCGAATGTGACGTAGAACGTCATCTAACTGCTGCTTTATAAGTAATTTTCTTTAAACACCGATTAATTGCCACTACCAATTATATAAAAAAACAGATTAGAAACATTCACCTATGTGCCTTAGTTTCGTTGACTGTTGGCTTCCTTAATATGTTTGTCAAACGAGCCCCTCATTTCATATGCCTTGTCTGCTAATAGCTTAACGAGGGTCTCGGTTCTGGCAGTCTTGATGCCATAGGTAGCATAAGAGGGCTCTCGCACAGTTTCCGCCCTCGCCGTTAGATGACGTTCTACGTCACATTCGCGGTATTACAGGACGTGCTACGTCAACCGCTATGGACGGGGGTGGCGCTGGTGAACACTCTCAAGGTTCACTTACAAGTAAGACATAAATACCCACGAGAGCAGCAGATTGGACAGCCGTCGCCGTAGCTCAGTTGGTAAGAGCACCGGACGCGATATTCGGAGGTCGTTGGTTCGGATCCCACCGGCGGCATGGTTGTTTTTTCTGCTGCTTTATAAGTAATTTTCTTTAAACAGCGATTAATTGCCACTACTAATTATATAAAAAAACAGATTAGAAACATTCCCCTATGTGCATTAGTTTCGGTGACTGTTGGCTTCCTTAATATATATATATATATATATATATATATATATATATATATATATATATATATGTATATGTATATATATATAGTTCAGAAATAGAGCCACCGCGGTGTCTGAGTGGTTATGGCGCTCGGCTGATGGCCCGAAAGACGCGGGTTCGATCCCGGCTGCGGCGGTAAAATTTCGATGGAGGCGAAATTCTAGATGCCCGTGTACTGTGCGATGTCAGTGCACGTTAAAGAACCCCTGGTGGTCGAAATTTCCGGATCCCTTCACTACGGCGTCTCTCACAGCCTGAGTCGCTTTGGGACGTTGAACCCCGTTAAACCAAACCAGTTCAGAAATATAGTTCAGCAGTATGCATTGCTGGGCAAGTTGGTTCATGACGATGGGAAGGTTGGTTGCGCACTCCCTTGTGAATGTCTTTTTTTTGTGCAAGCTATCTTTCCATCGACACGAGAAATTTTTAAACACAACGAGTGATAGTTCCAGCAAATGTGCCAATATGCCTTCTATCGATAGGTTTATGCCCCCAATCTCAGGACTTTCATGATGAAGCCTGACATCCACAGTCCGGTTGTCATCTTCACTGAACGCACTTGCAAAATATTCGTTGAAAATATCGCAGATTTCAGTCTTAACATTTGTAGCTCCACGTTCCGTGGCCATCTTCAGTTTGTTTTTCCTTTGCAGTTGTCAAGTTCTTTCAGAACTTTTGAGATGATTGTCATAGTGACCATTTCATGGTAACATTATATAACTTGAATTTGGATCGTTTCGTAAGAGACCTCAGTTCAATGCTTAGATCTGCCATATCGCTAGACGCAGCCAAATCGCGTTTGCTCTGTTGCTTTTTTTTTACACCAGCCTACTCTTCTTTCCAGTTGAATAATATTCCTTATCAAAGGACTGCATGCACGTTTCTTTTTGTTATCTCTCTTACGTAACGAGTTATGCACCTGTGGACTAAAGATTTAAGTTTTAACCACAATTCGTAGAAGGTTACCGACTGCTTGAAATTCAATTCTTCGAGCGAACAAAAGCAGAACTTATAGCTCGACAGGTATAGCGATGTCGTCAACCCTACTAAAACCGTTGTAAGATGACACATGCACTTTCTGCTTTCCAAACGAAGCGAAGGCCACTTTCATCCTAACAATGATCCCGATAAAATCCCGCTTGATTATCGCGTTTTTGTTTTCAGTTCGCAAGTGGTGCTGAAAATGCAGCGATATGCAGCGAGCGAGTTAGAGCGCTGCGATGCCGCCTTTGTATAAACTGCGTTGGCGGTAGGCTGACACATCCGGATTCCACAACGGCCGTTCGTGCTTTCAACTGCCGCGACATCCAAGTTTCTGCCTTCATCTGGTGGGTGAAGTTTGCTTTCGAGCTCCCTGTACTCTGCGGGTCTACGAGTTGTCTCTGCGTGAGAAGAAAAAGAAAAGAACGCAATGCTTCCTCTTCTTAAGCTAGAAAGAACTGTGCGCACTCTTTCGCGGTCCAGATGGCAGGTGTGGCATGCACGCGTGCTTAAGCACCGGTAGCCGCTGCTGCTCGTAATAATTTGCAGCAGTGAAGCGGGAGCACTGCTTTTGTTTTTCCCCGATTAAGGAACGAATATAAGAGTTGGAGTGTGTGGTTTGTTGTTGTGTTTACGCTCATTTGTTTGTGGGTACCGCATCAAAAAAAAAATAATCTGAGAAACGTTCCTTAGGTGACGGGCAGTCCAACAAAAAATTAAAATAGAGATTGCCTTGCCCACAGATCTAAGGAACAGAGTGCAAAGAACCCGTTTGAAAGCTGCGGGGTGCGCGAAGCTTTTCCCTCCCGGCAGGTGACGTTTCAGGCGAAATAGTCTGTTTACGTGGCGTGAGCATCGCGGGAGAGCAGTTTAGAATCATGGTAGGTGCATTCTTACTTGCATGCGGGTCAACATCTAAAGAACATAAAACATTAAGATTGCATCAAACCCTTCCTCGCAGTGACTACCTGACATCCAAAAAGCCCCTTAGGAAGTAGACTGCCCGCCTGCGTCAGGTATATCGCCGGCTCCTTTAAGGCTCAATTAAAGCCCGCCGCGCTGACGCGGGCTTTGCGCCGGCCGATGTGTCAGCTGTTCTGTACAACGCTTGCTGTGCCAGCACAAGAGGAGCCTGACGCGTCTTAATCAAGCAAGGCGCGGCTCAAGGCAGCTTGAGGCAACTGCATGTCGCAGTCATCCTCGGGGCGATTGGGCAACCAAAATGCGGCAACAAAACGATCGCCGTCATGCAGCTCTGTGCAACGCAAATTCTGATGATTCCCAAGGAAAGTTCCAACGATTTTCCGAGCACAGATAAAAACAATATTTTCTTGAGTACTGCAGACCCAGTCCTACACAATAACACTAATCAATGAGGTCACGGTCGGACATTTTTGTTAAATATAGTGCTCAGGCTAAGTGAAACTTGATGGGGCCGAAAAACACATAAAGGTACTCTTTTTTTTTTTGGAAGATGCTAGCGTATACCGGTGACGATTTTCCTCATGGCGGTCTCGTTGTCTGCCTCTACACTAGGACGTCTCGTAATGCATTTTGTTGCTTTGCTTTCTGATATCTCTGCTCTAAATATCACTGTTTTTATATTTCTGTTTTGCTCACGCTTTGTGTCAAAGCTCTGCCGATTAACGCGAGCTGATAATTTTCACCAGAATATTTTAACGCATAACACCGCTTAATTAGCCGCCCACCTTGCTTGCACTCGTGTCAAGGCGAGGGAAACTAAAGGCGGCATTAACAGCGGTGTCACAGCTGTTAACAGGCAGCTGCTGGCCACCGTGTACCACGTTCTTTTTCCAGCTTAAAACGTTGGTTCCGGCGAAGGCGGCAGCAAAGGAAAGATGCAGATATAACGCGAACTGATTTGCCGCTAATTCTGTGCAGTTGCACGCTGATGAATGTAATTGTATTCAGACTAATCGTTTTTTTTTTTTGCTCTTCTGGTTCTTCGCGCCGACTCCAAGCGTTGCCATCCACTGGCTGGCTTTCGTTGCTTCCGCAACGAATAAAAACCATGACTGGGAAATTCGACTGTCGCGTATTTATTTTAGATGGGATGAGTGCTTATGCGAATGTGCTGATATGATCGGTCGAGTGGTACTGTATACTGAATACATGCAGATGACCGCTGTAGTATTTTCGCGTTGGCATTGTTCATTAAAACAGAAATCCATTGTAATGAGGCGTAGGTTTCACGTGTTCCATTGGGCATTGGCGTTTGCAGCTGGTGCTTTGCGAAAACACTTGGCACTTTTCTATCAGCGTGTTCGTAGCCGCAGCGCCGAGATCTGCCGCACCGGTAAGACGCCACTAGTCCTAATCTTTTTTAATGGCGACAGTACCTACGTCACCGATGAACCTATACCATAGGTTGTTTTGCCGTCAATGCAAGTGCTTCTATGCTTAAACACTACAGTCGGATACAACTCAAGAATGAAGCAGCAAATGCCCCTCAAAGGAAACCTTGCAGCCGATGATGCCAACCGATTGTTATGACGTCGCGGTTAATCCCCTCGAACCTGATAACGTGTACGCACGTGGCTTGCGACTGTAAGAGGATTGACCACGGATTAACCAGATTAACTGCGATGTCACGAGAACAGGTTAAGGCCATTGGCTAGAGAGCTTCCTTTCAGGGGCACTTGCTGCTTCGGTCAGACTTTTAGTCAACTTTAGGTGCTACTATAGAGCATACAACCAAAGTCTAGAAGGACACGCGGGTGCGCTCATGGGGAATGTCCACGATAGTGGAAAATTTATTGCCTTCAGAACGTACAAACGCACTATGAACTGCGAGGACAAGGAGGCTGAACATTTATTCAATGCCTGTTCATCGTATGGGGGCCTCTTAGCTGCAAGCTGGAAGCTGAGGGCCTCCAGATTGCATCACAAAATAAAATAAATGAGGAGGGACCGTTCTATTAACACGGAGGCAACAAACTCCTCTATCACCTTTTCTATAGCTTTAGCGGGTTCATCGAAATGATAAAGGTGCTCTTGCAGTGTATAATTAGATGTAGGTAAAGCAAATACACTCTATCCTCTATTTTGGTCTTGGGATCACCCGCTGAACAATACATTCGACGACGTCTTAGAATTTTCGGCTGCTTAATTTAAAAAAAAACGTCGCCACAGGTGTCGGAAAGCGCCCCTAATGTAAGTATAGTTGTAAGATATGTACGGGTGGAAACGACTTACTTATGGAAGGCTCTTGACGCTTGCAGCTCTTTCCATCAACCGAGTCGCCGCTCAATAACATGGGTGCACGTCACACAACGCAGTGTATGGAGGGGACATACGCATCGCTCTGCTACAAATGTTTATGCTGATGAGGCTGCTACTCATAGGGGAAGGTATGTGCACATTGCTGAGCTGGTTCTTTCCTATGCATGTGCCTGCCTTTTCATCATACATTGTTTATCAATAGTCCAACCCGCCACCTGAACATCAGTGATGGCGGTCGGAAAATGTATTTTCTGGCTGGCCAGAAGCGACGTCAGCGATGGCGTCATCGTAAAATTTCGCATTTTGTGTGCAAATACTTTTGAAAAAAAAAAGAATTAAATACAAGGACGTGTATGCAGTACAGAAGACCATTAACTGCGTACTGCATATATTTTCATTCTATATTTTTATCACATTGCAGATTGCTTCCAAATTGTGTTTCTGCGTTCTCGAATGAAATGACGTGACCTTTAATTTGGAATAAAAGTTTTGTAGCGTGAGCTACACTGGCCGAGGTTGAGACGTTTCGCGTGGCTCCTGGAGAGCCGTGGTGTGCATGCGCAAGGAGCAGTGACGTCACAGGGCGCGCAGCTGGCGCGCCGCTGCCGCCGCGCGCGCCTCGCCGGTATGCGCATTCCAGAGTAGAGTCATAGCCACGGCAGACGCGTTGGCGGCGACGCGTGCCCAGCTGTATGCCTCACTAGTGCAGTAGCCATATCTGATGCTGCGCCGGAGCCGTTTGATAGCGCTTCTCATATTGTGCGCATGCGCAGAGGTATCAGTGGGGGCATACATATAGCGGGGCGTTTGCCAGAGTTGTATAGCCATTGAGAAGGAGAGCGAAATTGCTGCTCACGCTACATATATCCTGGCATAGCCGAGCTAAGCCACTGTTAAATTTTTTCATGAGGAAGACAATAGGAATATTTTATCTTCTGATGCGTGCAGACCATTCAAACCGAGATGAAAGCCTCTCAAAAGAGATTTTTAAAAAGTCTAGCTTTGTGAGCACTTTTGTAAAGCAAGATAGAACATTAATGAGAAACACGAAAACTGAAAGCGTCTAGTACACGTTTCTCTAATTTTCTTTTGCCCTAAGCTCTTAGTAGCCGGCGGTAGAAAAATATACTTCGCCTTTTATTACACAACCGAACATTTCGAGTAAATTTTTTTCAACCACTGAACTTGATAGCATTCCCAGGTGCCCTTACGAAAAGAAAAACATATTTTACCTTGTGACATGAAAGAACAAATAGTCCAGATACAACACAGGTGACATTTTGAATCCTTTTCTGTTGATAGTTGATAGAGCCACTGTTCCAGTTAAGCGGCGATCCAGGGTTCAAAACACAGATCAGAACGAATTTTTCTTTAACTACGAAATTTCTCTAGAGGCTGTATAGCTTTCTTTTGTAGCTTTATGTCTGAGCGTTGGTGGGTGCCACTGAGAAATTACTCCCTTATTACAAATCTACTCCACCTTGGCGGATTCCCCTAATCATTAGGCCAACCAAGTTCGGTGGTTGGGGTTCATATCCTACTTTGATACATGTATTGAGTGCACTTGTTGGGTTTCTTATCCATAAGCAAATGGCTGCGCATGCTCACCCAGTTAGACTTTCAGCCAAGAGAATAAATAAACGTTTAGAAGTCGTTGAAAAAGCCGCCGCGGTGGCTGAGTGGTTACGGCGCTCAGCTGCCGGCCCGAAAGACGCGGGTTCGATCCCGGCCGCGGCGGTCGAATTTCGATGGAGGCGAAATTCTAGAGGCCCGTGTACTGTGCGATGTCAGTGCACGTTAAAGAACCCCTGGTGGTCGAAATTTCCGGAGCCCTTCACTACGGCGTCTCTCATAGCCTGAGTCGCTTTGGGACGTTAAACCCCCATAAACCAAACCAAACCAGTCGTTGAAAAATATCGTTGATCATCCAGCCTTTTCTACGAGACCATGCTAGAATTTGGAAACTATTAGCTGCTGTAGATGAAGCGCAGTTGCATCACTATAAAGGTGGGACAAATGGCCGCCCGTGCAACGATGCCTCGAAAGGTCTCGAAGACCAAACAAAATATTAAGAAATAAGTCGGAAAAGCCATGGCCTTACCGTTTTCTGATGAGGAAGGCGTGGTAATGACGGGCGATCTTTATATGGGTCTTTCTATCGACGTAGGTTACTACTGTTGCTTGTTGCACCGATTCCAGCAACCGCAGAAAAAAAATAGAAGCGAAAAAAAAATTCTTCTCTTGGACTACAATGCGACACCTGTGAGGACGCGGGATGTTTTAACAAAGTTAAGGTTCGATTACGTATAACACGCACAGTACTCAGCAAAATGTTGTTCCATCTGACTGTTGCCAAGGTTTTGAAGCTTCGGCCGAAGGTGAATATGAAGAAGAAATAAAAAGTTGCATGGTCCTAGCTAATTTAGTTCTTCTTCAGGCTTAGAATTTTTCAGCGCTTCTTCGCATTTTGCGTAAGCGCGCGACCAAGCTTTAAGGTAAAGTTAAAATGAAGAAAGTAAAAAAAATGGACGTCGTGCTCTCATTTCCTCTCCCTTTAGTGAAGCCTCAACTCCACATGTCGCATTCGGTGCGCTACAAACTGCGCGATAGCTGTGCGTGTCCCTTACAACACTTCGTGCATGAAGAAAAGTGCTTCTCGTCACAGGTGCGGATGTGACGTCCTTTCAGACTGAGGTGCAGGCGCGTCAAGCGAACGAACGAGAAGCGCACACTGTCATTGTCACCAAAAAGAAAAGGCCAGGCGTATTCAAGGTGCAGTACATAACTCGAACTGAGGTTTCAAAATGTACGCCCCTTGATTTTGTAAAGATGGAAATCAACCAGCATTCTTGGTGGCGGTGATCTGGTGCACCCGGTAGTAGAGGATAAAAATTATCTACCCCCTCCCCCCCCTAAAAAAAGACAATGAAACAGTCAAAACGATTGAGAAACACGCCATTTTTTGGGGGTCTAAATTGTTACGATGTATTTTCTCCTAAAGGCTCTATAACACATCTGGGTCATCCAGCATTTTCTTTTTAATAACGCTACAGTAAGCATTTAATTCGGGATTAACTCTTGCACGAATGAATATGCATGTAAGGTGTTAAACGAAGAACGTTTATTGCGGAGAAACATGAATGTATTATTTTTGAGCAAGTAGCACTATACCGGGCACATTTTTGTGTAGAGAATTAAGCGCTTGAAAATCCGGCTGCACTCCAGGACGAAAGCGGCCGTACAAACTTGGACGCCCCAGAATGTTGGAGATTAATGTGTGCCCCACGCTCTGAGGTTTTCAGAGGACGCATTCATACTGCAGGCATTTTGGTTTTCGGGACCATTGTTCTCAATCATTCTTCTCGATATTGAAGTAAAAATGTTGTTTAAAAGGAGAATAGTTGCAAAGAGACCAATAGGAAAGCGATGGAAACACCAGAAAGACACAGGGCGAATACAGGCATGGCGTCTGCTCAAGCGTCGATGAGATGCCACACTGAAGACAATACAACACAGCACAACACAACACCGTCCAATACAACACAACAAAAACTGTTTTCAGAAGTGTGTCTCTTTTTCTTGTGATTCTGCCTGTTGTTTTATGGTTTATTTATAACGCTATGCAACAATGGCCCAACTCTCCGTTTTATTACAGTAAAAGGGAATGGCATCGATGGTTTATTACAATTCGACACACAATCTGATTGGAATTTTTTAATTGTGTTGATGCTTAAAAAATTTAGTAAAAACTAATAAAAAGGTAGTGCAAATTGCGTTATGTGACAGACATCAATACCGCTTTATATTCATTCTTATATACCCCGTTTGTTCTTTAGGACTTTGATTCAAGTTTCGTAAAAGCCGCGGTACAGTATTGTCTTAGAGTGCATCATAAGGTTTAATTACTCCCGTGACTGTCGGTAAATTTTGCAAAATGTTCTTAACGCTCACTCATGTTCATGGGAGTGAGCATTACAAATCCAGGCAGTTAATTCGTCTGACTGCTTTTTAATTCTCTATTTATTGCACAGGCTGCCGGTCCGGAAGGAACGACAAGGAAGGCTGCCTGTCCGGAAGGAACGACGATTTATCAAAAGCCACCCAACTAGCTCTTTTGATTACTGTGCCCCATGTTGGCCATATACTAAAGTGATTGATACACGGTAGGAAAGTTTGATAACAAGGTAGACATTATAGACTCACTGTGCTTGCATCTTTTAACGAAACAGCTAAATGTGTGTATGTTCTTTTCTGTGCTGTTTACGCAGTGCTTTTGGGTTGGTTCTTTCAACTGCCGTCGGCACGAGAGGAAAAGTACAGAACGGACGCAGCTTTGTAACGACCATCAACGTTTGAATGAGCATCGCGATGTTTTCGTAAAGAACGGAACGTCAGCAACTTCCTCTTATCCTTGGAAGCATATTACCATGCTCTGTTCTGAGGAGTTTGAATACGTGAGCTGCCCTGCAGGTCACATTCGTCACCATTGCCAAGCAGCTTTTGCTCGCGCGGCGCCCTGCCGCCTCCGTTTAAAGGCCTCGCTATAATGGAGCCTATTCCTCATCATAAACGACAGCAGAATAATGAAAACAAAGATGGCTCTTCTTTGTCCCTGCCATGTTAAACACCGGTTTTAAAACGCGAGTTGTCTGAACAAACTTTTCCACATCGTCGGCTAGACACGGCCTTCCGTTAAGGATAAGGCCTTTTCCGGTTTTATCATCACCATTATCCGCCGATATAACCACGAGCTCAAACAGCTCAAAAAACCTGATCGCTCTCATTTCCTTCCAACGGGATGGAATAGAATATTTACGCTGACTGCTATGGCGTTTTACAAAGAGTGAACCAGGCCGACCAAGAAAAAATAAGCTCAAAGTCTTCGTTTTACGAAGGAGAAGCCAGATTTTAGGCGTTTTTGCAGAAACCTTACTCACGCAGCTAGGTGCCTGCTCGCTCACTTTGGCGTCTGTGTTGTTGTTGCACAGAGTTTTATCAGATGCGGCGGGTTCTGCCGAGCAATCGTTATCCATAAAGCGATTTAGAGGGGTAGACACAATGCCCGGGAGAATTGGCGGAAGCGAATCGTTATCGTCGTATGCTTCGGGGTTTGATCAAGACTACGACGCACGATAACAACTCGCCTTTGCTCAGCTATTCGTTGCTGGAGACAAAGCCATTTTGTATCAGATTGTATATATTCGTTGCTTATTTCGAAGGGACGTCTAAAGCGAGGGCCTGCACGAGGTGAAGCTGACAGGATGTTATAGAAAAGACAAAAACGAAGACAGTACATGACGCGAGGTTCTTTCTCTTCCCACAGGAGACCGCTTCATGCGATGAAACTCCTGCAAGGCCCCTAGGACAAGGTAGAAAGATCAGTAAGCACGAGATGCCTTCCGGCAAGGGACGCTCCCCCAACGGGACGCCGTTTGAGATTTCCGCTGGCGGGACGGATCAAGGTAGGAGCACTTTCAGAAACTCGAGTTTCGCTTAGTCATGAATTTAGTATGTATGTACGCCGACTTTACGATGGCTTTAAAGAAACTGACTGCTTTGAACATTTGCTGCGTGCAGCAAGTTCCGCCAAACACAACCATCGGGCTTCTGTGTGTAGGTCCCGGCGTGTTGATCACTTACGTGAGGTGCGGAACGCGTGCGATGCTTCAATTTTTTTAAGGAGCGACTGCACGGCGAATTTTTGTGATTGGAAAAAAAGCTTCGACGCGGATGTTTTAAAGCTTAGGTAATTCTGGCCTGACGAAGCAAAAAATGTTTCTCTACCGGAGCCGCAGGGCGACCATTTCAGAAACGCCCCGGAGCGGAATCGTAAACTTTACGGTACATAGTTCAGGATGTAGCTTCTCGGTGCAATGAATTAAGTTCATTATTTACCGCGTGTTTGGTTGGATTCATTTTTATACAGCGTGTTCTGTTTATCGCCGCCAGCGCGATAGTTCCTCTTGAAACCACGCGGGGTGAGTTATCGCGCGTATGGCTTCATAGAAACTGCCAAGTCTTTGCAGAAATTAGATATAACATGTGGGTGATTCTGCGCCGATCGCGACTTTTCATGATGACGTCCACCCGTTGCACAGAGCAAAAAGAGTCATGCTTAAGTACAGTGCAGCCGACAGATTTGGCTCTTCAGATTCTGACGACTGCCGTTGCCGAGCTTCTTTCGTCTATGGGCGGAAGTTCACCAGAATAAACGCTTCGTTTGAAGTACGACAGTAGCCTGTCTGTTTCAGGTGTGGTCCGTATGCCGTCACCACTACGTGACAGCACAATGAGGATGGTCCTTAGTCACACGTCCGTAACTTCGCCACTGCGAAGAAATGGAATAAACAGTAATATATTCCAGACTTCCTTTTGGAGCTGGTATTTATCGATCAAACGCATTCATCGCTTAGTGGCCCGTGGAAATGAAAAAGAACGCTGTCAGGTCCGCTCCATCAAGAGAGAGAAATAACTTCATTACACGTCCCACGATCGGGTTGGGAAATTAAACAGGCAGATGAAAGCTCGAGTTGGGAATCGCATGGTTGCCCAACAGACGGGCGTTGTGGGCCACCACCAGAAGCGGCCATAGCGGCACTGTGTGCGCTGTACTGTCCCAACCGCGTCGCCGGCGGCAGCAACGCAGTGATGCGGCGGAAAAAGCAGCGAGGAAGAAGCAAGAATGCGGCCCGAACTGCCTGTGCGGCTCCTTCGGAAAGCGACGTCGGCAGATAATCTCAGTTTGAGCCGAAACCATCCTACACTATTCCCCGCAGTCAAAGGCCATAGAAGAGACAAGCGCGATAGCACCCCTTTCCTTTCCCCTCCCTCCACCTGCGCATCCCCTCTAAGGCCGACCTGGATAACGTTGTCAATGGCGAGCAGGTGACCCCGAGTGCTTCCCCGAGTGCTTAAAAATCCCCTGGAGTTAATTCAGAGCCCTGTTTTTCGCTTCATTCTCTCTAATTTCCCTCGCGCTTCGTTAGTGTTTCTGCCGCAAAAACTAGCTGCGCCACCAACCCAAGATCTCTTCATACCACGTTATGTATCTAGGCTCATACACGTATTTCGAACATTTTGCGCAGTAATCAACTCTTAAAGAATGGCTGTTCTCTGCTCTCTTCTACATCTCATTCCGAAGCTATCATGATGTCAGATATCGAGATCAAGCCTACTAGTTGGACCTAGACGTATTTTATTTCCATCGTGGTCGAGCTAAACACAGACGGAAGCAGTTCCCAACCGAGGCCGCTTCCGTTACTGAACGGAAACCCTAAAAATTTGCTCTAGATACTACCTAACTCCTTCTTTCCAACCATTGAAGCACCCTAAGATTATAATAAAAGAAAAGAGTGATTGTTTCCTCTTGATTTCTTTTCTTTAGTTCGCAACTACAGTAAGAAAATAGTGGAACTGCCTTGCTGTCTGCACAGCACACCGAGATATCCCTGTACATTTCAATGAAACATGGAGAAGTGTGCTTAACCGCGCGCCGGGTTTTTTCTCTCTTGTTGCAGTGAAAGATAAGGTGACGAGCACCGACTAAACATGGGCGCACAAAATATGTGCTATCATAGACACGCGTTTTAAATAGCAATGACAGCTGCACATTGTGTGTAGAAAATTTAAAGTTTACGGAATATTTTATTTCATGTATTATTCAGCTGGTCATTTATTTAGTAGGCACGCACATTAAGTACGCGTATACACATAAGATTTCTAGTACATCCGCAACTACAACGATGAGGACTCCTGTGTCCTTAACAGGAAACTAAAAATAGTATTGCCTTCATATACTTCTGCTAGACCGCCGCGTCTTTGACATCAGTGGAACTAAGCTGGCTATCCTGCAAACATAAAATATTATCTCCCGTCGAAACCTAGGTGCATAGCGAGGCTGGTGTCAAGCCTTCGTATAACGATACACTGAGATGGGGGCGGGGAGGGGGGGCGTCGTCTTTTTCAAAAATTACAAGACATGCCTGATTTATTACGCAAGTTTACTGCGACGTTGCAAATCCTTTTTTTTTTCATTATGACCTCGACGTTACCATTCATTTTAACCGGAAAAAGTTTTGGTACTTGTCACCCCAAGAAAAACCGGTTCGCATGCGAGCGGTATATATATATATATATATATATATATATATATATATATATATATATATATATATATATATATATATATATATATATATATATATATATATATAAAGGAAGCCAACAGTCACCGAAACCAAGGTGCATACGGGAATGTTTCTATATATATATATTTATATATATATATATATATATATATATATATATATATATATATATATATATATATATATATATATGACTGTTGGCTTCCTTAATATATGTTTGCCAAACGAGCCCCTCACTTCATTTGACTTGTCTGCTAATAGCTTAACGGGGGTCTCGGTTCTGGCAGTCTTGATGCCATAGGTAGCATAAGAGAGCTCTCGCACAGTTTCCGCCCTCTCTGTTAGATGACGTTCCACGTCACACTTACGGTATTACAGGACGTGCTACGTCCAACGATATGGACGAGGGTGGCGCTGGTGAACACTCTCAAGGTTCGCTTACACAAAGTAAACATAAATACCCACGAAAGCAGCAGATTGGACAGCCGTCGCCGTAGCTCAGTTGGTAAGAGCACCGGACGCGATATTCGGAGGTCGTGGGTTCGGATCCCACCGGCGGCATGGTTGTTTTTCCTGCTGCTTTATAAGTATTCTTCTTTAAAACTAATTGATTGGCACCAGATATTAAAAAAATAGAAACATTCCCCTAAGCACCGTAGTGTCGGTGACTGTTGGCTTCCTTAATATGTTTGTCAAACGAGCCCCTCATTTCATTTGCCTTGTCTGCTAATAGCTTAACGGGGGTCTCGGTTCTGGCAGTCTTGATGCTATAGGTAGCATAAGAGGGCTCTCGCACAGTTTCCGCCCTCGCCGTTAGATGACGTTCTACGTCACACTTGCGGCATTACAGGACGTGCTACGTCCACCGTTATGGACGAGGGTGGCGCTGGTGAACACTCTCAAGGTTCGCTTACCCGCAGAAACATAAATACCCACGAAAGCAGCAGATTGGACAGCCGTCGCCGTAGCTCAGTTGGTAAGAGCACCGGACGCGATATTCGGAGGTCGTGGGTTCGGATCCCACCGGCGGCATGGTTGTTTTTTCTGCTGCTTTATAAGTATTTTTCTTTAAAACTAATTGATTGGCACCAGATATTAAAAAAAATAGAAACATTCTCTAAGCACCGTAGTGTCGGTGACTGTTGGCTTCCTTAATATGTTTGTCAAACGAGCCCCTCACTTCATTTGCCTTGTCTGCTAATAGCTTAACGGGGGTCTCGGTTCTGGGAGTCTTCATGCTATAGGTAGCATAAGAGGGCTCTCGCACAGTTTCCGCCCTCGCCGTTAGATGACGTTCTACGTCACACTTGCGGCATTACAGGACGTGCTACGTCCACCGTTATGGACGAGGGTGGCGCTGGTGAACACTCTCAAGGTTCGCTTACCCGCAAAAACATAAATACCCACGAAAGCAGCAGATTGGACAGCCGTCGCCGTAGCTGAGTTGGTAAGAGCACCGGACGCGATATTCGGAGGTCGTGGGTTCGGATCCCACCGGCGGCATGGTTGTTTTTTCTGCTGTTTTATAAGTATTCTTCTTTAAAACTAATTGATTGGCACCAGATATTAAAAAAAATAGAAACATTCCCCTAAGCACCGTAGTGTCGGTGACTGTTGGCTTCCTTAATATGTTTGTCAAACGATCCCCTCCCTTCATTTGCCTTGTCTGCTAATAGCTTAACGAGGGTCTCGGTTCTGGCAGTCTTGATGCTATAGGTAGCATAAGAGGGCTCTCGCACAGTTTCCGCCCTCGCCGTTAGATGATGTTCTACGTCACACTTGCGGCATTACAGGACGTGCTACGTCCACCGTTATGGACGAGGGTGGCGCTGGTGTACACTCTCAAGGTTCGCTTACCCGCAAAAACATAAATACCCACGAAAGCAGCAGATTGGACAGCCGTCGCCGTAGCTCAGTTGGTAAGAGCACCGGACGCGATATTCGGAGGTCGTGGGTTCGGATCCCACCGGCGGCATGGTTGTTTTTCTGCTGCTTTCTAAGTATTTTTCTTTAAAACTAATTGATTGGCACCAGATATTAAAAAAAATAGAAACATTCCCCTAAGCACCGTAGTGTCGGTGACTGTTCGCTTCCTTAATATGTTTGTCAAACGAGCCCCTCACTTCATTTGCCTTGTCTATATATATATATATATATATATATATATATATATATATATATATATATATATATATATATATATATAAACATTCCCGTATGCACCCCAAGCGCAAGTTTTGTGCACTTCATGAGATGTTCTCTGTATTAATGCAAGAGCATTGCATGGCTCACCGGCAGCAAAACACGGCGTCGGTGTTGAGCAGCAGCAGTGGTCCCAGAAATTCCAGATGACGTCACCGTGGTACCGAAGAAAATTTCTTTCGAAGGTGCAGGCTTTGAAATCAGGGTTTTCAGATTGCGAGGCGGGCATGCAACCTATAGGCCACAGAACCGCTTTGCCTTTTGGCGAACAAAGGTGAACCTTATATGCGTTTGCTTAAGACTGTGTGCAGGTGTGTCTTTAGAAAGGAGGAAAAAGTGAAAAGAAAAAACGAAACTAAAAAGAAATAAACAAAAATAAATAATGCTTTATGTATTGCTTTTAAGTGCATATCCATCAGGTGATCAACAGAGACTAAACGCAATACGTACTATCAGTGTCAAATGAAACGCTAACAAGTGAATTTAAACTACAACTGCGGAACTGGAGGATACTATTCTAGGATGGCAGATTACTAGAGCGGTGGATTTTTGCATCGAAGGCGTTAAGACCATTGTTTGGAAGTATTATTACGCTACCACTGTATTTCCTCTCCAGCCACTAATAGTTTAAATTAATGTGCGCACGTCTTACTTGACGCAGTGAGCGCACAACTTGATTTCAACAATGACGTTGTCATCAATTTTCCACTGGGATTCAGCTCTCTTTCTGCATTTATGTCACTGATTTTCAACAAAAATTCTACTGCACGTGTTAAGCCAGATTTTACGAAATGCATTCCAAATTCAAAAGCGATTTTTATAAGGCATACATAACATTTTGTTGCTCGAAAAAGGCGGCTTGCGCACCCTAGGCGACGAGGTTTAAAATATCATGAATTCTTGTTCTTTCTGTATCCGCTCCCGAAACATTCAAAACACTGTTGACTTAGCGCACACTAATTTTAGCAAAAGCCCCTAATTAATATCACTTGAGAAGGTATTATCAAACTTAATGACAACCTTTAGTTGTCTAATGCTCCCCGGCCAGGCAAGATAACTGCCAAATATTCAAAAAGACAAAGTATTTCTAGCCAGATGCGGGCGATAAGATTTAATCAGTTTCACTCCAAAAGAAATATTCTAAATGACTGGAATTTATGTAGTAGAGTTGGCCAATATACGAGGCAAATTATCGTTCTCATCCTTCTAAATACCGTCCCATTTTTTAATGCGAATTTGACTAGGCTCCAGAGCATAAATGCACTCACAGATCGCCTCATGCCTCGACGGTAGCTGATTCTTCTTTGAGAAATAGCTCGCGTTTCGGTCAGACTTTTCATGTGAATAAGAATCCTACAAATTCAGCCCAAATTTTCACTCAAGCCACGACACTTCATTTCAAACCGACGCCATCTATCTAGATTACGCGAAGCCTTTTCACCGTGTTCCTCATCAGCGTCTAGTGGTAAACTCTCGTGCCTTCGAACTGAGCACATAGTATAGTCTTGATTCGTCGCTCTCTCTCTGACCGCTCACAGTGTTCGTCTGTTGGCAACTGGAATCCCTTAACTACCAAAATCATTCCACATGTCCCCCAAGATTCGGTGCTGAGTCTACACCTTTTTTATTTAAATTTATTAAAGACCTCCTTGCGGGGGTAGCATTTTCTATCCGTCGCTTTGAAGATGATTGGCTCTTTGCTGTCGCACATCTCTAATATTGATCAGTTGCAACGCAATTCACTTTTAACAAAAGTTTGTTTAATGGCTAATGAAATCCAAATTGCTCATGCAAACTAGCGTTTTTAAGTGCAAATTTATACATGCAATAATAAAGCAGCGTTACCTCCGTTATCCGTACTCGGTCAACTCCGCAGCCATTTCAGAGGTGGAAGAATACTGTTATGTCGCGTCGCCGTCACTATAGCAAGCTAAGCACTGATGCTTGCTTAGCAATGCTGCTTATCTTAGAACTGATTCATGCAACAGTTCGGTTTCGTCAAAACTCTATACTTTCACCGTCTCTAACATTCGTAAACTAATTTGTGAAATACCCATCCGCTGTAATATAAACTCTCGTCATGGCAATACAATACTGGCCTTAGCGCAACTAATATCGAAACCACTTTTGGCCTTCAGCCACGGGAACTTCGACTCAGAGCTGCATAACTTTCTTTATTTCACAAACTGTGTTCGCTCGTTCCTCAGCTACGAAACTCCCTTTTTCTGCCGCCACTTTCAACTTCACGCCGTCTTTAAGTATTTTTAATTTACTGAGCGTACAACGCCAGCACTGATGCACTAACGCTTCTATAAGCCTTTTCTCCCCATTACAATCGTATGTCACTTCGATATAGCCAACATAAATGGCTGTGATTAGGTCGTTCGATACGCCTCATTCTTTTTGTTTCTGCTTCCTTAACTGACAGGGTATCGTCAGTATTTGAAATCCCTGAATACCCGTCCTACACTTATTTTCCGTGCCTACACCACACGACAAAGCCTGTGACTTCTGCAGGAGCACGAGCACGCCGTAAGGAAGCTACCAAACAGATAGGGCCGCATTAAAGGTTTGTAAAGAGTGAAGTTAATGCATCAGATCGCTTACGCTGAAACTTTACGTGCCACAATAAAAACAGCACTTTTCTTTTTCCATTAACGTCCTCTGTGAATGATCGCATTCTACGTTTGCCCCAAACTCCGCGCAGCTCCATCTAGCCGTTTCAGTTCATCAGTTTTAAAGAATAATAAGTAAACAATGTTAACAGGAAAAAAATTCGGAGAATGCACTTTAGTTCAGACGATTAAGCTCCGGTATGACGCGAAAGCGCTAATGAATTAATGCCCATATACACAAAAGGGAGTAAGCTCTCCCCTAGCGCACTCCCTTTCATACAAGGGAGTTCGCTAGAGGACAGTTTACTTCCTTTGCACTCCCATGCAGGTGTTCTCCTGTTTAGAGCGCATTCGGAATTGGCCATTCTCTATTTTATATTCATAGATCGCTGGGAGTCATCATACCCCTCCTGGCGCAGTGGTGCAGCGGTTAAGCGATACGCCACTGTTTTGCGATGGGAGGTGCTGCCGCCGGTGGGGATTTTTGTGCGACCCAGGTTCCTCTTCCCCGAGCAACCTCTCGCGACCACCTATTAATTTAAGTGCCACTGCCAAGGCTGGGCCATAGAGTTTCTTACTATTAACTAGAGGGAAAGCTGGCGGCGCTGCACCTGAACCTCCATGGGCACGCAAAACATCATGGGGTGATAAGCTACTTGGTGCGAAACAGTAGGTTTTTTCAGGAACACAGAGTGGCTTTACTGAGATGTCCCATTCCGTATCCAAGACAGACGACTTCGGCGTAAAAGTAGTATGCAAAAGCCATAGTAGCGAAAACGCAACAGCACACGACGCCAATAAAAGGTTTTTGTTTTTCGAAATGCTGTGGAAAAACCTTTTAAAATGTTGAAGCGGCAACATTTTTTTCAGAAACATATTTCTTTTTAAAAGTGCGCCTGTTAAGCACGAAATATTGGCTTTTGTGGTCTGCAATGCTTGGGCAATAGGAGAGGAAGCCATCGCTTATTTTGAGCAAACTTTGCATTTTCATGCTTTTCTGCTTGTTTGTTACGATTTATAGACCGGACATTGAATGATAGGACATTCTTAATTACCGAACAACGTTTGTTTTTTCATTATTTTTTGGCCAAAAGTTGTAGTTTTGCAGCCGGTAGCTGTCCGCCCCATGATGCTTAGAGCGCCCATGGTGATACAGGTGGTCTCGAAGAAGCCCTATGCAAACTCCCATAGGCGAGGCGCGAGCTTTCCCTCAAGTTATTAGTAAGAAACTCTATGGGCTGGGCAGTTTGCCCACAATCCGCTTGGCAAGCTGTCACCTGCCGCTTAGGCCCGCCGCGGTGGCTGAGTGTTTATGGCACTCGGCTGCTGGCCCGAAAGGCACGGGTTCGATGCCGGTCGCGGCAGTCGAATTTCGATGGAGGCGACATTCTAGAGCTCCGTGTACTTTGCGATGTCAGTGCACGTTAAAGAACTCCAGGTGGTCGAAATTTCCGGAGCCCTTCACTACGGCGTCTCTCATAGCCTGAGTCTCTTTGGTACGTTAAACCCCCATAAACTAAGCTAAACTAAACCGGCTGCTTAGGTTGCTTCTCTAGAGATTTTTCGCGTATTTTTCGCTCACGATCAACGACGGCGACACCGACTTTCTTCGACACGGGGTCCTTTACGCTATCGAGTAAAAAAAAAAGCAACAGCAAGCTTGATAAAAAGGGAGAACTCGGCCGCACAGCCAAGCGCGATCAATTCGTTGAATGACATAGCGATGACGTCACTAACGTACGTTAGCGGCAAAACTCTGAGCACGTTTTGATTGGCTAAACAACAGCGACATTACAATAACTAATAAACGACCTCTTTCGCAACGTGGGAGAATGACTGAAAACAAGCCTGAGTTTTTTTTTTCAGCAGGTGGAGAACGGGTATCAACCGGCGGTAAGGTTTGTGGAGTAGGAAGACAGGTATATAGTCCTTGTGTGAAGTTTAAAAGAGACCTCAGCTGCACCACTTGAATATAACCGGTGGCGATTTAGCAAATTGTGGAATAAATAATACAGCGTTGTGCCGAAAGGCGATTTAGGAAAAAAAAACTGTTTTCTTTTAAACGGGGTGCGGCAAGGAGGAGTAAAGAGGAAATGGAAGAATGGGGTCTGCTACCCTCAGCAGCCTCAACAAAGGGAACTGGCTGGACCAAGGGGCTTTAACTGAAGTTTGTGGAGCAGAAAACGCAGCGTTTCGGGAAGAAATCACCCCAACTGAAGCTATGAAAAGTAAAACCTTAAAGTTTTCTAGCGCAGAAAGGCAACGCCGCGCGATTGCAAAATTTAACAACAGTTGCAGTCAGGAAAAAGAGAAGAGAGTGAGTTCACTAAAACTAAAATTAAACTAAAACTTTCACTATAACTATCGTTAGGAATGCATATTACCAGTAAGCTTCAAGAGATGCTTTTTAACTATGCGCCGCTTCGAAGAAATCTCAATTCCCCACACCTTTCGCCTCTACCCAGGGCATAAGATAATCCCCCTCGCCTACCTTCCTCATACACGCCACTCACAGCGTCCATTCCCAGGTAATGTTGGGCAACGTATCTACAGATGAAGCATCTTAATAGCCGATTCGCAAGTCCCAAATATCTGAAGAACCCGTCTCGCTTCGTTGCAGCGCATCACTTGAAGTCAACGCGACAATTGGTGACTAATAATAATTACGGGCCTCCTGCTCGTTATTACAACCAGAAATGACCGGCCATAGATCTGCCTCGAAATTGGGCGGCTAGAACATTGCAAGCGCTACATGGATAGCGCTTGCAATATACGGAATCAGGTTTAACATGCACTCAGCCACCTTGTGTCATCAGCTCCCTCTTGCTCTTACACGTGAGCTAAGTATGAAATAGATGACGAGGACATATACAGGGCGTATCACACTTCTTTAGCCAAAAGAAAAAAGTCCGAAAAACCGCAGCTCGGTGAAAGCAACGCCATCTTGTTTTCCGTAATTCCGGCCTCCTAAGTGTATCTTTATATTTTGCTTAGTTAGTTATTACCTACGTGTAATTACTCAAAATCTTTAATGTTCGCTTTTGAGCCAAGTGCGTTTCGTTAAGTTATAGAGGGGGCTCAGAAACAACTGATGCAGTTTCTTGTGGCAAATGTACTACCTTCGTGGTCCTTTCTTCCGGCATTTAATCCTTTCCGCCCTGGGGGCATCAATTCACACCCCAACAAAAAACTTCTGCAAACCAAAATAAAGTTCTGGTCAGGGCTAGTTGGTTGATGTTGAACTTGTAGAAACAACGCGAAAAACATGGGTGACGGAAAGGCGCACTTACGGACAAAATGTGCGCTGACTACCAACTCATTTATTCGGCCAAGCAAGGACAAATTTTTAGTTACAACCGCCACCCGTGCGCAATATCAATCGATATCCAAAATCAAACGATGAAAGCAAAAAAAAAATCCAAGAAACCATCGATTAACAAGGCATTTTTCGATCAATCTTCACTCGTTAACAGCGCACACCACAGCCTGAGAGAGGGAAAACAACAGAGCAACACCTAAACTGCTGAGTAGCATACGACAAAGAACCACTTTCGAAGAACAACGCAGAATATCGCATCATCTTAGCAGGACAGCTTCAAAAGGACAGAAGGCCAAAAAGTCGAAAACAAAGAACCTTTTTAGACAACTGCAAAGAATGTCTGCAAAGTACTGTAAAACTACAATAATACGAGCCAAGTCAAGGGTGAAAAACAATAGATCGCGGGAAGGTTGGCGGGAAAACACCATCAAAAGAGCAAGGACAGCATACACGTGTCCGCTTTTTTACGTTTAAGTTGTGTTTTTTGGCTCTATCATTATAGCCTGTCTCTTTCGTCCAATGTAAACACTGTTGTAGGTAAGGAGGATCTTCCAGACTAGTTTGTTCTTGCAGTCTGTGTATTTGATAGCTGGTTCTTAGAGCTTCACACCCCCTCCCGTTCACCAAGCATGGCACAAACTTTGTCAAACTTGCACGGTGCTGTGAAAAAAAAACGTTAATGCTTTATCTATGTATTCGCCATCTTCTTATCATTGCGGGACAGCCTGTAGAAATACGGAATAACATGGACACAAGCATTTTGACTGTTCTCTTCGCACTTTGTTCAACCGGCTGTTTTCTTTTTTTGTCTTCTGCCGCATGTTTTTCTCAAACGCCGGAAATTAATGTGTTTTCGCCGTGTCGGGCTGTGGCGCGCTCGTTAACCAATCATGTTTGGTTGAAATATGGAACGTTAATCACCAGTTCCTTCTGGTTGAGTTTTTTGGTTTCATCATTTGCTTCTGGAGATAGATCAGTTTTGCGCACGAGTGACGCTTGCGCCTATAAATATATCGTGTCTTGGTTGAATAAATGAGCTGGTAGTAAGCGCCCGTTTTGTCCGTAAGTGTGCCATCCGCTGTCGACGTGTATTCACCGGGTTTCTACAACTTCAGCTAGCGCTCTAAGAACGAGACATGAAGTGCTCAGTTTCACGGGGAAGCTTCCTCCGGGATACTTGTTGCTGTAGGCATCACTCCTTTCGCCTTTGTAAGAAGCTGCAAGCTCTTCTAAGAAGAAAGAGAAGTAAAGACTTGGCTGACAAAACCGAGGTATAACATTTTTTTTTCATTTATACTGCACTAGTCATTTATTTCTACTGATAATTTTGGAAGTTGCGTGAAATGATTTTGTAAGCTCATAACCGATTTATGACTGAATTCGTCGCGCCTTCGATGTGTGCTATTTTTACGCCACCAGCGGCCATTGAGTGACGATAGGCGGTCCGTCCTAGAGCATTCCGCTTATCTTTCTGCATGAGCGACTATATTGTTAAGTTGGTTGTATTGCCAACTTAGATATTCATCCTGGCATTTACACGAAATGGTTTTTTACCTGTTAGAAGGACTGCAAAATGGAAATATGTGCTATCGTGAAAGGCGAATGTTCGGATAGAGTCAGGCAATGAGAAAGCTTATGCTGACGAACAGCAACTGGTGCACATGAACTTTGAGAATGAGTGAACTTTGGACCTTGAGTTTTCATTTCTTTTTTTTTGGCGCTCCCTGTCTCACCTGTGAACAACGCCAGCGAGCTGAAGGATGCTCCCCCCCACACACACACCCCGACACACTATGTAACACCTTTGGCATGCCTATATACACACTGTTTCGCTACCTAAGGGAATTCCCTTCCCCAGACGCAGTACCTTTCATCCGCTATCCCACTCACTCGTCCTGAGAGGCTGCTTCGCGGACAACTCAGCCGGCCGGCCAGAAATGGCCATTGGACCGGCCCGTACGTGCAGCGCATGCCAGTGGAATTCTGGACCAGTAGACGACACACCAGGTGGCCTTTCTTTTGCCCAATACAGTTTCCATTCTTCCAATCCGGGCCATGCACACAGGACCTCGCGCCCCGCCGCTCGTGCAGCACGTGACACACCCTTGAAGCTGGCGTAATGCAGCGTCTACTTCTCTTTAGCAATGTGTACACAGTGGGAGCTTAACCACGTTCTGGTTTCCTCTTGGGAAGAAATACCAGCGCGTGATGAAAGCAACTGTTCAGACCATATTGCCTGCCTCTTGTACAAAACAGCATTTCGTCAAGCTGAAGGCAGTGCAGTTTATCTTGAATGTTACGATCTTTCCTGCTGAGATCACGTCTGAATACAGGTGCGAGCCGGGTTCTGGTGCTTCGTGACTGAGCACTTCGATGTGTTAGGATCCGCGCTAAGCGTCACTGAAGCGTTTTCTAATGCACAGTCGAAGACACCGATACAGACGTGGGGAAAGACCTGCAGCCCTCCAGGAAGACTAATGTATAGGTTTTGACCATCCCTGTTGTTTACGTGACGTTTTATCATGTGGGCCACTCACCTGTCTACGTTAAGATCCAAGAGAAACGATGGATGATCGAAAGGTGCACAGGAGGGAGCGGCATCTTCTGTGCCAAGCGCAAAATAAATATATCCCTTGAAAAATATAGACCAGAATCCAGATCCGTTCCCGAGCGGGGCATTTTCTGCCGAGTGGCAAGCCGCGATGCGGGCGTTTCTTTGCGGACTGTGGTGTCGCGGTACCTCCGCGACCGCGCCTGCCTTATAGCCGCGATTTACTACACTTCGGTCGGGTGCTGGAAAACATAGCCGAGCATACCTCCCCAATGCCGTTGCATTGCAGCAAGTTTTTGAATTATCACACTATAAAATCGTTGCGTTAGCCCTGAAATTTAGTTCGGCGTTTATGTTAATTACCGCAGACAAAACTTTTTTGAACAGTTTCAAGTATTAGGTGCATTGCTCGCACGCAATTCCAACGTGCTCTTGACCCTCCCTGCCAGTCGTAAAAACCACCAGAAATAGGGCTGTGTTGTCACCTGCGTGGTGGTGCCCCAGTCACATAAAGATATTATCGTTTTGAGTTGAACGCGCTCTCAGAGCTAACGGAAAACAAGTTATGCCGCGCTTTATTTAGACACCGCTTGTTATTCTTAGCCAATCTAGAGCTGCTTACTAAACTGCTTCGCCCGCATGTAACCGGAGGCATTCCATATCTTTTTAAACACTTAGCATACACCTGCGTCCAAGGTTAGAATCTGGTTTATAGTAACTACTTAAGAACGCTCCGCTCTGTTAATTAAGAGACGTTTTGATTCACTTTTTCGTTGTGAACCGTGGTAACCACAGCGCTCCCTCTCGAATTTACCACCATTGAGCGCTGGTATCCTATTTTTGCGCCATGCCACTAAATCAATCAATACTTTCACACCACCCAAGCATTACATTTTAATACTTGGTTGTGGGATGTAAAAGATTGAAGAAAAAAACACAAAGTCAAGGAAATCTTTCTTCGAACTAAAAATTCTGGGGCCGAAATAATTAAGGAAAGCCTCCGAAATAAGAAAAGAAATATGGGACTGCGCTCATGCGCAACCACATTGCAGCGCTCTCAGCAGTGTTTTGAAGGAACAAAATGCGCGCGTTGACCGTGTCGAAGTGAGCGGCCGCCGCTCCGTTCGACTGGCTGCACAATGATACAAATAAAAAAATGGAGGATACCTTGAACTACGCTACTTCACTGCTTTCCTCCTTTTGTTTTCTTTGTACAGTAAAAGCTCTGCGTATAAGGCTCAGGAAAAGCACAGTAAAAGTTCAGTATGGCCCCGTAAGATCTCAGCAAAAGCTGTGTATGGCTCAGTAAAAGATCTGTGTGAACTGGCTGCAGGTGCCGTGTCTATCACATATCGCAGATCGCGGCGCGCGCAGGCCATGTTCCGGAACATTGTACTGACGCACTTTGAAGGCGATGCTGATAGCGGTGTCGACCACTCACTTCAAGAAGGTAAGCAACGCACGTTTTTTTTATGAAAAACTTCTCTGCCAGCACTCTAACACCGTAGCCCAGAAGCGAAATCACGTGTTTTGTTCTTATATTTCTCCGGCTTTCTTTAAATGCCAGGAAAAGGGACCGCGTAGGAGATTCGTTGCCACAAGCAAACTGGATTGGTTGTTTAACTCCCTCTACAACTTCACAAGCGCACTTGAACATAAAGTGAATAGTTTCGAAAATTCCGGAATTAAGCCTAGCTAAATTACTAATTAAACGGACGTTAAAAAATACTCTGAGAGCGCCACTCGAAGGGAAACAATTTGTCGTTGGTTTCACCCACAGTTTTACCCACAGTTCGCACAGTTTTTTTTTTAATCCTCAGTTCAAGTTACGTGAAATATCGTGTATGTCTGAGCTGTCTTGTCAATGTGAGACCTTTTATTTTCCTTCCGACCCCTCAAGTTTTTTTCAATGCCATATGCACCCGCTTAACTCAGCGCTACGCGGAATGAATCTATCGATGACTGGCGCGAAACACACAGAGCCAGACGGCTAATTTCGTGAGGGAGGCGCACACAATTTCCTGCTTCGTCATTTTTAAAATCATATTCGTTTACGGACACCGCATTTCACAGCGATTTGTCACTTTTTACTAATAATGACGCGCTAATTATTAGACGCATTAACAACCAAACAGAAACGTCTTGGCCTATAGGATAACGGCTGTGCAGCTTTCAGCAAGCTTAATAGTGTACACATGTGCCTTTCGCTTCCCGCGAACTCTTAGTGGAGAGCGAGGCAAGACGAGACTCGTGGATAAATTTGAAATTACATTACTTGTTGCCCCTTAACTAATTACTCTGAAATTATAATAACTTTGTATTTACCTCGTATGGCCCGCCACATATCCTCTAGAATTTAATTCATGGTTGAGGAGATTGGTCCCATGGAAAGGTGCAGTGCAAAGGAAACAAGGACGACATGGACACATAGGAAGCAGGACAAGCGCTGATGTGTCTATATTCCTGTGTGTCTATAGTCCTATGAGTCTACGTAGTCCTTGTTTCCTTTGCGCTGCACCTCTTCATGATGCCTCACCGACTGACCCACACGAAGGCACTAATCGAGATTGGTCCTTTTCAAGCAGAGGAAGAAGTTCCGAAGTGAGCCTTGCTGAACGAAAAAGTGGTCGAAATGGCGCGAAATTCTACGCGCCAGATTTTGAAAACTGTGCTGCCCAATAAATGTTGTGTCCTTGATTAACGCAAGTATTTAGTTAATACAGCTGGTTATTGTTTTTATCTTAAGAAATCTTTGAAAATTGGTTGCGCCATGGTTCTTAAGAAAGAATAATTTTGGCAGCAGGCTGCATCAGGGGCCAAACACTACATTTTGATGTTCTGAAGGGAATAAAGTAAATGTGACGATTTTATCGTTCGCTCTAAAGCTGTATTCGTGTTTTGCCGCTGTCAAGAATAGCCCGAGTCTGCAAAAGGGAAACAACGCCACCGAACAGTAAACAAAAGAAGGTAATTTAATTGGCAGGAAAGGTATAAATTGTCTAGCGAACCTCCGTATCACTCGGTGTTTTATTGTACCCCTGCCTGCTCCATTCATCCCTCTTTCGCTTGGACGCACCATTTCCTTCCCTTTAGGAGCACCAAACAAACCACGCATCGACCGCGCGAAAATGAGCGACTATGATCTGCGTTCCAATACTCGCGCACCCAGAGTCGTATTCTCTTGTGTCACAGCGCCGAAGTTTGTCTCATTTTTCGATCCTGCGTGCCGCACATTCCTTCTTTCCTCAAGAAGCAAGCTCTAATCAAGCCGAAATCAGCGCGGCACCGAAGCCGCGAAAAAACAAAAACAAAGCAAAATATATTTTCGCAATCAGCCTTCGTTCAGTCGGCGTGGGTGTCGGCGCGGTTTTCCCAACCGCCGGCGAGGCAGGCGTGGGCGTCGTTACCTCGGATCGTGCAAGAAGCGACATATTTGCGCGCCGCGCCAGGCCAAAATAGCAGCTCAGTGCGAGAGGAATGGCTTATAATTCGCAAAACACTCAAATGAATTCTCGAGGCAGCTACGTAGTTCAAGCGATAGTTTGTCGCAGCAGAAGACTGGGCAGGAAGAAGCATTCGCGCGCTAATGAGCAAGACCGAAGCTGAGGCCCTGCAAGCAAAAAAAACGCCTTTCCGCCGCTAGGACGGCGCCGAAACACAACCTTCCCGACATCCAATGACTGCAGCTTTTAATGCTTATCGATACGCTTGGCAATAGCGGCTTTGATTGTATATATCTGCATATTTTGCACGGCAAAGCAACGGGGCTGGCCCGGTGAAGTAGTCAACGCTAGTCAGGTTTGTCGGACCAAGCACGGAATGCCGCAACGAATGCTACGTTGATGCGTAAACCTCATTTTCGCTTTCTTCTTTTGGATAAAAGATGAGAAGCAAAAGCTGGAAAGGACGTTGTAGCAGGGATGCTTTCCCAAAGGGCCTCATCTGATTCGGTTGTGCATAAAAAAAGGGTTTAGGCGGACTGAGCGAATACAAAAAAGGTTTGTGGATTTCCGCCATGTCTTCGCTCTTTTAAGGAGCAATTAAAAGGCGCAGGTAATCAGTTTCGCTTTTAAACTACCATATTTGCATCCCGTACAAGCAACTTGATTAAGAAGCTCTTTTTAGTGTCACCAGAAAATATATACAAAAAATCATCAGGAACTACACCGCTGTGCATCTAAAAAAACAGAATAGGAACAACACAAACCAACCCCAGTGCCTGTGCCGATCATGGTTAGTAGCTCCAGGATGAAAAAAAAAAGAACGAGAAAGGCGTAGTGGATAATATCGCAGGCAGAAGTGAATCTGAGACGAAAACTACCGCCTTAGTCAACGTCCACTGCCACCTGGGCCTGTTTCATGTACGCGACGTCAAGTTCCGTTCTCATCGGCGTCATTATGGCCTTCGCATTGTGATGTCAGAGCATTTTCGTCAACCTCCTCTCCGTCGACATGCACCCGCACAGAAGCACTGGCCTTTGCGAGGCCATGCTAAGACGGTTTGGTCCAGGAACTTTTTTGCCCAAGCGACTGACCCTGAAAAAGCCGAGCACTAGGCCAGGGATAATCTTGTACCCATTGTAAAATCGATGGGCACCAGGGAGCAATCAGCATCGAACCCAGCACCTCCAGAATGCGAGGCGGATGGTCAGCCACAAGACCACCACTTCGGTGGACCAGTCGTAACATTTTGACCCTCGGCATTTCGACCAGTGATATCAAAACTGTGGGCCAAAAATTCTCAGGGACACTTAATTCCTTGTGTTCACAATGCGACAGCATTAGAAGCTGGGGATGTCTTTACAAAAAGAACGTCACTTCCGGGCTGGTGGCGCACTGTCCCGTTTGTTGGCGTCACTTTCCTCCAGCCAATGGGAATGCTTCCGTCTAGTGGCAGCAATGCCTTCCAGCCAAAAGGAATGCTCCGGTCTCGTGACGTTACTTCCATTCAGCCAATGGGCGAATGTTATGACCCACGATGCATTTTGGCCCCCCTGGGGCTTCTAATGCTATCGCAAAAAAACTCGAGGGTCCAGAGTTAGTGGTGGACATGAGGTCATTTCTGGGTTGGTGAGCTGCAGGTAATATTCCAGCCACATGTTTTTTTGTGTGTGTTTGCCACTTGTAGCCCCAATCAGGCTTGTATATGAAACCACATCATTCATACCAACTTGCTTATTTCTCTGTTATACAAATTAATTTTGGCCTTAACATAAACAATGAAAATCTAGATTAAAGCCCTTCGAAGTAAGATAGCTATTTTTATTAATTTATTGATGTACATGCTGCAGATTATGGTTAGGTCGAACCAGAACGGGCACTGTACAGAATTACCAAGTAAAAAAAGATCACATGGCGACTTGCAATTTAAAAAAACAACATATGCATTCAATTGCAAAGCGTGGCTCGTGTCCAACAGGTCAATGTTGGTCCGTGGGGGACAGAGAGCTCCAGTCCGCTATTGTGCGGGAAAAAAAACAAAACATTTGAAGAGATTTGTGCGTGCGAAGTATGGTGCTAACAGGCTGGTGTGATAGTGTCGCATGCTTCATGCGTGCTGAGGGAATAGATACGATTACGGTTCAAGTCCCAGCTCACGGTTGAGCAAGAGCGAAAGAAAATCTAAATGGGTACTCTTTCGACGACACTCAAGGAGGGGGATACCATGAGCCTGCATTATTTCGGAGTGTGAATCAGATTTGAAAAATTTGGTGAACATAAACCTAACAGGTTTCCTTTGTATTCTTTCAATCTTCTTTATGTTAGATGTGGTAGCGGATCCCAGGCTTCACACGCGTGTTCGAGTTTTGGCCTGATCAAAGATAGATAACTACGGAGCTTCACGGTGGGAGGGGAATTCTAAAGATTTTGTCTCGAGAAACATAGTTTCCTGAAGGCAGATGAACAGGTGTTGCCAATGTGGGCGTTCCATGACAGATCATGTGTAATTGTCACACCCAAGTACTTGACCTCAAGCGGGGATGACCCAGGACTATATGCATGTTTTATGGGATTCCTCTTACGAGTGATGAAGAGAGAAAGTTTTATTTGGATTTAAAACCATTCTCCAACGACTGCACCAGTTCACTATGTCAGTAAGGCTATCATTCAGGTCTATTTGATGTTGAGCACTCGAGATTTCACGAAATAACACACAGTCATCGGCATATAGACTGATCTGAACACCAGGCAAAACTTCATTGACAATATCATTAATATACAGTAAGAACAGCAAAGGCCCCAGGACGATTCCTTGGGGCACAGCATACGCTACAGAAAGACAACCGGATTGTTGTCCACCTAACGGCCGATGAAGGCATACTCAGAAACTCTGGACAAACCCATTTTTTGCAACAACGAGTTGATTATGAAGGCAATTTTTTCCCGTATTTTAAGATTACTCTATAACAATCATTATACCAGCAGATTCCTCCCTTTGAAGTTTTTAGTTTTCTGCTATTTATTGTCAAAGGCGCCCCTCGTTGGTTTTCCATGGCAGTCATAATTACTCGGTGCTAGCGTAGGACAAACTTTAAAAAACAAGATGTTGCTACGCAAGGAAAGGTTATACCACTCCCATCAGTGTGTTCCTAACAGTGTCTCTTTCAACATTCCGCAGTTTCTTCCCAATTTTTCTCAAAAACGCACCCCATTGGTTTTCTATGGCAGTTCTAACTACTCGATGCGGGCGTGGGACGCACCGGAAAATTACACCCCTCCCATCTGTATGTTTATAACAGTATCTTACAATATTCCGAAGATGCTTCACAATTAAAAAGCGATGTCCAAGAAGATTGGATTTGAAAGTCCTTAAAGGAAGACCCTCCCAGAGCTTGGCAAGAACCTGGCTGGCGTCCCCACAGGGGTATTTCATGCTTAAAAGCCACTGACCGAGAAAGTAGAAGTGTGTTTACATAGCGTCGTCACATTCGACACACCAGCGCCACGCGCTGTCGTTGAAGGCGAGCGGTCCTAGTGCGGGCTCTCAGCGCGGATCCATTATAAAGATGGGCAGCCGCTGCACCGTCGCACAGGGGCCCGGGGCACGTTCGAGAAATGCGCCGACTGAGACGGCAGCAGCGCGACACGCTTCTCGCTTCGGGCGCTGCCGACAGGAGCCCGTGTACAAGCTGACAGCCCCGTTCGGGTAAACAATCTGCGCCTCTCAAGTCATGCATTGTGTCACTGCCTTCCTGCCTATACCGTTTTTTTCTCACTGCTTAGCTTTTTTGTCCCGAAGACGTATTCAGTATTCGAAAGAATGCGAATCGGCAGTCAAGCGCATGCAACAATGACTCGTCACGTGCTTTCGAATATCATGCAAAGTATTTCGGTTACAACGGTCTTTAATTATAGCAAAGGTGGCGCCCGAGAGTATGTAACTGACGTGGTTTCGCTTCTTTATTAGCATGAATGCGGACAAGTAATTCTGGCTCCTGTATGTTTAGTCACTCTAGGTTTTAGTCTTCAAAAGTTCCTCTTTAGCTTAAGCTTTTGAAATAACGATATCTCTTGAAATGGTAGATAAAGGTGCAGTCGTGCATAGTTTATTTGTTTATAATATATATCTTGTGGTACGTCAGAGGCATTCCGGGACGAGAACACAGTCGGCAAAAACAGGGGGAAAAGATGTTGCGCAGTACAGTTCCATGAACAGCTGCAAAGGTAATAATAATGCCGCAAAGGAGAGTCAGTGTCAGAGAGCATCGGCAGTACTCCCAATGGCAATTGCCTGAACATGCAAAACAAAATCTGAAATATACGTTCCATGTATCTGGAGCTCTTCCGCATCGCTACTATCCCTCAATCCTCGTTGTGGCCCCTCAAAAGAAGCGAAAATATCCCAGAAATGGGCAATCAGTACCCACTCCGCTGCCGTGGGCGTCTTTTTCTAAGCACGTGTTGGCAATTAAATCTTCTCCACCTTAACGATGCCTCAATGGGATGATATTCTATACTCCCCTGAGCTGCACAGCGTATGGAAACAGTTCCTATCGAATTGTTTTCATTCGTCATTGGCTGGAGTGCTGCACCGCTGTCGTCGATCGTAGATACCAGCCTGCGCTGGCGATAATAAGGGCCAGAACACACGCACGCACGAACACACACACGCACACGCACAAGCGCCCACGCACATGCTCACGCACACACGCACGCACGCACACAAAAACACACACGCTAGCACTAGCACACACGCAAATACATACACACGCGCGCACAGGCACACGCACACACACACACGATTTCGCGATTTAAAAATTGTTTAAAGAGTTATGTGACACACCCTGTATATATATATATATATATATATCGAAAGGTTGACAAATAACTGTGTCTCTGTAGAACTGCCCCTTCTCTTAACCCTTTGCCCTGCAGGAGAAAATGTACTGCAAGAGAACCCCACAATCAAGTGCTTTCCTCGGAGTACCGCTTTAGGCTACACGAGCCGTGACATTTGGCTGCAGCATTCTCAAAGCTCGCAGGTCATTAAACGCGCCCATTATAGCGCCAAGTGGTTGTGAGCGTGTCGCCCAATGTGGGCGGCGCAATACATCGCGCACACGCTTTCGCACTCCGCGAAGTCGTGCAGTAAAGTGTAGCGCTCGCGTCGGCCAGATACGAATTCGGGCCGCTCCAACGGCGCTTGTCCGCTGACCGAAACCAGACGCCTCGGGGATGCTGGGTCGCGGGGCTGCAGGCGCCCCGAGGTGCGCACGCGAACGCTCGGGATCGCCCACTCTGTGAGCGGCAGTAGCGAAATTTGCCCAGGCTTCGCTTTCGTCTTTCGTTGATGTCGCTTGCCTTTTACAGCGATATCTCTAGTTGCTTCGTTTAAGTCATTCGCTAAAAGCAGTTTAGCGGGTACAACGGCAGTCGTGTAACGCGCTTTTGTAGGTGGACACCACCGCCATGTATTACCTCAAAGCGCGACTGACGTGTTCATTCACCCTGTGAGCCAGTTATGTGCCTTTGCTTTTCTCAAAACCAACGGAGGGTTTAGACTGCGAATAGTACATCACTGGGAACTAGACAATTTGCTTTGTGCAAGAGGGCCCTGGAGTCCGTGAAGTGTGCCGGCAAAGCGATGTGAGACACCCAGCCGGGCAGTCGCCTGTGAAACGTCAAAATGGACCTGCCACTCCAGACCTCTCGGGCGGTAATGTCAATCAGCTTTGTCTGATTAATGCGTCCAGCTCTTAAGCTTAGATCTAATAATTTCTTAGTTCGACAGTACTGTTCCAATGGGTAAACACCGAGCAAGATCTTGCGATGTTTGTGCGTTTGTGCCGAGAGCATACATAAATTAAAAATCATACTTCCGGATACGTGACAACGTTGTGGCAGAAACGCGGCTCTGGAGGAATAGGCCGCCGGCGTTCATTGGGCTCATTGGCATTGGCGTTGACAACGGAGTAGACTGTCCAAGGAAAACAGGATGGCGCTTAAAACTAAAAGCAGCCACACAAGACGGAGATTACTGCAAGTCATGCGACGTTTAAGAATGAAATTACACTTGAAATTGCAGTGACATTTACTGAGAGAATGAAAAAAAGGGAATAAAAAAAAATTGTTGGAGGCCTTCACGTCATGTGGTATGAATTTCAGCACGGCCCGCATGAGTTTTTCAGTGCGTCAGTCTCATAATCTGAAGGTCGTGAGTTCGATCCTCATCCGGGGCAAGACGTAGTTCATTTTTTTCAAACCGGCTATTCGTCTGGTTAACCTCCCTGCCTTTCCTCCTCCTCCTCCTCCTCCTCCTCCTCCTCCTCCTCCTCCTCCTCCTCCTCTTCCTCCTCCTCCTCCTCCTCCGCAAGAGTCAGTAAAGAAAAATTATGACTAGGCAGTTTGTTCTAGGGATATTTAACTGGTTATATGACCAATTAACGCGACGAATGACTCAAATTACCGTTAGGTCACCCGACAGGAAGATCATGTGATCTTGCTACGTCATGACGTCTCTTCATGCGGACGACGGCCCCGAGATATCCGGGTTACATCGCTATAGCAGGTGCTACTGTAAAAGGGCTGTCGTTTCTTCTGTAATCACCTTTCGATATGTGGGGCACATTCATGCTGCGGGCGCACTCTATAAGCCTAGCAGCACAGATGTTTGCACGCGGTGACTGTAGGCGTTTAAACTCGGCGCGTTAATCATGCCAGCAAGTACGTGCTTGGTGAGGAGTTTTTCCTGGGGAACTCCTTCGTTTTACGAGAAATGTTCTTAACGCTTGCAATTAAAACATCGAAGCCGCACTGCTGCTTTGACACATTCGTTCCGTTCCGTTAAAGCTACGCCTGCCGCACTTTTGTTCACTAGAGCCAAAGATACACTGCGACATTGAAGTTTGCAGCTAACCGGCTGAACAAATTATAGGTGCACATTGATGACCGAAGTAGAAGAAGGAGGCCTGGCAAAATTTGAACAAGACAGGCTCTGCCACGCAGTGTTAGACAAACGAATATCGGTCAACGTTCTGTCATAATATCTCAGCCGTGAGTCCATCGTTGGAAGTGCTTTTCCGGTAAGAAATGCAACAAAATCTTTGTAACATACACGTTTAGCTAGGACGTCGCAACATTATAGTCTGAACTGTACTCAAATCTCCCAAGAACAACTTTTAAAATAAACTGCAACCTTTGGTTGTGCTAAGCAAGTGTCAGTGATTTTAAAAATTATACTGAGGGGTCAGTTGGAAAGACATACTTTTTGAACGAAGAACGTAGGGTTGGGAGACAGAGCACAGGAAAGAAGAGCACAGGAGTAGCGCTACTAAAGTAACGCCCTTCCTGTCCTCGCTTTTTCTGTGTACTGTCTCAACGCTACGTTCTTCGGTCAGTAATTTTACAAACGGACCGTCGAGCTAATTCCATGGCGCTTAGTTTTGCAACGCTCAAAAGAAAGCTTGCGCTCGCGCACAAGTGGCTGTTTGCTCTAGTTGAGCAAATAGAAGACGCGAAGAGGATGCTTGAGTCAAGAGTACTTTCGCAATCCTTTGCGTTCCTCAATATGTACAATATAGGAAAAAAAAGAGTAAGAGCAAGCGTGCGCAACGCCATTGGTAACCGCCGTCCGCGAAAAACAAATGCGTACGCCGCCAGAGAGAGCACTAAATTCGCCTTTTGTAATGACTTCTCTGGGGCACCAGTTTCGTGGAAAAAAAGAGCCGGTGCTGGAGGTCTCCTTCACCTGGTGCGAAACACAGTGGTCCCTCATTCGCTGTTCGCAGTACCGAATGACCGAGTGACTTCAAATCTGCTACTAAAAGAGGGAACGCAACCTTCTCAAAAGGTATTCAAAAATTAATCGCTTACGTTTCGAACAGTAAGCCGACACGGGCACGTCGTTGGGTTGCACCATGTTTTCGAGTGCGCAAGCGATTAGGCGGCAGCCTTCTGTCCGCTCCCCGCCGCGACGGGTCCCGCGCGTTTGCGCAAGAGCCATTAGGGTCCGCATCAGGAGCGCGCTCACGCTGTCGCAGGTCGAGCTCCACTGGCTTAGTCGCGTCGGCTCCGTGCGCTTCCGAGTGTGGTCTGCCCTGACCTCAGCCTTATTCGGGCTGCTACGCGGTGGCGAAAATAGGCGCGCTAATACGGCAGCGGCGTCATCATTTGCGACCCACCGGGACGTGACGCCATGCACCACTGCTAACGCCGTTGTCGGCGTAGTGTCGATGTTATCGCTTCCGAATTGCCTGCACCCTAGCTCTGTTTTCTTGGGAGCATTGACTGGACGGTGCGTGCGACAACTGCGTGACTCATTCAGTGAGCTATGTCTATACGAGACCTTTCACCAAATCGACATTTTTGTATGCCGATTACCTCACGCCCCTGGACAGTTAGCGGCGTCGTGCAGCAAAGAAATTAGCACTAGCCTTTCGCAGTAGCCTGTCGCAATTCTAGTCGCTAGAGGATCGAAATATGAAGTGCTATAGATGCTGCAGAAATAGTCTGTCAGCCGTTCAGCCGACCAGCCAGCCACCAGACTGGCCAGACTGATCTTCGCGTCAAAGCTCACACAGCTTCACAAAAAAGCGGTGTCTCGAGTTTCCATTTCCTTTCGTACACTCGGCTCAGCAGGATTGCGCTACTAGAGCCCTTTGTTGCAGCGAAATACGCTATGGCAGTATCACGCACCGCATTTTAAATAGAAGCCGCCCGTTTGCGCTGAAGTCGAAATCTTAACCTACCAACTCTTCATTCAAGCATACACATTTTTGAGCCTTCGGCAACAGAACTCCTCCGGCTCAGATGCCTTTATCATTCCAGATAAAATGTTCTCTTCCATAATTTAATTATTTGAGCTTTATTCTTTGTTGCTCCAATTTATTTCTTAGGTACCTGAATGATTAATGGACAAAATATCGTTTTTTTAATCAGTGCCGTCGGTGGTGGCAGCGATGGCTCACAGGGGGGGGGGGGGGGGTTCAGTCATGGCTTGATTTCTCCGAACTTGAAATGAATATTGGTCCGTGAAGCTATTCTTACTGCCTCGAAGACTACAAAGCTTGAAGCTGCGCGGGTCGAAGAACTGGCGTTAGGCACGGGTGCTGAAATGTTTTTCAGTAATATTTAGTTAAAACTGCAGTTTTATATACTCTCTTGCCATAGAACACGAATATTATGCACTAACATCACAAACCTACGGGCAAGAACCTTCGAATTACGAAAAATGTTCTTAAATGCTCTGAAAATTCTCTACAGCACCGTAACAATTCCCTTCTTGCAAAATTTGTTCCTGAAGTTTTCTAAACAATAAACAAGAGAAAATTACCCGAATGAAACCTCTCTGATCTCTATTACCTCAACAATCTTCCTTGCGACCGCGTCTTTGTTCTTCACTCTGACATTCCATCTTTAAAACAAGGAGCCTCGACTGAAGTCACGGCAGTAAATTTTAAAGTTACGGGCAGCATTGGGAACACCAATTCACTGCATGCTCCATGAGCCTCTCGTTTAAACAATGACCGGTGTGTCCAGCATAAAAGCCGCCACAAGACAAAGGGCGCGGGTTGTTTACTTGCGCGTAAACAGTGGTCGGGTCGTAAGGGCGGCAGTGGAGTGCTAAAAAATGTACTAAAAAAAGTTTGTGGCCTGTCAGGAGACTGTGGTTTACTCGATCCCTTCGTCTTGTGGCGACTTTTATGCTGGCCGAGCCGGTCGTTGTTTAAACGAGAGGTTTAGGGAGCACGGCAATGATGTTGCTAATGCTTCTTGCAACATTTGAATTCGCTGCCCTGACTGCCATTGCGATTAGAAAAGCAAGGAAAGCGGAGCCCGTCGAAACCGATCAAGGGCTCGGTGGAGCGGAACACACAGAGGGAAGTGTGGTTGGCGGAGGCGCGGAAGCTGTAGAGTTTGCGGCTCGGAAGTCACATAGTCGGTTTCCGCCCGCTGCTCTTGCCATTCTGCGCGCATCTCCCGCCAGAAGGGGTGATGGGACAGCGCATTTTTGTACGGTGATAACGTCACTGGTAGGAATAGAAACCCAGAAGTTATTTATATTTTAGCAATGTAAGGTGCCTACGTCAAGACGCCGGCGGCTTTTCAAATTCGATAGACTGTTCAGCTGTCATCGCATCTAATATGTAACGGTGTTCTTTGGCTCGCCACCGTGTAATAACATTTATAAAGGGGGAAAGTAATACGTTTCAAAACTTTTATTAGTGCAATAAATCTCCTGAAGGAGACACAATCGGAAGTAAATGCGACGCAATGTAGGATTAGGCAAACCATTGGTTAGTTTAATTGATTTTACATGAATGTTTCAAGAGTAATTGAAGAAACTAGCAGCACGCTTCACAATTGATTCGATAACCTTGGGTGGTGCCCAATGGTCACAGTCCCAAATGTATTACTGCCATAATCAAGTTTAGGGGTTACCAGTGCTTAGCACAGGGTAGTTTAACAGGTACAGTAACGGAGAAGAAATAAAGGCACATGAATTCCAGCGTGCCGTTAGCATTTATGCATGCATGCACAATCTGCATGTTGAATGTGACGTTCATACCGGGGAGAGCAAGACGGCACGGATAGCACGAATAAGACTTGCTCCACGCTCACTGTCGTCTTGATGGCTTAATGCCAATGTGAACATGGCTTGATGCCCATAAGCTTGAACTAAACATAAAAAAGACCACATGTGTTTCTCCGCGCTAAAAATAAGCCTCTTGATCATAATATTCGACTATATTTTTAATAACAAAAAATTGAGCAAGTGAATTCTCATAAGTTTCTAGAAGTTCGTTTCCGCAGTTACTTGGGCTGGATCGATCACGTCAACAGTCTGCGGATACAATTATCAAGATCAATTGGGTTAATTCAACGATTTCGTTATCTTCTTCTATTCCATGTAAAGAACAGTTATATTTTACTCTTATTCATTCTCAAATTGTGTATAGTCTTTTAGTGTGGGGAACATGCCATAAAACTGACTCAGATAGGTTGTTCTCTCTACAAAAAAGTTCCTTGCGCATTTTGGTTAGATATCCTGTTAGTCCTAATTGCATGTTTACTTCTTTTAAGGTGTTACCGTTTGTTCTATGTTATAAACACTACTTGGCACTCCTAATCTACCAAAAAATAAAACATGACTTTGAATCCTTTGCGCACAATTTCTTTGATTGGCCTAGGCCTCGCACTAATTACGGCACCCAGACTACAGATCACCAAATACCAGTTTTATGCAACACATGTCCAACATTAATTGTTTGTGCCCAGGACAGTGTCACGATTCATCAATTCAGGAAGAAAATTAGCCATCTTTTGAACATCTCCGTGTGAATTTTTGTTATGTATACCTGCTGCACTTCATTGTTATTCCTACTGTTCTGTGCGACTGTGTTTTTATTTTCTACACCACTTACTATCGCTCATTGTTGATGAATTCTTCATTATTATTTTCTGCCACAGCAGTGCTTGTGTAATTGCCTATGTTGAATTCCTGTCTCGCTGTGTTGGACGTACCACTGTTCTTAGTGATATGTTACTCCACACCATCTGCACCGACGTGTAATGCGGGTGTTAGGCCTCGTCAGGAGTGATCTTAGTCTCCTTTAGCCTCTCCCCGCGGACACCATGTATTGTTGTCCGAACATAAGATGAAATTCTTTTTCAGGTAATATAGTTGCCTAATGCGACAGATTCTCGAGGTTTGCTAATAAGGTTGTACACTACGGAATAAATTGCTTTGGTAACTCGTGAAGCAAACCAGTACCATTGTCAGATTGAGAACTGCACAACAGTCTGGAATATTACCAATTAGACATATTATGCAGTCACCAGCACTTAATTTCCTGGTCACCTGAATATCACCATCTCACCAGAAAAAATCATAGGGCCAGAGATGTCTTAATGTAAATTGGGTGCATATAAAGTGACCCTCCAAAGTTGATGCAAAACACAGAATAAAATAATTCGCAAGTAAACACCCTTTTCACGAAATTCGTAGGTGCTGTAAGGGTGAATATATGGCATTCTGCCCTTAAGGGTGCAAGGTGGTTTACAGTGTAGGGACATATTTGCGTTATTTTATAAAAATAAAGAACATTTCACGCAAGCAAGAGCATCGCAGTCATTTTCTAGGCTGTATGTAGCTTGAGATAAAGTAATGCATAGGAAACACAATGAAACTCGATTGCAGAACCTAGAAACATATGGTCAGTCATAAACTAGTGATTTAAATTCATGTTCTCCGAAGTAGTGAAAGACGAAAGTGGTATTTCACGCAGAATGTGCTGTCTAAATATACGCTGAAAGGAGAATAACATGCTACTAGCATATTTGTTCCATAGTTTACAAGGCACACTTAAGGACTTTGTGGAGCAGTTAAATGAGGAGGAGAGTGCGCATGGCTAGATGTATGCCGACCACAATCGCTAAATTTTCTGGTGTACCTTGTATAAAATATAACGCCAACATAGGTAAGTGATACGGAAGCCGTGGGCGAAAAATACAGCCACATACACAAGGGCAACTAACGGAAGCACTGTTTTAAAATGCTTAAACGAGTACATCATTCAATATTCCAAAGAAAGCACCGCAGTCCCCTGCTTTCATCGCAAGGGTGAATGGCATTCAACTTCTTGCTGCCATTCACAGTAATGAATTTTCCGGGTTATGTCGCGAAAAAATTGCGGAGGGCACTAAAAGAAGCCTTCTGCTCAGTCGCAACCTGCTTGTATTCGTCGGGAGCTATTATGTAAGGATTTTGGCGCTCATAACTAGCTGTTAAGTTTACGATCCGAAAAAGTATTTTATTTTTATAATTTTTTTACGTTGAAATTAACACGACAGTGCACGTTCTTTTAAAACATCGTACTTTTTTTTTCAACCATTACGTTGTAGGAACATGGAAAGTTAAGTAGTTGGCGGCACTGAGAGAGAAAAAAGTGTGCTTTTGTAGTCTTGAATTCTTCTTGGCGAAATAACAGGTGCAGTGGGTGCCTGCATGGAGCAAAGAATTCCACCACAATAGCTGATTCTTGACCTGTTAGAGGGGAATAGGTTCGGTTTTAAACCACGAAACAGATCTACATACGTTAGTAGGATGGTTTATACCGCTGGATGAGTATGCTGAGGATTCAATAAAGCGAAATATTAGCACATAATCACTTAAGGACGCGTTGGGAGTGTTTTTATTCGTAATATGACTAAGCGCGCCTGATCGCAAACACGGGCAACGAAACAGTGTGCTTGAGCTAAAAATTCTCTTTCTTCGCTGCGCAGAGCACCGCTCGAAAGCTCTAAACAAGCGCGCAATGCACGTCTGTACAATGTTAGCAGATCTGTATGTACATCGCATAGGTTTCAGAGGAAGTTGACGAAATTCGAATCAAGGGAAAGGCTCATAAACGCCGAACGACCTGATGAGCTATCAGCTGAGAGGCAGTCGGAAGCGGCGTGTGCCGGCTAATTCCATAAAAGTTTACATGACCCAGAAATATTAACAGGATATGTGGAAATGGTGCACCTAGGCTTTTTAAAGCATTACAAAGATGAGAGCAGAAAGTATCGAAGAAAAGTGCATCATTTTTACAAAACGTAATATATAAATCGTGTCTCACCTAACTCTTTAGGCAATTTTTAAACGTAGGTTTTTTTTAGTTAGAAGAGCGCTTTTTTCGGCATAGCATTGTCAGTGGTGTAGTGCACCAGAATACAGCTAACATGTGCTAACTAGCAGGCTGGTTAACTAATATACTTAGCTTTTCAACTATTACCGTTAGGCTGCTTAATTATTGAGGGGGTGTAGCCCAGCGTAAGTAATCTCCATATCACTTATTAGGATTTCTAAAACGCATTACTCTCGGCGGTGTGACCCAACAAGTTATGGGTACATTGTGCCAAAATGTACGCGCTTTCGAGAAGCTTGCAGGCAAAGCACCCTCTCCAGTTCAAGTAAGTCGTCGAAATAGTCAGAATTTGTTAGGCCACAGCGCCGAGGGTAACCACGTTCTCGAAATTCTAAAAAAAATATATGAAGATTATTTACGCTGGGCTGTATACTCCTCTCGATAATTGAGGACCCTAACAGTAGTAGTTAAAAGTTAACTAATCAATATTAGTTCACCAGCCTACTAGTCAGTAAGTCTTAACTGTATTTTGATGTACTGCAGCGCTGACAATGATATGCCG